>NW_009258115.1:6286492-6798162 GCF_000149755.1 Phytophthora sojae
GCTGTGAGATGGAAGTGCTCATAGAAGCACGCGGAGTAAACGAGTTGATAATGGTACTACCACTAGTGCTGGCCATCGGGCTTTACACTTTAGACTTTAGTGACAGCTATCATCACTAGAAAATGGTGTAAGCACTCTTCTTGACTAGCTCTACAGCACATCGTTGTGTTTTCTTTCAAAAAGGGTGGTGTTAAAAAACACCAGAATGAAAGTGTCGACGCTAGGACGACAGAAGACGAGCTAGCGCACACACTGCGGTGCGCACTAGCTCAGCAGCGAAAGCTAGTTAGCTGCGGACAGGCAACTTACGAGCGCTCGCCACGGATGCGGCGGGCCAGCTGGATGTCCTTGGGCATAATGGTGACACGCTTGGCGTGGATGGCGCACAGGTTGGTATCCTCGAACAGACCCACGAGGTAGGCCTCGGCGGCCTCCTGAAGGGCGAGCACAGCAGAGCCCTGGAAGCGCAGGTCAGTCTTGAAGTCCTGGGCGATTTCGCGCACCAGACGCTGGAAGGGCAGCTTGCGGATGAGCAGCTCCGTCGACTTCTGGTAGCGACGGATCTCACGCAGAGCGACCGTACCGGGGCGGTAACGGTGCGGCTTCTTGACGCCGCCCGTGGCGGGGGCCGACTTGCGAGCAGCCTTGGTGGCGAGCTGCTTGCGCGGGGCCTTGCCACCGGTGGACTTGCGGGCGGTCTGCTTGGTACGGGCCATGGTTGCTTCTTCTTTGCTTGAGGGAGAATTTGGGAATGAGCTTCCGGCATGGGTGGGCGCCCGCGTTTGTTTTTCGCGCGCTTGGGCTCCGCTGAGGGCCACTCAGCGGTCTCCGCTGTCAACGGTTCCGCCAATCCTCGTCCTCCAAAAGCAAATGACGCGAATCCAGCCAATCCGGGTCGAGAAGGCGCGGCCAGAGGAAAAAGCGTTTGGCGCGGCGGGGTAGGTCTCCTTCGGTTCAAACCTCGAGCGATATAGCCGCGGCTTGGAGCGGTGACTGCCGCGAAGTAGGGGGCCTTGGCGCCAAGCGCAAAGCGCGGCGAGTTGCCGCCGCCATCTCTCATTCTTCAATTTCCGGTTTGGAAACCACAACTTTCCTCCCCTTTTCTCAAGAACCTCAACAACTCAACCATGTCTGGACGCGGCAAGGGCGGCAAGGGACTCGGCAAGGGCGGCGCCAAGCGTCACCGCAAGGTTCTTCGCGACAACATCCAGGGCATCACCAAGCCCGCCATCCGCCGTCTCGCACGCCGTGGTGGTGTGAAGCGTATCTCCGGCCTCATCTACGAGGAGACCCGCGGTGTCCTCAAGGTGTTCCTCGAGAACGTCATCCGCGACTCGGTCACCTACACGGAGCACGCTCGCCGCAAAACCGTGACGGCCATGGACGTCGTGTACGCCCTCAAGCGCCAGGGCCGCACCCTGTACGGCTTCGGCGGATAAGCGCATTCCGCTTAGAAGTTCGTGCAGCTTCGGCTGCCTGAGCAACAACTTTGCAGCACTGGTAGCTTTCTAGCTTGCCTTCGTTGCGAGTGGCTTTAGCCTCTCACTTCATTCTGGTGTTTTTTAACACCACCCTTTTCGAAGAAACAACTCGTAGCCTTTCATTAGGCGAAGCTTAAAGTTTGTTGTGATGTCATTGTGATTGTGTCTACTACAGTATAGGGCTGAACTGGCAGGCGTATTACACCAAGCCTCGGAATCTCGCGTACTAATGCTAGGCAGAACCTGCATGCAGCGAGGATAGATTCGTCCGCTTGCGTAGCTCTTCGTTTGAGCTGCAAAACTTGGGCAGCAGCACCTTGCCTTGCATGAGTAGGACCTCCTTTTGGCGATTAAGTAGTAAACAAGTGATCTGCTGCTGTTAAGCGTCAAAATCCATCGATCCATTTGTGTGTCTTGGCACATGTACTCAAGTGATAAGCTGCATGCCGACGGGGTGGGTGAGAAAGACGTCCTGTAGCTCCTGGTGCGAGCAACGCAGCTCCAGCAGCGGGTAGCGCGACGTGCGCGTCGAGATCTGCCGGATGATGCCCGAGCGCTCCAACTCGTCGCAGATAAAGAGCAGCCCGCGCAGTCGTGGGATGGGGACAAACGAGTGCGTCTTGCAGAGAATCGCGAAGCGCTCGATGACGGCTTCCAGCTCGGCGCCACTTTTGGTAAATCCACGCGCCGCGTTGGAGCGGACCTCCATGCGCAGAGCAACCAAGAAGGTGCACTCAAACTTGCTGCACGCGCGCAAGCGGGTCATCGGCGCCGACACCGACACGGCCTGCTGAGCCTCGTGCAAGTCTTCGCCTGTCACGACCAATTCGCCTCCCTCCTTAGCCGCTGGATCCCGGTCGAGCGACGTAAGTCGGTACAGGCACACTTCGGCGGATTTACGGCAGAGCGACAGCGCCTGACGAACATCGCCCGACTGGTGCGCCAACGACTTGGCGCAGATCTGGATGGCCTCTTGGCTGAAAACGTCGAGCTGAAGCAGACGCTGCTGGATGATGTTCTCGAGCTGGGCTCTCGTATACGCCGGAAAGGTGATGCGGTGCCCTCCCAGTCGACTGCGGATCTTCGTGGGCAGTCGCTCCGGCAAGTCCATGGTGTTGGCAATGCCGACCAGCACGAGCTTGGCCGTGGCAGAAGTCTGCCACTCCAGCAGGTTGTACAGCACTTGGTTCTTGCCCGCCAGCATGAAGTCCATCTCGTCCAGCAGCACCAGCAGCATGGGGCGCTTGGAGTTCTTGAAGTGAAACTCGTGCTGCAGCATCTCGCACAGCCGCGCGGCGCCGATCGCGCGCGCCAGTGGCTGTTCACCGTCCGGCTCCGGTGGCTGGAGAGCCTTCCACAGCACGCTGTAGGCGACGTCCGGGCGCGGCATCTGCAGGCCGTTGACCTCCACCCACGCGAAGTTGCGCAGCTCTCCGGCGTCGCGCTGCGTCTCGAGCGAGCGGATCACCTCCTTCACGATGGACGTCTTGCCTGCGCCCGGCAGGCCGCTGATGTAGATGGGCCCGCCCGCGCTCTGCTGCTCGATGGAGGAGCGCAGCGCCGTGTAGATCTCGTCGCGCTCGTCCTCGCGCCCCGTCATGACACGCGGGAGACTCGACAGCTGAAGCTCGTGGCATGCGCGCTGGAGCTTCTTCACGGCAGCTGAGACGGAGGGAGGGAGAGCTTTCGCAGCCTTGTTGCTGTCACTGCCGTCGGCGGCATGGTCTTCCGGTCGAGGTCGCTTCATGCCGGCCATGCTGCTGAGTGTGGCAGCGTTGTTCAAGACGACACTAAAATGACACTAAAGGGAGAGATAATTTAGAGCATACAGAAATTGAATGGCACTAAAGCGAGGAAATTTAGCCACCATCTGATGGTGTACAATTTTCAGAGTGGTCCATTTCTAAATATTTGGTACCAAATTTAGAACTATACCAATCTGGTATATACTAGTACGACATTGCGGGCGGAAGGCTATGCGCGACAACAGACACAGCACAAGCGCTTTGGCGCAGCTTCCACTCACGACCGTAGGACACCACCCCAAACACCAGCTTACCTTGAGGGGGATGAAGCATGTGTTCAATGCCGCCATTTCAGTAGACGTACGGGCATGGATCTGATACAATGGTTTCCAGTGCTCCAGATGTACTTCAGCGCTATCGTCATTCATCGCGGCAGAACCACCTGCCGCCTGCCTTGCACCTCAAGTTTAAAGCTGGCAACGGAGCCAAGTCTCACTCGACGCGTGTCAAAACGAAGCCGATTCTTGCCCGACGTGGCGGAATGGCATCTTGTGGCCGGGAACATTTTTTTTCGCGTTACTTATTGCCAGCCTAACTTCATTTTGGTCCTCGAGAGTTCAGCAACTATCACGCGAATCGGCATCAACACTATCAGCCCCAAGCGGAGCTTATTACTCGGCGCGCGCGGCACCATAAAGCTGCGGTGGCGGCTTTCTGATTTGGCAGTCAGCTGGATTCGCGCGCAAGCTGCGTCCGTTTGATTCTCATTTCCGCCCGGAGGTGGTCAAGTTCGCGTCCAGATGACAGCGGGGAAAGTCCGAGCGCCGAAAAGAGCAGGCACCAAGTCTGGACACCTTTAGTATCCATCAGGGGCGTACGATGTTGGCGCGTCTTCTTAGTGGTGCAGCCTGTCAAGCAAACGCAAGTCTTTCGTCTGGCTTGGTAAACCGTGCTAAGCCGAGTGAAGGCGAACTTCGGGCTTGAGAACGAGATTCATTTCCGATTTGGCTGGCTTGTGCTCAAGCGGAAACAAAGCAGCTCGCACCAGCTTCTCTGCAGTTCGCCATCCCGTTGCGTCGCCGATGAAGATCACACAATTGGCTCAAGTTGCGGTGACCGTGGCCGCGACTGCCACGGCCACGTTGGCGGACATTACGATGTCGCAGGCTGGTAACTACCAACAAGGCACGGTTCAACCCGCCGAGCAAGTTCAGGGCGGCATCACTTCAAGCAGCGGCTCGTCCACTGTCGGCACGACCTCGACCACCGGCAGCACTGCGAGCAGTGGCGACTACCTCGCCCCGTTCTCGACTGACGCACCTTCGGATCTCTTCCAGCGCTACGACACCCTCACCACTCTAGCGCCGATCATCAACGTGGCGTCCGACTTGCTCACGCGGCCGCTGCCGACCAACAAGTGGTGGGGCAACCTCATCCACACCACCGCGGAGGATATCGACACGGTGGCCAACCCTGCGTGGTCGAACCCGTATGCACTCAAGCTGCCCAAGGAAGCACCCTACGGTGTGCAAGCCTGCTACTCGTACTCGTACCGTAGCTTTGCTGATGAGGTGGACGGCGTCGTCAAGTACTACCTGCACGCATTCCACAACGACCTCACGCTCTCGGCGACCGAGTTCGCTTCGTCCAAGCCTGACTACGAGATCTACTCGTTCAGCGACCTCGGTGCCAATGTCCGCACCTGCGTATCGGGCAGCGACAGCTGCATGGACTCCGCTCTCGTGAACGGTATGGCTTTCGTTTCGGCAACCTATTCGGGACTCACCGCTAGCATCGAGTCCGAGTACGCCATGACCATGGTGGACGACTCGACTGCGGGCAAGTATGTCATTCAACTGCCAAATAACCAGACGTGGGTGGTGTACTCCAGCGACACCAGTGCGTCCTTCTCCATCGACAGCACCGGATCGGCATTGGTGTCAAGCTCAGCCTACACGGGTATGCTTCGTGTGGCAATCCTCCCTGACAGTGGCGACCAGACCGTGTACGATGACTACTCGTCGTGCATCGTCCGTGGCGGCAATGTGTCTGTGGCGTCTCGCACTAGCTACTCGCTGCAGTGGGAGACCGAAGGCAGCGGGTGTGACAGCACTGGGCTTCTTCACTTTGCTCTGCCTCACCAGGTGGAGGTCTTGGGCGACGCCACCACGACGCAGTCGAGTGGAGCGATCGTCCTGCACTCAAGTACCCGCGGCCAAATGGTGGGCCAAGTTACCACGTCGGGAAGCTGGACGCTCACAGAGGATGAAGCGGACGACGAGGTGGACTTCTACCCCGCCAACAAGCCGTCTTCCGATGTTGTTTCGCAGATTGGTCTGCTTGCCACGCTCCAAAGCGACATTGATAGCGACTGGAGTCTGGATACTGGTAGTTGGTACTACAACGGCAAGGCATACCAGAAGTACGCGTCGCTGTGCCTGATGGCTGCTGACAGCTCGGTAGTGGGGGATGACAGTACGCTGCTGAGCACTTGCCTGTCAAAGCTGGAGGGAATTGTGGAGCCGTTCCTCAACAACACTCTCGGATCTCCGCTTGCCTATGAAACCTCCTACAAGGGTGTTGTCACTAGCCAAGTCTTCACCGCCAACAACGCAGATGTGGAATTCGGCAATGGTGTGTACAATGACCACCACTACCACTACGGCTACTGGGTGACGGCGTCGGCCATTCTCAAGAAACTAGACCCGTCTTGGTCAGGCATGGCCCAGCTCGAGACCATGGTGTGGACATTGCTGCGCGACGTCGCCAACCCAAGCTCGGACGACGAGTACTTCCCGAGATTCCGCCATTTTTCCTGGTACCTCGGCCACTCGTACTCGCACGGCGTGACGCCCATGGCTGACGGCAAGGACGAAGAGAGTACGTCGGAGGACGTGAACTTCTACTACGGCATGATGCTGTGGGGAAAAGTGACCCAGAACCAAGCTGTGGAAGACCTGGGCAGCCTCATGTTGCGTCTGAATGCTCGCGCCGTGCGCACTTACTTCCTCATGACGTCAGACAACACGATCCATCCGCCGCAGTTCGTGCCCAACCACGTCACGGGCATTTTCTTCGACAACAAGGCGGACTACGCGACGTGGTTCAGCGCCGAGAAGTACTGCATCCACGGCATTCAGATGATCCCTGTGTCGCCGATCAACGGTTTAGTGCGGACGACGACGTTCATCCAGGAGGAATGGGACGATATCCTTTCGAAGGAGGCGATTGTCACGGGAGATGATACCACAAACGCGTGGCTGTCGCTGTTGCTAGTGAACGAAGCTGCAATCAATCAGGCGGATGCGCTCTCGAAGCTGGCGACGGCAACTATGGACGATGGACTGACGCGTTCGTGGGCTTTGTACAATGCTGCCTCGCGCGGAGGATCGAGTTCGAGCGGCAGTTCGTCAATCGTCACAGTGACGCCAAGCACTACCACAGCGACACCGGAGGTGACTTCTACTGCTTCTGCTACGCCGAGCGTGACTACTGTATCACCGACTGCAGCCCCTATCGCTACCACCGCTGCCCCAGTTGCTACCTCTGCTGCTGTTTCGACTGCGACGCCCACGGTCAATCCGAAGACGGGAGTGACGACCGCCCCCGTTGCTACGTCGGCCACGTCAAGCTCTTGGAAGAACGAGGTGGGCCAGAGCTTCCGTTAGACTCGTTCGAGCTGCTTTCCTGCTGCTGCATGCATCGTGCCTGCGTGCAGTGCCTGCATGTCGAGTGAAACCCACTTAGAGAACTGCGTCAGTGAATTGCATGTAGAGTTGTCGAGGCCCACCATCGTAGAGCGGCCTAATTGCTGTCAAAATCAAATGATGTGAACCCACTACATGTACTTGTACCGTCCTGCATTTTGAGAAGTTGAAGTGATAGGCACTTCAACTCTTGCGCGTCTACTCAACGTTCAGCTAAGTCATGCTCGTCGATACCGACGTGCTCGTAATGGTGCTGTCGCCGTGATGGCACTGGTAGCTAGATCTTGTTCCATACGCATGCACAAGTACACAATAATGTACGCACTATCTGTATGAACGACAGCGCAATGCTAACAGAACGCAAGAACGGCATAACTACCGGAAAATGATCTCTATACATATTCCCCAACCTACTCACTACTATCAAAAAGAAGAATCAAAAGCCGAGGGAGAAGAGGGAGGCAGGCGAAGCTTTATGCCGCCGCCACCCCGCTTCAAAACTACCTATATCCGTGGATTCCACACGGCTTAGTTAAGGGCCGAGCTGAGAGCAGCCTGGGCGTCCGGGCTCATCTGCGCGATGACCTCCTTCATCTGGGCCTCGTAGGCCTGGAGCAGGCCACGCACGCATCCCTTCACCTCGGCCTGGGTCTCCTCCTCCACGCTGGAGGTGGGGGCAAGGGCCTTCGCGTACACGTCGAGCACCTGGGGCATCAGGTTGAGTGCCACAGGGTTCTGCGAGCTCACCAGACCGTTCAGGCAGCGAAAGCACACGGGGCTCTCGTCCATGTCAGCCTTAAGGGGCAGGCCACCCAGGAAAACGGGGAGCACGGCCTCCAGAGGCAGGTTGGCACCGCCAGCGATGATCATACGAGCCACAGCAGCGCACGCGTTGTCGGTCACCACCTCGTCGTTGCCCGAGGTCTCGAACAGCGGCCGCAGAGCCTGCAGCATCTGCTCGTACGCGCTGAAGAGCTTGTCACCGCTGATCTCCGCAAGGATACCCATGCAAAACGCGCTGTTAGCCTTGAGCACGTAGTTGTCCGAGGCCAGACCCTGGAGCACGACTGGGAACACGCTCTCCACGAAGACCAGGGCGCCCGGGCCGAGCTCACGGAGCACCTCGGCGAAGCAGCCCACAGCGGCGGCACGATCACGCACGGCACGCAGGCCCGTGGCGAACGACAGCAGAGCCGGGAACAGCTCCTGGAACGTGGCCAGGAAGTGCTCGCCGTAGCACTTAGCAAGCACGCCGATCAGCTCCGACGCGCTCTCCAGCACGGAGCCGCCCTCCTCTTCCTCCTCGTCCTCATCCTCCTCGTGGGTAGTCTGGCAGACGTGCTCGTGAGCAAGCACGGTCTTGGTAATGCGCAGCAGCTCGTTCATGTGGTCCATGGTGACGACGGGACCGACGCGGGCGCTCATGGCCTTGATGGCGTTGAAAGCCTTCTCCACAACGACCTCCTCAGGGTCCTCCAGGAGCTCCTCCACCAGGCTCTTCATCACAGCCGAGGCGATGACGGCGTTGTTGGGCGTCAGGATGTTCTTGTTGAAGTCACCCTTGGTCCACACCTGCACGTCACCGCTCGAGGCGTGCGAAGCCTCGAACGAGCAGATCACCAGGGCAGCGAGAGCCTCGGCAACGGCGCCACGCACGTCCTCGTGGATGTACTCCGTGAGCGGAGCGAGAGCCTCCAGGAACTTCGGGATGTAAGGCTCAAACATGGGGCCACCGCAGTTCAGGGCCAGCTCCTCGACAGCAGCGACAGCGCGGACCTTGGAGTTCAGGGCGTCGGTGCGGATGCTGATGTGGCGCAGGACGTGGTCGTCACCGTCCTCCTCGTCGTCGGAGTCCAGGCCCTCAAGCACGTCCTCGTCGTCGTCCATGACGCGGAGACCCTCGTCGCTGACAATGGCCTGCAGCACGTGGGTGGCAGCCTGCTCAAGGAACGGGGCGAACTCCTCCTTGAAGATGCTCGACACGTTGATGAAGTACACGAAAGCCTGCTCCTTCAGCTCCGAGTCATCGAGCTCGAACGAAGAGAACACGAACGGCATCGAAGGCGCGAAGTACGGGCGGAACGGCTCCTTGCCCAGAGCAGTGGCCAGGTAGCCCAGGCACTCGATGGCGGCACCACGCAGGAAGAAGAACTTGGGGTCCGTGATGCCCCAAAACGGCTGGATCAGCTCAGCCACCGACGGGAAGTACGGCAGGAATGCGTCCTTGGCGCCAATGGCAATCGAGCCAACGGCGTCCAGAGCCATCTTCTGCAGCTGCGGCGAGCCCGTGCGAAGGACAGCCACAAGCTTGGACACGAGCGTCTCGAGGTACGGCAGCACCTGCTCGCTCTCCATGCTCTGCGTGATCTCGTCAAGGACGTACAGGGCCGTGGCCTTGATCACCTTGGAGCCGTCGTCCAGAAGCGTCAGACCAATCGGCAGGATGTCCGTGTAGTGGTCCGTAATCGTGGGCTGCAGGAACTCAGCGAACTGGCCGAGAGCGAAGCAGGCAGCCTCGCGCACGTGCTGGTCAGCGTCCTGGGCGACGCGGTACACAGCGGGCAGCAGCTCGTTCAGGTTCTGGCACATGAAGTCGCAGCATCCCTCCGACAGGATGCCAAGAGCCAGCACGCCGGCCTTGCGCTTGCGAGCGTCCTGCGACGTGATGTACTCGTTGCAGATGCCGAACACGACGGGGTTCAGGTACTTGGCGGGCACGCTCAGGGCCAGCGAGTCCAGAGTCTGCTGGGCCAGGTGGCCGGGGGACTCGTCGTCCTCATCGTCGTCGTCGCCGTCGGCCTTGCTCTCGCGCTCAAGAAGGTTGGAGATCAGACCGCAGGACACAGCCTCGTCGGCGGCCACAATGTCCAGCATGGTGGTGAAGATCTTGGCCACGAGGTTCTTCTTGCCGATGGTCTTCGGTTTCTTCTTGATGAACTCGCCGATAGCGTAGCTGGCCGAGGCGCGCGTGCTGACCTCCAGCTGCTCCGCGAGGATGATCTGAAGCAGCAGCTCGATGAACTGAGGGAAGGCCTGGTCCAGGATGGGGAACGGGTGCGAGGCGATCTCCGAGAACACGTCCATGAACTCCACAGCCTCAGCCTCGGCACCGCTGGACACGCACTGCTGCAGCACAGTGATCATGAGCGGCACGAGCTCACGGAAGCCGCGCAGGTCGGCCTCCTCCAGGAACTCCACGAGGCTGCAGGCCGCGCGCATGGCGCCGACGCGCACCTTGAGGTTCTCCGGGTCCTGCAGCGCCTTGGCATAGAGCTGCTTGAGGTCGTTGAAGTGCGGCTGCAGCGACGTGCCCATGGACTCGCCCAGCAGCTGCAGCAGCTTCATGCTCATCTCGCGCTGGTCCACGCTGGCGCTGTTGGCGCACGTGTTGATGAACACCATGAGCTCGGGCCAGTTGCCCGACGGCACCTCGTGCAGGGCCAGCGCCGTGATGAGCGTGGCCACGGTGGAACGCACAGCGTGCACGGGGTCCTCAGCGGCGCGCGAGAGCAGCACCTGCTTGGCCTGCGCCTGCGCGGCGGCGTCCAGCTTGGGCCAGTGCTTGAAGATCTTTTTGCGCAGCATGAGCGCGGCCAGCTGGCGCACCTCGGGCTTGGCCGAGTGCTGCAGCTGCGTGAGCAGGCCGCCCACGGCCGCGATCTGCTTGGTGTAGGCCTTGAGCGCCGCCTCCGCCTGCTTGATCTGCTCCGTGTCCGGGTGCGTGAGCTGCAGCAGACACGCCTCCAGCTGCTCCGGGGTGAAGTCCGCCATAGCAATCAGTCGTACGTGGGTTCTGCTTGAGAGGACTGGGGGGATTGCGGAATGACGCGGCCAGTGCGAGCGGCTCCGCTCCGAAATCAGAGTAGAAATGACTGGTCGACACTCGAACCTGCGGAACTTCATAGTTTTCGGGCCTTTTCCCGCCAAAATAGATGGCTTCACCCGCGACTGCCATCCGTTTTGAACGTGCAAGCCCCGGCTCTGCACGCGGGGCCAGGGGATCCGCAGTTTGAAATGGCTTCACTGCCCGGCGCCACGCACGCGCCATGTGACATCGAATGGACCACAAGCTCATCGACGGCGAGTATTGTGCGGGGACGAGCAAGCACTGCTAGTGGAAGGGCACGCGGTGGCCGGCGGCTCTGCTGGGAGGACGGCGAGGCGTCAACTTTGTCGGCTCGACGCTCGAGGCTGGTAGCGATGTGCTCGTGTCGTTCGCCAGGTGGTGCTGTTCTTGCTGCTGCTGTTGACGTCCCTGCTGTTCTTCTGGCTGCTGCTGCTGCTGAAGTGCGGGGATAGATAGCTGCGAGTCTCGTATGCGAAGAAGCGGAAGGATGCCTTCAAGCAGAGCAGCCTGGCTGGTCAAGTGCTGCGTGTTCCCTGTTGATCCCAGTAGAGCGATGATCTGTGCATGTAAGTGACAATGGTTAGTGCTGGACGTTGTTCATATTGCGCGAGGCTTGCTCACTGTACCTCGGTGATCTTGAGCGTGATTTCCATTGCCGCTTCCGCTTGGTTGCTTTCGCCGTTCGGAAATCTGGTCACCTCGAGGTGCAGGACGCACTGTCCATCGCTACTGGGGCGAGCCGTTGGTCGCACGTGGCATTTGGTCCCATCGACTACTTGCACAAGCGATGTTTGCCTCGTATTTGAGTTCGTTGTGTCACTCTTGGTGCTGCATGCGCTTTCTTGTCTCTTAGTTGAGTTCGTCATCTCACTTTTGTTGTTGCTTGCGCTCTCTTGCTTCTTGGCGCCTGTGAGCGAGAGAAGCCGTGCTCTTCGCGACGACGTGCTTGTCGGAATGCAGCTATGCGGTCGATCTGGTCTTTTGGGCACGCATGCTGTGCTTGATGGCGTTCTGGGAATCACTGGGCATGAAGCTTCGGTAATGTGCATATAGCGTGTCGGCCGAATGATTCGTTGTTGAGATGGCACTCGTTCGGCTGGCCGAGCGACCCGATGGAACGGTTTGAGACTGCCAGCGAGTAAACTGTCAACAGCATCAATGTCGATAGTCTGTGGGCTTAGTGAGCTTTCTTGCACTTGACACAACTCGTTCCACTACAGATTACCCGTAGCATCCGCGTTAGTGTACCAAACTATTGCACTTGGAATGAAAATGCAGTGTTCTTACGTAGCGAGCTGCCAACATCAGTAGATCGGTGTTGCAGACCCCGGCCAGAGTGCGCATAGGCACCAATGATCCAACAGGAAATACATTGCACTGCGACAGCGCAAAGCGTAGCGATGGATGGCCGTAAGTCTGAATTAGATGCCGAGCCAATTGACGCAAACGCTCAAGAGGAGGCAGCTCCGGTGGGTCAAACGCATTCAGGCGAGGTAATACTCGAAGCAAGTGCTGCCGATACTGACTACTACCATTTCTGATGTTTTTCTTGGAGAACTTCATGCGCATTGAGCCAGCCGATGCCGCTCTTGTATGCACCACCACCACAGGTTTTGGGACCCTGGGTGCTTTTACCCCTTTTGTAGGCGAAGCACACTTGTTGTTGTTTTCGGGTGTGAAAATATCGCCTCTCACTGCTCCTTGGTCAGGTTCAGTGCGGTTATCATTATTCCTCGTCGGCGAGTTGCACTCTTTGCTTTCCGCATTAATATTTCGTGCGCAAGTTAGGCAAAGTTGCACTGTCTGGTAGCTGGAGATGCGATAACATGTTAATACCGGCTTATCAAGCGAGGTGAGTCTTGCACTTACAGATATGTTGCGGACTGCTTCAATTGCTTGAACCGTTCAACTTGAATAGGCCCACTGATTGCTCGAAGGAGCGTCGGGATAGCTGCAGCATCCTCTTCACTATTATTTTCATCAGCGTTGCGCTCAAATTGGCGAATGATCGACCTGTACGTGACCTTGACCAGAACAATGCATCATCATCAATAGCTTGTAGTTATGGCACGTGTCCTGCCATCCTTACCACATACTCCACTTTATCACGATGAAACAGTCGACTGCAATTCGGACAAACTTTGAGCTGTGCAGTACAGCCGATAAGTGACTGGTGAGTTGCAGGAGGAGTGCCACTGTCTTCTGTATCGCTAGGCGCAGCAGGAGCACCGTGTACATGATTTCCTAAGGATAGACTGTAGCTCTTCGCAGCTCCCTTGATACCAGCGTCGAACGAAATCATCGAGCTCCACAAGAGGTAGATGCGATGGTCAGCCCCGACCTACTCAAGAAAGCAACAAAAGGTGGGTGTTATGGGTAATGTGGAGGTTGGTATCGTGATTTTACCTTGAAGTAGTTGACGAAGCGAACCATCTCCTTCCCTACGATAGGCTCCAGATGCGCTGCGATCTCTCCATTGATCTTCTCGACAGTCTTCAGCACTTCCTTATCCGTCACGTCGCCTGCAAGATATGAGCAGCACGGTTAGTTGTTTGAAAGCATAACCATCTCGCACTCTAACATATCGAGAGTGTAGTAAAAACGTACGATGGCGAAGCATAGGATCGTTGACTTCAAACGTGGCAGTGCGTTTTACCATGCTAACTTCCTCGTCACTCAGTAAAAATGGGCTGATACACTTCTGCACCGAGCAACCATCCACCGTATACACCGACCTAACGGTATGATTGTATCCCGACTTGGTGGGGATGAACCGCTGCAAAACGCTCAGACTAGGCATCTCACGATCTTCCAGTAAATGTTCTGAAACAAGGTAGAAAGTAGTCAAAGTGAGTCCGTGTACACCGCCCAGCAATCTGAAGTGCCACTAACGTTACCAAGGCCATCCTTATCGAGGTGCTCCACGACCATACGCATCTCTTCATGCACCGACGGCCGGTCCAAGTAAGTGTACGTGGCTAGAATCTGCTTGTCGCTGTCCAGCTTGGGCAGAGTGTGCGGAGCCCATCTCGGCGCCAGAAACTCCTGCATAACTCGAGTCGTCGACAAGAACCTTTTGGTTCTGCACAGAATCTAACCGACAATTTGTCAAAGGCAAGAGAACCCGCAGCTATGCAGTAAGCTTCTCCCAATAATAACGAACCTTCCCTCGCTCCTGCTTGGACGTGAAGAACCACTTGACGGGCTTCTGGCGCTTGAACACGACCGTATCCGTGAGGACGAAGGAGAACACCTTCTTGCCACTGCCATCTTCGTCCGCACTCGCCTTGGACCACAAATACGCGTACAGTTGCAGTGGCTGCTGGCCCAGCGCGTGCTCACAGGCCACGCCCTCGCACTCGGCCCCTTTGCGTCGAGCTGCCATTCCCAAAATGGCACTTCAACGTCACAAATCACATAAAATGCGTTTTGTGATTTGGTACCATTTTTTTTCCTCTTGAAGAACCACTTTTTCCTGCTGAAGAAGCGATGTCGGATACGTTCAGCGCCGGCTTCCGCGAGTTCTGCGGGGGCGTGCAGCACGCCGTGTCGCTGCACCGCATCCTGCTGTTCTACATCAAGTCGCGCCTCATCTGCGTGTCCAGCGTCAAGGTCAGAGCGCGCCCTAAGAGACACCCAAAGGCTGCAGCTGGCACTAATTTATTGTTGCTATGCGCAGTGTTTCGTGCTGAACGGCCTCATCTTCCTGGGGAGCATTTACTTCTTCGACCGAGCGGTGATCCCTGTCATTCACTTGTTCGGCGAAGTGCTGCACCGCTCCTTTTCGGACGGGTGAGGGAGGCTGAAGAGGGGTGTTCCTCTATTATGATGTTATTAATTTATGCGCGGATGTATATGCTCTGCGTTTTCTTCAATAGGTCGGTGGGTCAGGTGGATGATGTGCGCGATCGCGTGGATGGATTCGTCTTCCTGCTGTACCAGGTGCGACCTTGTGTCGTTTAAAGATTGTCTGTGGCAGCTGATAGCAATGCTGAATATGATTGTTATTTTTCTTAGGTGTTGTGGATGTATCCGATCTACTGCATCAGCTTCATCCTGAACACTATTTGGTACCAAGAGATCGCGGATGACGGTGCGTGTGTGAGATGATGATCTTTTTTAATTGTAGTGCACTGACGTGGATGTTGGTTGTGCAGCGTACATGCAGCTGCATGGCAAGCCGTCGCCTACGCCGGTGACAGATATGATTCGGTGAGTTAACTGTACTGAAGATGAACGCCTCCTGCATTGCACTGGTTGCTGACAGCGATGCAATGCATAGCGATGAAATGTACCGCGCGATTCTCGTGGCGTTCTTCCTGTTGCAGACTGTGCTGTCCTATCTGATTCCTGTCGTTGGCCCGGCTACCAGCTTCATCCACCTGAGTTGGCTGTATTCGCTGTATTGCTTCGAATACAAGTGGTCCTTGGCCGGGTGGAGTCTCGAACGGCGGCTGGCGCATTTGGAGCAGAACTGGGCCTACTTTGCAGGCTTCGGCAGCCCTTTTACGCTAGCCACCTTTTTCGTCCCGAACTTCGTGAGCAAAGGTATCTTCGCGCTGCTTTTCCCTGTGGTACGTGCTTGTATTATGTGGATACCATTCGATATGTTGCAGATATTGACAGTATTTTTGAATCCGTTCTTTTGATGCAGTTTTTACTGCTAGCTATCGCGTGTGACCCTGTTTCAGAGGGCAACGAAGCGCAGAGAAAACTGCCGATATTCCGGTATGTTCGGCTGTGATGGCTACTACATTTTACAATCTTAATTACTAATACTTTCGCATCTCCTTTCTCCAGTTTTTCGCGGTGGTGGAGCTTGCAATTGCTGCGTCGGGTCGGCAAGGCCACGGGTCTAAAGACCAAGAAACAGAGGATCATGGAAAAGCAGAAGCGTACCAAAAGAAGCTAGTGGGTGGTGCGAGTCACGAGAAAACACAAATTCGTGTTGTAAATCCTGCGCTTCAGTGTCGTGTGTAGACTGAAACGGCAATGAAACTACGCGCGAGCTGTTAAAGCGGGATTGGTTGACGAAGTTGGTTCTTTCCTGCAAAATCTATAACGGCCGCGCGTGTCTGTTCATTGCTACATTAGTTGCCCAGTGTTTGACTTGAAAGCTACTTACGATGCCTGAAGCGTACACCGTGTCGAAGATGCTGTCGAGCATCAATAAGGTCATGGCTCCCGTAGCCACCGACGTGTGCGGGTCTGTGACGCTGCAACGGAAAACTGAAAACGGGATCATGCTCAATACATCGGACAAGGAGATCGCGTACCTTGACACCAAAGCCAGGGTGAAGCACTCGGCGCGGCAAGTCGCTCAGCTGGATAAACCGGCTAAGGCACAGTGGGTGATGGCGCAACGGGAAGCTGGGAACGATGCTTTCCGCAGAGGAGAATACCAACAGGCTGCGGAGGCATATATTCAGGCACTTACGGCGCTGGACTTCGGTTCAACACCTCAGGAAAAGATAGCCTGCCAACAAGAGATACAGATCCCGATTACGTGCAACTTGGCGGCATGCATGCTGATGCTGGGGGTAGGTCCAATACGATATCTGGTGCGTACTCGATTCGTCTGCTGATGCTGCTACGCTTGTCTTGTCAATTAGCAATGGGAAAAAGCGCGACTCATGTGCGATCAGGTGGTTGCGTTGGATCCGAACTGTGTCAAAGCTCTACAACAACGTGCAAAAGCCAAGGCGAAGCTAAACAAGTTCGAAGATGCCCGGTACGTGTTGGAGGAAAACTACTGAAGATTTTCTTTCTAATTCGTATGCTGTTGTGGTGTTGGGCTCAATAGCGGCGATATTTTTCGCGCCAAGCAAGTGACCCGTGGTCCAACGACCTTACTTGATGACAGCAGCGAACAGCTCATCAATCGACTGGACAAGCAACTCGAGGATATTTCACGCTTTGAACTTCGACACAAACACCGAGTCCAGCAGCAAAAACTGTTCCAGAAGAAGATGATGCAGGAGGCGGTGGGGAAACTTTACAACGACAAGAAAGAGGTCAATTGCACTTCAGACCCAGAGGGCACCTCTGGAGCCTTGCAACATCAGCAAACATCGTTTATCAGGTTCGCTGAAGCTGCTATCTCATGCAACGGCTGGAATGCTGGTGTTGCATGGGTCCTAGCCATGTTTGCTATGCTCGTCAACGCGGTCTCGCGGTTCCTAGACTCGACGCGAGGAAAACTCAAAACGTCGTGAAAGGGAATTGCTTCTCACAAAAACTGTCGCGAGATCGTTGGCGCTGTGAACTTGGAGTTGATCTGCTTGGCCGCTGAAATCATGCGCTCGGCATCGTCTCCAGACATGCCTCGGCGAACTGTAAGATCCCGGTCCCTACAATATATCCATGATTAGCAAAGTTATTTCGCATTAGTGGCTGCCCCATTTGTGTCATTTGCACACCGCCTTCACGAACCTGTTCCATCCGCCACTGCTCTGTGTTGACTTTTCTCCATTTTTTGCCTGTTCTGCTTGCTTACGCTGATGCTGTTCTAACAGCGATGGTCCACGCGCTTTCCGCAGACTTTCCATTTGCTTTCGCATCTCTTCATCTGCTTCCGGATTCGCGTTAGGAAGAATGGACTCGTTCACCACTGGCTGAGCCGTGGAAGATGCTACACTGCTAGCCGCTGCAGCACATGGCGCGTTCTCCTCGCGAACATAACCCAGCAACTCCCTGTAATAAAAGAAAGAACGGTAAGTCCAAGCTCTAAAACCATGTTGCCCAACGCCAACTACCATACATGTCGAGCTTGGCGCGCTTCGCACGCTCGCGTTCTTCAGGGGAATCAAACCACGTCTTGTCCACTGCAGCTGGTTCCTTGCTGCACAAACGCAGATCACACAAGTCAAAAACAAATAGTAACTACTTCACGCAGTGTAAAATATGGGTACAACTTGCCTGCGGAATGCTGCAGGCTTGCCTGGAGGGGGCCGATTCTGCGGCCCCAGGGAATCCTTCAAAATCGAGCTCTCGGGCATCATAGTCATCCACGCTTCTCGCACCATAGGGGTATTTCCGGCCACATCAGACTTCTTACTGCTTCCACCATCACGCGCGCGCTCCCACTGCTCCTTCTCCAACTCTTGGGCCTGACGCGCCATTTCAGCCTCCACTCGCTCGTCGGCTAACCGGAAACCCTTCATGCCAGGCAGTGCTGGACCTACGACTTCATCCTCTTCATCGTCATCATCCTGGACATTGCTACCCCCAATGCTCGCCGAAGGAGGAGGTAATGCCGGTCCAATCGGCAATTCTCGCTTTGCTGGCCTCGGCGCGGCAGGTTTCTCTTCCACAGGTTTAGCTGCTTCTGTCGACAAATCATCCTCCCGCTCTGCGTTTGATGCGGTCTTGTCATATCCTCCAGACAGCATTCGCTGGAAAACCTCCATCAAGCTCTCTCCCCCATTGTCCTTCGCCTTCCGAGGCTTTGCAAATGCTCCCTTCGGTTCTCGCAGCTAATAACTCATGCAGAACCCCGTCAACCAACCCACAACCTCCACCACCTCACACTCCCAGCAAGTAAACCAACCTTGACTAGCCCCAACAGCGGGAAAAGCTCCTTGAGCTTGGACCGGATGCGGCGATTCTCAATGCCGCCGATGACGGCCACTTCGCCGTCGTCCACCATCTGCAGCAGCCCCAGCAGGTCCTTCGCGAGCTCCGGCGTCTCCGTCAGCAGCTCGCGCACCACTTTCATCGCTCTCTGCACACCACCAATAGCAAGACCATCCATGCTGGAGTAAGTATACCAGTGCAAGTGTGCCATTAGACTCATGCACAGTCACCTCATAGTCTGGGGTGGGGGCGTCGCTGTCGCTGTCGCTCTCACTGTCGCTGCGGCGGCTCCTCTTGTGCCTCTTCCTGTCCTTGTCCCTGTGCTTCTTGTGCTTCTTCTTCTTGTCGTCGTCGCGCCTCCTCTTGTGCCGCTTGTGCCCGTCGTCTAGTCGACTCGACCTCGACTCACGGTCGCGGTCGCGCTCATGCTTGCCCATGCTCCACTGACGTCGACACTATAAGATTGTGTACGACCGATGTGGCACAGTGAATTTAGCCATAAAGGCAAGTTGAAGTGAACAATTGCTCTATTTGATGGAGCTCCTCACTTCGCCACTGCCTCTATGCGCTCTATGTGCCGCCTTGGGTCCAAGAGCGGGGTGGATGAAGTCTTGGCGGCTTGTCGTCGAGTTCGTCCTTGTCGAAGCTGTCGTCTTCTTCGGCCTCGGGCTCGTCTCCGAGGCCGCCGAAAGAGTCAACCTCTGACGTGTTGGATTGGCGCTGGACCGGCATGGAGGCTGCACGTGGCAGCGAGCGCTCTTGTGGCGAAGAAGGCTCCACCGTGGTCTTGCGCAGTCGAGCGATGGCCCAACGAGTCGGCTCGGGCACACGAAGCTGCTTGGCGCGCGTGGTCAACGCAGCGCCGGCACCGCGCAAATTCGACGACAGCGACGCCAAGCGTAAGCTCCACGTTGTGGAGCTTGTTATCGCCTTCTTGTAAGGGTACGAGACTCGCCAACGCGACGAAGTGTACGGACCCCGTTCGCTCCAGACGTCGCCAAGGCCGTGGTCGTCTCGGCCCACGTCCTGGACCAGGATGGAAGGGTTGGAATCGCGCTCGGAGTAGCTGTGTGACAGGGACAACTTGGGCGCCATGCCAGCTCTTGGTCGGTGAAAAGGAAAGTGAAGGAACGAGGGGCTCCAATCGAATGTAGAACGTGGAGCCATCCGAGAGGTGCTGCAGCCATGGGGCAGAGAGAATCAGCACGCAAGAAACGCTGCAGTGATGAAGTACTAGGAGCGAATGGCTTTATGTGCTGCGTATTCAACGCAGCATCAGGTTTGATGGCGGATGAGAAGCTGGGCATCCTGTCACGGCGGGCGAGATTGTAGTCAGGCTGTGTATGTTGCTCGGTTATCCTTGTCGCCGTGGCTGTAAGCAGCGTAAATGGCAAGCGCTCACGGCGACCAAGGTCGTCAAGCGGTATAGACAGATACCTTCGAAGATTGAGTACCTAGAATTCGGTAGTCGAATGCGAATGTCGGTGAGCTCCGAGTGAAGACACGTTTGTCATGCACACGTTATATGTTACCAGTAGCCATGGTTTGCTCTTGTCTAGCTAGCTTCGAATTTTCGAAGCTGGTCGTACACCTGCCGGAGCGGCTGGGTGGCCTCTTGGTTCTCCGGGAAGAAGCTCAGGAAGTGCCCAAGCTGCCGGACCCACGGAAGCAGGAGCCTCGGGAACGCTACGGCATCAGCAGATTCGCCACCAGTCCTTGCGTCACCCACGAACGACTGGAAGACCTCGTGGTTGAACACGACCCCGTACGCCAGATCAGCCAGCGCGAGACTGTGTCGTACCGCGTTTCCGCGCACGCCATACCAAACCAGTTCATCCGTGATGTAGTAGAAGTCGAAGTACAATGCCCGATACGATTGCACTAGCTGGTACAAGTCGTCGCGGCTCGGTGCTGCGGGGATTGTCTCCGCTTCTTCAAACGTCTGCATTGCCGCGTGGGTGAGATTCCGAGGGCTCAAGGGCGATGCCAGGTCGAGCGCGTTCTCGAGATCATTCAGAATCTCAGCCAGCTTTGGTGCGGGCGAGCTAGATGACTGACCAGAAGAAGGCTTGGTCGAAGCTTGCGGCGACAGTGACTTCTCGTGGTACGAGATCAACCATTTCCACGTGTACTGGTAATTCTGCGAAAGGCACAATCCAAAATGATAAGTTTCACGTAGGAATGTGTCCTGGTGATAAACACTAACGCACCTGTAGAAACTTCGCGACGATATCCTCGAGTGCTGAAACAGGATAGCTCTCGCTGATGTTGGGCGGGATGTAGAAGCTTGCAACGTTACTGCAGCAAACAAAGCACATCGTTAGTTCAACATACAAATAATAGGATAATCAGCATGCGTCAGCCTAATACCTGCACGTAAAGCATAGCGTTACTTGGTAGTGCTCCGCAAATTGCTTGATGTTGTACAGAGTGACGTGCTCCTTCACGCTGTGATCCCAAAGCTGGTGGTGTTTCCACAAAGCTGCAACGTCTGGTTTCACCCGGAAAACTGCAACACTCAGCGGCTGGATGGTCACCAATAGTGTTGACCTCCGGCCAGCGCATACTCCATGATCCAGCAAATCGACCTTGGCAACACCAGGCTGGGTCAATTCTTCATCAATCGCCAGACTGAAAAACATACTGTCGTTCCTCAGCGCAAGGCGAGCATTTGAATCGCTCTTCGTGTTCCGGACGACCAGGAACTTTTGCGTCTCATCAGCAGCTTTCACAGACAGTTCCGGGTTAGAAAGAGTCGACTCGAGCATTGGGAATACCAGACCAAGGAACGTCGGCTGGGCTGAGAAATAGGTTTCCCTCTGTAGTGGAGACTCGTTAGTCTCGCCATTCGCCACGTTCACCATCAGCTGGGGCTGGCTGCAGATAGCGCGTAGTATTACTGTTTCCCTGAAGTCTTTCACCAATCGGCAGCTCACGTAGACTTCAACTTCACGCACCCACGGATCATTCACTTCTATGTCGGTCAGCAGTTCACTGCCTCCAGTGGAAGGCAGCACCAACTGCTTAGGCTGAGGTCGGAAATGTAAGAACACTTGCATGCTTGAGTGGGCTCCGAGAGTGACTGTGGTCACTTCGTTAAATGACATCGGAGATACAGAAAAGCTGACCTCCTGTGGTCTAGCGTTAGTTGACAGGATAAAGTCGAGGCTCAATCCAGAGGAATTCTCGATCACAATTGAGTGGTTCTGGTAGAGCTTGTAATAGTACACCTCACTGAAGTCAATCATCAATCGTGGAGCACCGCCAGGAGTGATTTCTGGTGGCATTTCAACACTGGACCGTCGAGACCGCTTCGGATTCCCATGATTTGACACGAGCACGCGAAACAGGTTCGACGTAGGGTCTAGCCCAGAAGACATACCACGCAGCGAATTCAGATCGGCGATAACTTCCAACCTGATATGAATCACCTTCAGGTCAGATGGGTTCGCCAGATTCTGAAGAACCATGAAGGTTGAATACACCCCAACAACGCCCCGAAGAAAATACAGCACCACACTCTGGTAACTGTGCCCTCGATCTAGTGTTCCCCGCTCACGACTGAGTTGCAACCATGACCGAGCGTTCTTATCAACCAGCATTAAGCGATATTCAACGGAGTCAAGTCCCGGGTCGGCAGCACTAGCGGCGCTGTAGAGACTCTCGATTGTAATCTCCCACTCCACTTCTCCACCATTTCGAACTGTGTGCTGCCCCACATCGATCAAGTACCGCGTATTTTCCAGAGAAGAATACTCCGCCGGCGTACAACCACGAATTGCTAAGACAGGTAAGTGGTTTTTCCTTCCAACAGCACCTGAACGTATTGACGAAATGTCGAACTCCTCGAAGTTGTCCAGCCCCGATGACTCTGATTGCTCATAAAGCTCGTCTTCTAAGTGAGTTTCCAAAGTTGGCCCGGGATAGAGCTTACGGGACTGGACAAGGCGCTTGTTACGAGCCTCGAAAGCTGCTGACATGAGCGTCTTGTCCAATACCACGCCGCCTTGTTTTGCACTGTCACCTCCAGTACTCTGCTGTTGCAGTACTAGCAGCACATCAACTTCTGTTGACACTCCAGCGTCCAGGCTTGAATCAGCATCTCGCACAGTCAAGAACATGTGATTCTGTCCACTCTCAATCGCCGAAATATCTGGGCCGCCGTCTGCATCCCACGAGTTGCTTCGCCAGGTGGGGTGGTGGCGCATTTTGTGCAGCGCTGCTAACTTTCCGGACGGACTGGCATCGCTTCCTTCGCGGAATGTAGCTGTGCTTGGGGTAGATGAAGCGGCTTCCTCGAGGTGAACAGTAACTTTCACAGATTCCCCGGGAGCAATTGTACCCGATGAAGGCACTGCAACAGCCTGAATCCATTCGCTCATCGCGCACATATCCGACTCCGTCGATCCCGCAATCAGGCACAAACCCGGTTGGTACATTGAAACCGGGCTAATGGCAAAGTTCAGTACTTCGACTGTCGAAGGATTTCTAACCCAGAAGCTTTCGGAAGCATTCCGCAGCTGATGCACGACGTTCTGTGACGAAGCTCCTGATAGCGCAAGTTGAGACGGATCCCTGGCCTTCTCCGGTTTTGATTTCAAGACCGGTGGCAATTGATCGACCGGAATGTCAGCCGGCAATTCCGTTGCTGTGGCAAAAAAGTGAAGATTGGATGCTGACAACAGAAAAGTCTTGCCCGGTATGAGTTTCCCCTTCACGTGAACTTCTTCCCTCTGCGCAGCATCCTCCATGTTCTGGATGCTGACATCAAGCCAAACGCGTCCAAGGTCCAGTATTTCAGACGTGGCACCATTACTTCCTGTCGACCAAGTGTCAGCTGGGAGGCGAGCGGATGGAACGACATGACACACAACACGAATATCCACCGATTCACCGGGCGCAATGGTAACCAAACTCAACGGCGTGTTCGCAGAACGAAGCATCAGCAGCAACTCAAGTGTTCTGGATAAAACAGTAGCATCAACAATCAATGAGGATCAGCACTTTTGCAATGGAGAAAGCTAGAAACTAGACAACTTACCGGTCGAAAGGGCTGTGAGTTTGCGAGGACAGTTTTACCGTCAGCTCTTCGTCGTATACATTTCGTAGCGAAAACCAAAAACTGGCACGGTGCGGTAAATCCTGCGGAGTCGGAACTGTGACCGGTGGAAGAAAAGCGATGTGGCCATGCTTAGGTTCTGCCGATTCCATTCCGTAGTCGGAGCTTTCCGGGTCCACCACCAGCTCTGCGTAGCTCGAAATAATCTGAGCACGAACCAACACATCTTTGTGGTTATGAGGATTGTAGAGGTTCAAAAAGCGAAGCGGGAACTCGTGGGCACCGGCCGTCAAAAACTATGCGATTCGCAGTCACAACAGCATAGTTAGTCATCGATACCAGAACAATGGGATGCAATATCGCACGAGTTTGACCAACTTACCTCTCTTGTTCGCACTAGCTCAAGCTCAAGAACGCACGATGCCCTAGGCAATATCTTCCACGCACTCCAGCGCGACGATTCCTCATCGCTTTTCAATGGTTTCTCAGCGTGAAGCGCAAGCATCCGAAGTGAGGGGACGTGAGCCTCCGAATCCCGATGGATCAAATCATTCAGCTGTACACGACTCGCGTCGCGGACATTGCGTACGTGTATGCATGCCGGTAAATTGGCAACGACAAAAGATACAGCAACATCGGAAACATTTTTCACCAAGACTTCAAAAGTAGATGATTCCCAGCCAATAGCGTAGCCGATTTTTCCCAGTGCAATGGACTTATCTCCAATGTGAAAACGAGACTCGCCATATGAACCTGACACGTTTACCACTTTCAGTGTGCACGCTTCTTCGTCGCCAGTTTGTTCATTGCTCTCAAAATTCTGGATTCCAACCATACCCCGAAGTGGACACAGTTTTCCGCTTTCGATTGCATCAATAGGCAGTGGCACCGTCGAAGCAATAGATGCAAAGCAAAACGACAATGAGCAGGCACTGTTAGCCGCTAGTGTGTATGAATCGCCGAAAAACACGTTTGCTTGTTGGCTCCGCGACTTGGCGCCCAAGGACCCCGATCTGTGCAATCTTCTTGCATCATCGGTGGAAGTGGATCTGGCAATCAATCCTCCTCCATCTGCAGTCGTAGGCGCAACTACTGGCTGACCTTCCTGTCTCCACTTATACGTCAGCGGAAGGTTACTTAGCGGACGCACCTTCATGGTACGATCTGTTGTGTTCGTGAGAACGAGAACTGTTTCACCACCTTGCAAGTTTTCTGGTGAAGGCTGGGCTACAAGCAAGGTATCTTTGCCAGACTCTCCATAAATTCGATATTTGCGACTTGTATTCTCATGCTCGCCACAGCAAGACGAAGTGTCGGTCAATTCATCCTCCAGCTTGATCACATTAATTAGCCCAAAATCAACAGTTGGCACCGTCAGTGCTTCATTTCCTGTCACATCATCCAGAACTGGATTTCCCACAGTAGGCAATCCTGAAACCTCGCAGCGCAGTTCACCACTATCCACGAATAGTACGACATCGACGAAACTTACTTTGCCGGGGTAATGAATGTTTTCCACCATAATGCGACGTCGAAACAGTCCATTCGTGTATGCCATCATACGGAACTCAATATTTCCGGTTTCACCCGGGGGGATTTCTCCCTTTTCGTGCTTCAGCGAAATGTGAAGCGAGTCGTCATCATCTGAGTACCCTTCGGTTGCGTTTGTCACGAAAAGGCGGTACCCAAGGGGTAGAGCCTTGCTCATGTTGATGAGTTCGAAACGACCTTCGTGTGTTTTGCATTTTTGTAGTCGCCCGCCGTTGTACTCAGCGCCGAAGTCGATCAATGAAGGTGCCACCCGAGCGATGCTTGCTCCAGCCACGCCAACAAACTTAACGGTGAACTCCGCCAGCATTTCGCTTTTGTCTTCTCCAGATGGGTCCGGCGTTGCAAGCAATCCAAACAGTTGTACGCGAATGCCTCCAACAAGATCTCGTGTCGAGCCTGTTCTAATTGCATCAGAAGACAGTCGCGGGCGAATTGCCACGAAAAGATCAATGGACTCCATTCCTTTCATCATGACGTGAGTTGCTTCTCGGTGCAAGCTTGCGTCCTCGTAAACGTAACACTGAGTCTTCAAATTTGATGAAGCACAAATAACGAGTGTATGGTCGACTTGGCTTTGCAGCGTGAGTTTGTGCACTTTGCTGAATCTCAGGGACACATTCGGGCTGTCCGCGGCCGTATCTTGCATTTCAGGTGTAACGTAGCATGGGCCCAGGTCGAGAACTTCCAATTGACCGGTCGCTTGAGGGTCCAGTTCAGGAATCCGGACGTACACTGGTCTTGTAACGCGGACTGACAATGTCAAGACTGACGTATCCAGACGGTCACCGCTAAGATTTCGCAAGACTATTTGCTCATTGTGCTGTCCAGGTATACTACCTCTGTACACAAACGCAGCGGTCACAAGCGATCCAGCTGCCACGGTTCCTGTCGCATTTTCGAAAATAATATCGCCTCCAACAACCGACGGCGCTGCAGTAGACGAGGAGCTTGGTGCGTTCTGATCACGGGATCCGGCCAGCAAAAGGAACTGCAGAGCTTGGTGAGACCGGTTGTGGATAACCATTTCACCTCTTACCTCGCCTCCCTGCTGATGCTCCCCCAAGTCCAGGAAATCTTTATCGAAACAGAGCGATTTCTGCACAGCTTTAACCACAGCCACACCCACCGACGAAACTGGAGTGCTCGAGCTTGCGCCCAGCGTATTTTCCTGTGGCGACGAATTGCTCGGTCGATAGAAAAAATCGATACTACCCGCGTTTAGTTCAGCGGCTTCAGATACGCTCTCCAAAATCGAGCGAGTCACGCAAGATGCCAGAGGGGTCGATGAAGCGAAACCAGCGTCGTTAGTGAAACACCACTTGAGATTCAAATTCACCGTGCGATCAGGGGGAATTCTCAGCTTAAGAGGAAGCATATTCCGCAAGTCAGTTGTATCGGATAAGGCAGGAACTGTCTTCGCGTCCTCCTGTATCAAAAAGTCACGCGGAACGATCTCGCATGACAGAGCGAGGACATTTCTGAATGCATTCGCTGGATTCCATACCACCTCAACGATTCCTGCACCTTTGTAAGAAGGGGATCCCAAAGAGAGCGTCAATGACCAGCCACGAGTATCCGTTGGTGATTCTTCCGCAGGCACCAGCAAGTTTGAAGTTGTGGAGGATACTCCGAGCTGATCGGGTGCAATATCCACGTTCAGCCTTCGGGCAGCTGGAATCGAATCTGGTATTTTAATGGTAAGACTGCGCCGACGTTCCGCCCCTTGAGATTCAGCCTCTGGTGGTGCCGTCATTGATGGCAAGACGTCATCATAACGTGAAACGGATGCACTACTAGCATCGCGCGCTTTCCGGGACTGAGTTTCGAGCGGATGCTCAGTAACGCCGGACGGCACTCCACCGGTATTTGGGTGCGGGGGAAGCGCAGACGGAGGCTTACGCCCTACAGCTCGGCAGAAGGCACTTTCACCTGCAACCGTTCGCAGAAATATTTCTGCGTTATACTGCAGCTCCTTCACCACGTCCTTGTTCTGCTGCTCGAACAAAAGAAACTTCCCCACGCCTACCATGGGAGTGGCATCTCGACGCAGTTGGCGCTTCTTCATTTTTTGGCTTGTGACGGCTCCACTCTTATCACCATCCCTTGGAGAAGTATCACCGGACTTGATGGGTGCGAAAATTGCGTATGCCACAATTCGACCAGTTGCCTCCGCTCCCAGGGAAAAGTGCAAACTATTTGTACTGGATGACACCAGTCCAGTCTTCGTGTCGACGGCAGGTTTGTTCAACTGGCGTGATCGGCGACGTCGAGAACGCGAGCTAGACTCTGACTCGGAGAGCTCTGATTCACTGTTGGCACTATCGTACGCATCAAACTCTCCCACTTCACTACTTCCTCCAGACATCCCAGTCGCCTCCGCGTCACTGTCCACTGGCGTGCCCGGTTCTTTTGCAGGTTGTTCGCCAGACAAAAGTGCCTTGACATGTGCAATCTTGGCGTTCAACTTTACAATCTTGTCCGCTTTCTTTTTCGTAATTGCAATACGCAATTTGTGCTCCAGTTTTTCCAGTTCTTCATCCAACTTTTTTTCCTGCGCCTGCGTGATAACCGTTGTCGGCGTTTCGTCGACCGAAAAGAAAAATGTTGGCCGCATACTAGGTATTGTGAAACTTGGATCTAGCTGGATCACGTATTCGCGTTTCTTCCGGCTCGTGTTTCGGACAGCAATCTTTACTTCGTCTGTTTTCTCGCCTACGAGGCATTTTCCAAAAGAAATTGTTTGTCCTGAGGCGAGCATAGACGTAAACGCGGTGAGTAGGGTTCATCATATTGATTTTCAAGCAGGATGCGTACCTGATTGAAGAAGTTTGAAGGTTTCGCGCTTGACCACTTTTGCCTTAATTGTGACCGAGACTGAGTTCTCCGTATCTTGCACATTGATGATTTTCAGCTTTTCTTCAAAGGGGCCTGCTAAGGTCGGCTGGAACTGGAAGCAAATTTCTTTCGTGCCAAATGCTTTGACCACGCCAACCTCACCTTCCTTTATCTGAAGAAATCCAGACGAGATAGAACCTGTTTTCTCCACACTGTACACCAGCGGTGTAGCTGACATGTTTTGCACAACCAGTCGCTTCGAGCTCTTTGATGATGTCGCAATGCGACCGAAGTTAATGTTCTTCTGATTCACATTCATCACCGAGCGGCAAACTCGACTCTTCAGCAGTAATTCTCTTACTGATGACCGCGTATCAAATGGGTGCTTTGATGCAGCCCACGCCGGCTTGCTAGGATCAAATTTTGCTCCATCCGTCACTGCTTTCTTGTTACCTCCAGGGGGAAGAGTAATCATAATCTTGTGCTTCTCCACTCTTGTCTTCGAGACATCCTTTACAGCAGCTGTCTCAGCAGAAACTGGGTTAAACACTGCCACAATTCTTTGACGCGATTTTGCCGGGATCCGCAGATTGCGTTCCTTGTTGGAATTCAGAAGAACTAACTTCTTCTCAGCAAAGAGTGTCTGCAACCGCTTCGATCGCTCCCGAACCATCGCCACAATTTCTTCCTCTTTTTCCTTTGACGGTAGAGAACTGTGGCAATAAGCATCACAGTCAGCACGCGATTTCGCAAAGAGCTGCAGCAGGGATGCCACCTCTTCCGACGAACTTCCGTCGGCATGTGAAGTCGTAGGTGTCAACGAGAAGGCAGTAGCAGCTCCGTCAATATTCCTCCTCTCGTCCGCTACCCCTTGCAATTGATTTCCGCGAGTTTCAGAGGCACTAACACTGTGCTCCAAACGGTTTTTATCACCATCAAATTGCTGACCAGAAACTGATCTAGAGATGCTGGGTCCAACTACAGATTGTTGAGGAGCCTGGGTCGTCATTTTCTTCGCCAGTAATTCACGTAGCGCTGTGGATTTGCCTCGTTTCACACTGTTTTTCCCATCCGTTAGCTCGGACACGCTGCAAAATGACCTCCGTCGACGGATAGTCCTACTGATAACCTGCGGGCTGATTTGCGCTGAAGGATTGCTTGGGTTGCCACCGCCGACACTATTCTGCGAATTCGTAGAAACAGAAGAAAGACGGACGTCGCTTTCCTCCTCCTCGTTTCCCGCGATTTTTGCTGGGGTTGCCACATCGTCGAACGAGTGTTTTATGCAGTACAACCGAACTTTCGATGGTGCAGAACTTTGAATATTCAAGTGAAGCGGGGCATTTGTGATATTCTCCAAGTCGAACACTTGAATTCCAACCGAATTGATAGTCACATGCTCAAAGTTCAAAAACGCAGACCTTGACTGAGTCAGCAACTTGTAGAACAGCGAATGGTAAATCACATGGTGTGCGTCCATATTGCTCGAGCGCACACATATCTGCGGAATATTGCTCTTGTTCTTCATGTTGATGATCGAAATGAGTCGGGAGTAATTCGGGTTCGTCTTGCGCGGAATGATTTCAATTTTGAGCTCCGTCGACTGCTTTGGCCCAAGCATCGTGTCGTCGTTCGGCACCGTCGAAATCACCTTGGACGTTACCAGTGGTTTCACCACCGTGGGTAATTCAGAATGGTTTGTTAGCATGCACGAGCTGCTCTTTAACTCTCCAATATTGCAATCCCCCAGGTGTAAGATTGAGGGTGTCACTGTCACCATCGACGTACAGGTACGGGCACGGACATGAATCGATTTGCCGAGGGTTCGATCATACACACGCGATTGAGCTTGCTGCCATGCACCTTGCATTAAAAAGCACCGGAATGACACACGAAAAGTTTGCTTCGTCAGACGAGCAGCCTTGAGATCCACTGCATCTGAGTTTTCTCCATATAAGCCTTCCAAGTTGCTATTCGAGACGGGTGAGTACCATATTAATATGGTCCGCTCGACTCCAGGTGGCAAGTCAATTGTTTCCACGAGAAAATTAGACGCGCTATTGTCGTCGACAGGGGTTGAATGTCGCTTTCGGGCTTCGACACGCGCACTTCGTTCAGGAGAGGACCTAGGACTGTTGTACGGTCACAGAAAGTAAGTAAACACAAAGGCAACAAAACTATCGAACCATGATCATTACCTGTCCACACCACTGTCATATGCCAAGTCTCTTATACGAGAAGGAACCTTGACGGACTTTTTACCCTTGGTCCGAAACGCCTTTTTCCTTAAGTCAGCGTTTCCTCTCGAGCCTCGCATCTTGGGGCTCCCAAGAGGACTTTGAGGGGGCGCACGAGGCTCGCGATCAAATTCAAAGTCATCATCCAAATCATCCGCATCACCCATAGGATTTTCCTCGAAAGAGTTTCGCTTCGTTTGTTGGAAGTCCTCTTCGTAAAAGTCCCCCTGGTATGACAGCGTGAACATCAACAACTCAATCGAGCGGATAATCTACGGAGCCAAAACAAAACAGCGCACTAACCTCGTTTTCGTCAGCCTCTTCGTCGCTGTCGAGCCCGTAAGCATCCATGTTGGAAAAAGACTGTGGGGTTTTGGCACCATCAGGTGATAGTGAGCCCTTCAAACTAGACCCATCATTTGAGTTTGTCGGAGAAAGAAGTTCATCGGCGCGCGGGGCTCTCGAAACGCGCGACCGATTTTGCTGCAGCTTCAGCTCGAATGTAACCTCTTTGGGCCGATCGCTAGTCAACTCAACGTGCAGAGCCACCTCTGTCATGTTGCGCATCAGGATCACTTTCGAGCTGGGAATTCCAGTATAGCAATCGCCAAAATCCAATCGACTCCCGCTCATGAGGTATGAACCACTAGGCTCCTTAATTGACAATCCTTCCCTGTTAGCAATCAAAACATGTTGGGTCAACATTCAGGTCCAGTACAGTGGCGTGAGCAATTCCAGGTATGCATACCTGTGGTGCTCTTGGTTCGTGATAGCATGAATCTTGAGGGTCTTCACATTCCTCGAGTCATGAAGATTTTGAGCCTGAATCTCGAAAAAGCGCTCCCCAATCTGTACGCGAAGCAACCACATAAAGTGCGATAAGAATCAGCGTGAATAGTAGGGATAACCTCGTCAAAGTACACTTACTTCTGTAGGGCGATAGGTAACACGAATCCGCACGTGTCCATACGCAGCAGCTTGCAACGTTTTGTCTCCAATCACATATCCGGAATTGTAGTCCGTACACACAAGTAACTCTTTGTTCTCGCTCCATGTCATCGGCGACACCAGTTTAAACAGCAAAGGTATCTCGGAACGGTTCCAAACGGTGAAGTCTTTCACAAAAGACCCACCAGGCACACAGTCGTCGAAATGCAACTCCTTGACATCCAGCCTCAGCAGCGAGCGACACACTTGCCCCTGCAATGGCACCAGCATCTCCGGAATGGGCAACCTGCTAGTCACACTTCCATCAACAAAGGACGCCTGCAAGATCAACCTTCCCGATAGCACGAAGCACGACGTTTCGCTGAGGTGCGCGCGCTCTTCCTCCGACGAATCCCCCGCCGCCACGTAAGCCGAGTTGCTCGCAGCATTGTGCGGCTGCGTCAACTTGGTGCACATAGAGAACATGATTCTCTTGGTTTCTTTTGGTTCCAGCTCAATCTCGTCCACGGTCCCGATGTGGTTGAAAAGCTCGTTGTAGCCCTCGCAGAGGTACACGTTCTCGGCGCAGAGCGCGGCCTTGGAGGACGAGCGCAGCACGGAGAACGGCACGTGGTTGAACTCGTCGGAGGCCACCGCGCGGTCTTTCTCCTGCTGCAGCTCGCGCTGCATGATGCTGACGTTCTCGTTCTCGAGCTGGAAGCCCCATTGGCTGCTCTGGAAGGGCTTGCGCAGCTCCGCACGCAGCTGCAGCTTCAGCTTGCGCGCCTTCAGGTTGGTCACCTCGAACACGAAAATGTCCGACAGGTCGTTGAGGTAGATCTCGCCCAGCCCCAGCAGCTCGCCCTTGCCGCCACGATACTCGACGCGGCTCTGCTCCGCCTTGCTCAGCATGGCCACGGCCACGGCGGGCGGCGGCGGCGCTTGCGAGCGCGCCGCGGGGACGTTGGCAGCTGGAGCTGGAGCTGTTCGAGCGCCAGATCCGACGTCCGCGTCGCCTGGGGCCGGCGCGGGCCCCGCGCGCTTCTTCACCATGGTTTCCGCAGGTCGAGGTTAGCTTGGGGGCAAGGAGGCGGGCTCGATAACTCGGTTAATCATCTGGGGATTGGCTGAATCCGAAGGGATATAACCGATAATGGACCAATCACGATCCAGTGTTGCCGGATCGTTCTCCATTTAACCGTGGGCAGAATCAATCTTGCAAGATGCAGGCGAGCGAAGCGAAGCCCAAGGCTGCGGCGCCAGCAGCGACGTCCATGTCGGACGCCGCCTACGCCTTCGACGAGGAGGTGCTCAAGGACGTGCGCAACAACAAGGTGTGGATGCAGGACCCCAAGTACTTCAAGAAGGTGATCGTGTCGCCCGCCGCCACCATGAAGATGCTCAATCACGCCAACTCGGGCGTGGAGAAAGGAATCAAGAACGGCGGCAAGCCCGTGGAGATCATGGGGCTCATCATGGGCAGACCTTCCACGGGCACGGACAGAGACGCAGGCGATGCGCACACCCTCGTGGTCACCGACTGCTTCCCGCTGCCGATTGAAGGCGCCGAGACCCGCGTGCTGGCGGACGACGCCGAGGTCATCAACTACATGATCTCGCTGGGCGAAGCGGTAGAGCAGACGCGCAAGGAGAAGTTCATGGGCTGGTACCACAGCCACCCGTTCGACGTGGAGGTGCACAGTCACTGCTTCCTCTCGGCCACGGACGTCAGCACGCAGCTGCAGTGGCAGCGCTCCGAAGATCCGCACGGCAACCCGTGGCTCGCCATTGTGCTGGACCCGCTCCGCTCGCTGGCCAAGAAGCGACCGGAGATGGGGGCTTTCCGTGTCTACCCTCCGGAGTACGCCGCTCCGGTGAACGAGACGCCCGATGGAACGATTGTCACGGACGAGAGCGCGAGACTGGAACGCTGGGGCAACTGCTGGAACCGCTACTACACGCTGGAGATCGACTACTTTATGAGCTCCTTGGGCTCCCAGGTCGTGAGTGTGCTTTCGGAGGAGTTCTTGTGGATGCGCACGCTGAGCTCCAACACGATGCAGGAGCGCGAGAACCGTGACCGCTTCTCGGAGCGAATTCAGTTGCTGGCGAACAAGCTGGACGGCTGCGAGGCCCACCTCATGCCGCGCACTGGACGCAGCGCCTCGCGTATCGGTGAGTACTACGTCCCGGAGAAGCAGCAGTCGCACATGGAGGCTGAGGAGTCGGCGCTCGACAAGATCACTCAAGCTGCGAATGAACTCGCTATTGAGAACTCGCTTGGCCAGGAGCTGCAAGTTACCAAGAAAGCCCTCTTCAATGACAAGTAGCGTGGTTTCGTTACCACATCGCATATCGTTAAGTAATAAACATGGACTGCGTGGATAATTTTCCAGCATGATGCGATAAATTATTGCGCTCACGGGCCGATGTTGAGAATTTGTGGCTGCTTAGCTAAAAAGTCTGCAGTCTAAAACAGCTTTGTCTTGGTTCTTCCTTCTCCCATGGCGAACAGTTCTTCCGCAATCCGTTCTTGCTCTTCCATAGCCTCCAAATTTTCCTGAAGTGCCTCACGATCAGCGTTGTCGACCACACTCACGACAGTCTGCTGAGGGAACAAAGAGGCTGTCGAGGAGCGCGATCCGTAGCCGTTGCCTTTCTTGAAGCGCTTGTAATTCACCAACCCGTCCCCTCCTCGCGCACTTTGGCGCGATGGTTCCCGTTTCTTAACTATCAACGTGCACCTCACAACAACTGGCTTGCCGATGTCATCTTCTTCCAATTTAACATCACGCGGAATCAACACACGAGCAGACTTCCAATCAGAGGCGTCCTCTCCTCTTAGTTTGGTCGTCTTCCGCTCGCTTGTAGTCATTGGCGACAACGCTTTACCGTGAAATATAAAGGAACGTAGCAGTAACATATCGAAAGCATTAGCCGCGCGTCGTGGGTGCGATGTAGAATCCCAGCACATTCATAGATACGAACCTTGTCGTTTGGTCTCCACCATGACCGGAATTTGCACAATGTTGATGGCAGTGTCCTCGATCGTGTCGCCTTTAACCTACAATACCGTAGTCAACGCAGTGATTAATGAAAGAAAAAGACCAAGACCGTGAACAACGTACCTCGGCGCTCTCGTAATTAGGATCGGTCTGCTGTTCTGAGCTCTCCTTGATCGTTACGTCTGCAACGTCGACATCCTCTGCCGATTCCACATCATCATCCTCTTGGCATGACTTCACTTCTTCTTTCTCGTGCTCTGCTGTCGATGTGGCTGACGTCGATCGTAAGCTTAAATGTTCCGGGAAACTCATAACTTGGACAGATGAGCCCGCATAACTGGCCAGACTGCTGCTGAAAGCCGAGTCGTTAGAAGTCGAAGGAGCCTTTACAAAAATCACGCTCGCTGCTAGCTCTTGAACACTCGTAAACACAGCTCCCATCGATTTAAACAACTCCACACGCCGTTCAACTATTTCCATCGGGCATGGAGGATCGGTGCCAGCGGAACCTCGCTGTTCACTTTGTCCTGCAGTGCTAGAAAACCCAGAGGCTTGTGAAGGTTCCACCAACAGCAAGCGCTTGCTAGAAGCGAGCGAGTCTAGCTTACGCATCAGTGCATCGTCCTCCTCCTGCTTGTACGCAGCAACGACAACACCGCCCATGGCTGCAATCAACTCCTGCATCGACTGCGGGGTCAGAAACACAACCACATATCCTTGAAACAGCGTCTTTCGCAGTGGATTCGGCAGATAACTGCTCTCCACCGATGGAATCGATGGATCTGACGGCAGGAAATCTTCACAGCGCGGCAACGACTCCGATAGACTCGAACGATTCAAAATGGCATAGATCCACGGTGTGCACACCACCGGCTGGTTGTACACGAGAGCCCACAGCACCTTCACCGTGGCCACAATGCGTCCAGGGTCCATAACGCAGTGCGTGGCATCCTTGCTCTCGCTTGGAATTAAGTGCATGCCGACGCGCTGGCACGCGTCGTTCACCTGCGGTCGACTGCCCCGCTGGATGCGCGAGGCCACGAGCACGAACACTTGGTAGCGCACACGCAGCACCGTCTTCTTGGCCCCGAAGGAGATCTGATCACCGTGCCGCAGTTGCCGCGTCCCGAAGCACTGCTCCTGGTTCACGAAGGAGCCGAAGCGCGACTTCATGTCCACCAGCTCCAGCGCCGGCCTCGTCGACGGGTCTCCCAATTGCTCTAGCGTGAGAGACCCCACGCGGATCAGCGCGTGTGTGCGCGAGATGGACGCGTCCGCGTGGAAGTTGAAGTGGCAGCGCTTGCGCCCCACGCTCCACTCGCCCGCCACCAGGTAGAAGGTCGTGCCGGCGCCTGCCTCGCCTGCAACAACATCCAGGACCCACATTTGGCTAATGGCACTTTTCGTGATAATCGACATAACCGAAATATTATACTTAGTCTGATCCGAATATTTCATTGAAGTCAAGCGACTCAAGTTCACTAAAAATGTGCTGCCAGACCTTATCCTCCTACAACACGTTGATCCAGCGCTCCTTCCGTCGCAGCTTGCGCGTCAATTTGCCACGTCGTTCTTCCTCAGCAAAAGCTCGCAGCGTTCAGCGGCACTTTTGCATTAGGCACCCTCACCAAACGCCCACTGAAACAGAGGGGGTGGTCGCGCACTGATTGCAGTGCCAGGAATCGTCGACGGGGTCACCGCGACTGGCACTGCCATTGGGAGCGGAAACTGCATGGAGCGTCTTGCAGACGACGCGGCTTCGGCACCCGCCAGACCTTCCGAGTCAGTGCGGCCAGCATTCTCCTCGCTGCGAGGTGAACTTGATCGAGTGTCGTCGTCCTCAAATCCACTCAGGTTCACCTCATCGAACTCGGCTCCGTCGCCGCGAAATGGCGATTCGAAACGGTGGATGCTTGATGGGCTAGCTTCGCGCTGCGGCGAGAGCACTCGGCAGTGGCGACGAGATGGTCCTAACGTTACAAGCATACTGTTAAAGCGAACGTGACGCACACTTGATTAATAAGCACAGCGTGCGTGCGTACCGTGCAAATCATCATCAGATTCGTGGCGCTCGCGCCGCTCGTGGTATGGTCGCGAGTGGCGACGTCGCTGCGAGCGGTGGGTAGGCTGGCGAGTCGATTGCATTTGCAGGTAACACCCATAGATATCAGCTGGACTGAGACGCGCTGCTCCACTTGCTCGTCGCGCCGCCTGGTACTTTACTCGTCCCCACAGGTCATTGATCCAAATAAGCCGTGTCGATAGCTGCTGCAAGTCCCCGGACACGGTTCCGCAAAAGCCTAGATGTATTGTAAGTACACACAGCAGGTCGTTGACTAAATGACTCTCACGACTGCAAGATACATAGTACCTACCGACAACCCATACTTCCTTGCGCAGCGCATTGCGAACGAAGCCCAACGACGTGTAAAAGTCACCGTCACCACTCAACAACACCACGCGATCAATGTACTGCACGCAAATTCAGACACAATTTTGATCAGAACTCTCTTGCAGCACGCCAGATTACCTTGCAGTTCGTACGTTCTGCGTCGTTAGTGTTAGAAGCTTTGTAGCAATCCTACAGAAACAGCGGAAGCATAACACGACACGATTAGCTTGATGAGAGCCCACATTTACTGCTTCTCAGTCGTACGCGTTGTCGACGCCTTTTTGGACGTTCTGGGTGAATCGATGTCCGCACTTCGTGCACCGGCAATTATACTTCTTCGTCGAAAACACCTCAACTTGAAACTGTAGCAAAAGCGTCGACTACATAAGTGCATGTACAGAGAAAGAGGCAAAACATAGCAGAAATCTCTACCTGTGGTCCGAATGGGCGCGCGAATTTAAGCCCGTGGTATTCAGCAGCAAGGGGGCTGTTGCCTCGCGCATCAAAACGTTGGCTGTCAAAATACCAGCATTCTGTGGATCATTGACAGAAATAACAAAAACTGTCAGGAACTACAGATAATGGTCAACCTGCACGAACCAAACCATGCCATGTACCCGTAAACTCGGTGCCTGCAAGGTACTCGAGCTCCGTTCGTAAGCTGGCGAAGTCCAACTTGCCGCCCTATAGACACAGCATACGTAGATGAGTCAATGATCGGCGCTTGTAGAGCTTAAACACACGCATTCACTTACCAACACTTGTCCTTGAATTCGCGCGTATGCGCCATCTACACAACAAGGTAGTCGTATCAGTCGCATCCTGCACCGGTCGTATTCGCACGAGCACTCACCAATAAGCAGCGCGGTGCTCTTCGCTCGTTCCTTCTTCTTCGTCATTACGCCCAGACTGCCGCCCTCAACTGCTTGCGTCCCAAGGAGAAAAACGGGAAATGAATTACTTTTCTCGTCCCTGTCTCGGACTCGTTACAGTACTTCAACTAACTGTAGGCTATCTCGTTTTCTTGTTCTCCGCTGCGCGCAATACTGGCTGCCGCTCGTGGCGAATAGCAGTGCTGCGTGGTCTGGGACCGAGGAACGCGAGCGTTCCCTGCTTCGCCCGCGCCCACATGACCGTTAGCACCTGGCCTGTTGCAGGGTCGCTCACCAGCGAGTAGAGGAAGTAGCCCAGCAGAGGAACCAGCACGGCCGCGTACACCACCGCGATAAACATCCACAGCTCGTCGAGCGACGACACAGAGCTGCTGGGCTTGGCGTGCGCCGCAGTCGCCAGCAGCGCGGGCAAAAGAGCGAAGCGCAGGATCGTCATCTTCAACTTGTAATGAGGAATTTGCAAATCCGAATTTTGCGATAGTTTCGTGATTTTTCGCCTTACCACAAAAGCGCGGGAAACAAGCATGGCTCGGATGAAGAAGCGCCGACGCGAGGAAGTCTCCTCGCAGCGCAGCAAGCGCTCGCGCCACCGTACGTGGGTCTTGTAGATGGCTATATGTTACGTATTACCGTGTTGTATCTGAGTTTACTGGTGTATCTCGCAGGTGATTCGATTGACAGCGCCGACGCAAGTGAGAGCGACGACGACGTGCAACCCACGAATGTGGTGGTGGCCGATGGCCCCAGCGACGCGGACGAGAAGGAAGAGGACAACGAAGAGGAGGAGGAGGAAGCGCTGCTCGACTTCACGCAGACCGACTACGCGGTGCAGATGAGTCAAGCCGAGCCGCCTGCTGAGGAAGACGACGCAGAAGGAGGAAGCAAGAAGGCCAATAAGGAGCCGGGCATCCCGAAGGCCGTGCACCAACTCTCGGAGAAGGTGCGCTGTTCTGCATATCGGCTTGCGTGGACTTGTGCACGAGACGGGGTGATAGAGGAGGTGTCGAGCTAACGTGGTTGTGCTGAGTAGGCGCTGGACGAGCTCACGGCCAAGCTGGTGCGCTACATGCTGTACAAAGGCGGCCTGAAGCTGCCAATTAAGTTCGCAGACATCAGCAAGGACGTTTTCCCACAGTACAAGAACGTTTCGAGGTGAAGTGGAGATGGAATGAGCCTTGCTGAGGCCACGTGTTTGTTCTGACTTTGTTACTTGCTCGGGCTGTGGTAGATACTTCTTCTTCCACGCGAAGCAGAGGATCGAAAGTGTGTTTGGCTACCGTGTAGTTCAAGTGGAGGATAGCACCAGCAAGGAGCTGTACCTGGTGCTAAACAATGCGTCGTCGCAGGAGCACTTGCTGCTCATGAACAAAACGGGCAAGGCTGCCTCGCGCGGTTTCCTCATGATGATCCTTGGCCTGTTGTGGTGTGCCCCAGCACGGCAACTCTCTGAAGGTTTGTATTGATGCCCACACTAGGAGCTTGCGGCGAGGGCTTATCGACGTGTTGACTCACGGTTTTTTATTTATGAATTGCAGACGAGTTGTGGAAACAGCTAATCCGCCTGGACTCGAAAGTGAAACTGAAAGGTGAGCACCCACAACTGGGTGACATCCCGCTACTTTTCAAGACATTCGAGGCCCAGCTGTAAGTGAATCGATCTCGCATAACCTCCAGAGTAAGTTTAACGTCCTGGTACTCATGCCGTTTGCCTTTTTGGTACATTCAGTTACCTGGACGCGACGTCAGAGCTCGATGCCGACTTGAAGAAGATCAAGTATTATCAGTATGGCCCTCGTACGCTCATGGAAGTGGGCAAGGTGCAGATTCTCAACTTTGTCTGCAAGGTGCGAGCTTTCTTCTGCTCCATGCCATGCGTTTGCGACTATTAATTAATAATCCGCCTGATGCGTTTTGTCATGCAGTTGATCACGGGGCGTCCTCCTTCGGATGTGCAGGTTAACGAGGTCTTGTCGGAGGACAGCTAGGTTGCTGGCCGAAGCAATTTTACACTAGCAGCAGCAGCAGCCAATTTACGGTGCCAAACTTCATTTTCAATCCCCGTCTTTGTTCCTGACTTACCTGAGCTGCCATCCGTTCAAAATGGAGTCCATCGTTGCCGCATACGGATCTTCATCCGAAGCATCCGACGATGCTGCTTCAGTATCGTCGGAAGATGAAGTGGAGGAAAGCACATCCGTTGAGCTTAGCGCCGAGGTAGCTACGCAGATCGGTACCAAGCGCAAGCGCCCCGACGAGCCCCAGTGGAAACGAGCGTTCCCGCACGTAGATGGGAATTGGCCAAGCCATGTACGCATCGACATTCCGGTCACCGAAGAGCTACGTGAGATGGCCAAATGCGCTATTGACCGTGCCCAGGAGCTCGTGGGTGAGAATGTGACACTGGTTCCATTTGAGGAGCTCAGGCTCGGCGAGTCTTCATCGACAGGCAGTGGCGGTGGACTGCACTTGAGTCTTTCGCGGGCCTTTATCCTCACGTATGACCAGATCGAAGGCTTCGTAGACTCCCTTCATACCGCACTTAAATGGCGACAACGGTGTGTGAACCACTGCGTACTGCAATTAACATTTGTGGAAACTTACAAGATACATGGTTTCTCTGTGTGCTTTGATACAGCTTCAGCGTCACCTTGGAGGGAGCGCTAGTATTGGTGAACGATGATAAGACACGCTCATTCCTGGCACTCCGGGTCAGTGCAGGTGCACAACAATTTAACCAAGTGCTACGCTGCGTTGACCAGTGCCTTGCTTGCTTCAAGCAGCCGACCTACTACCAGGTGCGCAATTGTTTCTGTTACTTAAGAATGCAACGAGAAAATTGAGTGATATATTCATTCCTTCTTGTCGTTGTGTTTGCTGCCGATGGCCTGGACCTTGCTGCATTTACCCGCTGTCTCTCCATCGGGGGCGAATTGGCTTTCTTAGGACCCCATCCCGCATGTCAGCATCGCGTCTTCGATGGGCGAAGAGCTCGCGCAACTGACACCGGACCAATGTGAAAACCTCCTTACCCCACGAAAGGAATCGCAGCAAGAGGCGAAGCCAACCTGCTTGACGGTAGGCGCTGCAACAGTTCACGTGGCCATCGGCAACAAACACTACGACATACCGCTCCGCTGATCACCCGACCCTCCAGTCCTACGTAAGATCAACTTGACTCTGAGCTGGATCGCACCACGTGTCTCCAACATCATCGTCGAAGTCCCTTCATTTTCTCACTCGCTTTCGGTGTCAGATGCGAGGTCAATAACTTGCGTCCGAGAGCCGATTTCATCCACCCCAGCATCTCGCCCCTGTGCTGTCATAACCGGTGTCGCTGTAGTTGGCCTCAGTGGCACCGGCAATGACAGCGGGAACGGCTTGCTGGTTTCCTCATCCGAACTAACGTCCGATAGAGTAAAAACTGGCACATCATCCGACTGCCTGCCCCCACGCCCTCCTCGTTTCGACCGCACTCGCTCGTTGTTTTCTAACGGTTCATAGCGATCACAACACATTAGTTGTGCATTTAAGAACCTCGCCCACCTTCAGCTACAGACGCACCATTTCTTTTCCGTTTCTTGCCATTCTTTCCTCCTGCACCTCGTTTCCCTTCAGCTGATTTTCTCTTCTTTTTCTCAGCCATCGGAGCACTTACGCTCGGGGTTTCGGCGGCAGGAACCGCCTCTGGGGCAGATGGCTTCTCACTGCAGGTGAGTTCTGCACGCGGTCGATCCCTTGAGCGTGAGCGGCTGCGCCCCCGACCACCTCTGCCTTTTGCTTTTCCGTTCCGGGATCGAGCTTTCCCACGTGTCGGATGATTGGTACGGTTTAATGCTTCGGCTTCTACCGGCGCAATTACCACTTGGCGACCACTGTCAACATCTTCGGTATAATCTGGTGGCGAAGACGAACCATTTGTGATGTGAACTTCTTCGCCCACGAGATCTTCAAACCAGCCCCCTTCATCTCCCCTTTCGCTTCGCCGATCTTGGTCGTGAGACCTTACTTGCCGCGCACTTTTAACTCGGCCCCACAAATCGTTCATATAGAGTACTCGAGATGCTAGTTGTTGGAGATCCCCGGATACTGTACCCCGATAGCCTAAAATTCAACTCAGGTCATTAGCACTGCTTAATTTGATGGAGACCTGCAACGTGGACACGACAACGTACCAATCACCCAAATATCCTTATGAAGCACATTCCGAGCAAGGCTCAGCGAGCTGTAGAAATCTCCGTCCCCTACGTAAACGCATATAACCGGTAACTTCCAAACTGGCCACAAGAAACCCGTACAAATTGGAACCATACCGGCGAACAAAATAAATCGATCGCAAATCTGGACATTTGTAGCGTGAACAAGGTTATCAAATGACTTCATCAGAACGCCATTACCACATGCGTACATTTTCGTAGGCAAGTGACAAGATCTTGGTGGCGATTCTATCAGAAAGAAGGACGGCATATTAGCAAACGCTTTTCACGTGATATGACCTGAAGCACACATACCCGTTGTCCACTCCTTTCTGGACATTTTGAGTGAAGTGATTACCGCATCTCTTGCAGTGGCAGCTATACTTCTTCATAGGGAACAAACTCACTTGGAACTGCGATGAATCAAACAAGTAGAGCTTTGTCAGCAACTACGCCACGAAGATTAATACCATAAAACTGCACAACCTGAGGTCCATCCGGTGGAGCGAACTTAAGCCTGTGGTACTCCGCCGTTAAGGACGCGTTGAGTCGCTGTGCGGAAGGGTTCTGATCGAAGAACCAGCAATCTGACGGAGCAGGAAAACGTCAACAAGCATTTGCGGTGTTCCGGCGCCACAAAGCGCAAGGCGAGCCATACATGTACGCAACGCCGAAGTAGCCCTAACAGGTGAATCTAATGGAAATCATCTTCCTACCTCCAAACGGGGCCTTGGCCAGTTCCTCCAGCGCTGCACGAAGCTTGATGTAGTCGATCTTGCCTCCCTTCCGAGTGCCAATACGAGCAGCAGACGCTCAAAAATCAGTGCCAAACTAGGCATGACCCAAGAGCAACATATCTCCAGCACGCCAGCAGCAAACGCACCAAGGAGCGGGCGCCGATCATCGCGTAAGAACCGTCTGCAGTCATCCAACCAGTCGCATCGGGTAAGACTAAGAATCGTTGCAAACGGCGCACTAACTGCTCAATTGTAGCTGCAGCCACGCTTACCGATAATGAGAGCCGTGCGCGTTGACCCAGCCGTCTCCACGGTCGATGCCGAAGACGCCGTGGACGCTGTGGAGCTCATGGAAGACGCCATCGTCGCCGCCGCGCCGCCGTCGGCTCAACTCGCTTCTTGGTTCAATTGCGTAGCTTTTTCAGCCAATGGCGTTCGGTTTGTGTGCACCACATAGCACATACGTCGCCCCTCCTCCGTCCCTCCCCATCGACTTTATTTTTTCTATATTTTTGGATTTTTTCCCGCGCAGTCAGTGGCCCAAACCCATCCAACAACCGAAATCTCGCCGCCGCCAACAGATCGCCGCGTATCAACCGCTCCCCCGAGCGCAGCTTAGCCCCAAGCTTAGAACCAGACACCCAGCACGCAACCATGCCCGGCGAGGAGAACAAGGAGTTCGACGACGAGTTGGTCGACTACGAAGAGGAGGAGGAGACGACGACGGACGCCTCCAAGGCTGCTGCCGAGGGCAAGGACGCCAAGAAGTAAGCAAAAAGATCTCGACCCCGAAGGGGATTGCGTACCCGAGAGGGGGAGCAGCACCGAGGAGAGAGAGCGAGCGACGCCGGGGGGAGAAGACGACGCTTTCTCGCTCGTTCGCCTGCGGTCGGAGGACCTCTTAAGCGCAGCCGCGCTGGCCGTCGTGATGACGCAATCGACGCTCGGTCGCTTATCCGCTCGCTCGGGATCTTCGAGGGAAGGAGGGGAAAAGGCCAGTTTGTTAACAACTTCTTCTGTATCTGTTCCGTGCTGTCGCTGGATGGTGATCGACAATCGTGATCGCGGGGGAATCTTTCAACAGGGGCCACTACGTCGGCATCCACAGTTCGGGTTTCCGTGACTTCATCCTCAAGCCTGAGTGCCTGCGCGCCGTCGTGGACTGCGGTTTTGAGCACCCTTCGGAAGGTGAGCTTCAGTTGACTCTGCTCGTGGTGGGGTCATTGTAACGGCAACTCACGATCTTGTGTTGCATTTGCTGTTGATACATTGCAGTCCAGCACGAGTGCATTCCTCAGGCCGTGCTCGGCATGGACATCATTTGCCAGGCCAAGTCGGGTATGGGAAAGACTGCTGTTTTCGTACTTGCTACGCTGCACCAGGTAGAGAGAGAGCTGCAACTTGGGACCGATTTTCTTGCTATTGAACGGGAACTCATGAACTTTGTGCTGTACTCTTAGATCGAGCCCGTGGACGGTCAGATTAGCGTCGTGGTGATGTGCCACACCCGCGAGCTGGCGTTCCAGATCGCTCACGAGTATGAGCGTTTCAGCAAGTACCTTGTGGACGTGAAGACCGGTGTGTTCTACGGAGGTACGTTAGATGCTATTTAATTGTGTTGGAATGATGCATACCCTGACACGAATCTGTTTGCAGGCGTGCCTATTTCGCAGAACCGTGAGGCTCTGAAGAACAACCCGCCCCACATCCTTGTGGGCACTCCCGGCCGTATCCTGGGTCTGCTTCGCGAAAAGACCCTGAAGCTGGACAAGGTGAAGCACTTCGTCATGGATGAGTGTGACAAGATGCTCGAAGCCATCGGTACGTCATGCACCAAGTATGACAGCGTCCGTTCCAGCGATTTATCAAAACCTGTTTTTTTCCTCGATAGACATGCGTCGTGACATCCAGGAGATCTTCAAGGCGACGCCGCACGACAAGCAGGTGATGATGTTCTCGGCGACTCTGTCGAAGGAAATCCGCCCCGTGTGTCGCAAGTTCTGCCAGGACGTAAGTATTCATAGCGACATGATGGTAGTGCGCTTAGCCTCCGTTTCTGACGCAGTGTGTGGCGTACTTCTTGCTTCGACCAGCCGATGGAGATTTACGTCGACGATGAGACGAAGCTGACCCTTCACGGTCTGCAGCAGTACTACATCAAGCTGGAGGAGTCGGAGAAGAACCGCAAGCTGAACGACCTGCTGGATGCGCTGGAGTTCAACCAGGTGGTGATCTTCGTCTCCAAGAAGAACCGTGGACGCGAGCTCAACCGCCTGCTGAACGAGTGCAACTTCCCCTCGATCTGCATTACGGCCGACCTCTCTCAGGAGGAGCGTATTAAGCGGTACAAAAGCTTCAAGGACTTCCAGAAGCGTATCCTGGTGACGACGGACCTTTTCGGCCGTGGTATGGATATTGAGCGTGTCAACATCGTGGTCAACTACGACTTCCCGAACGACAGCGACCAGTACCTTCACCGCGTGGGCCGTGCCGGTCGTTTCGGTACCAAGGGTCTGTCGATTAGCTTCATCTCGTCGGAGGAGGACACGGAGATGCTTGCTAAGGTGCAGTCTCGTTTCGAGGTCAACATCCCCGAGCTGCCCGACCAGATCGACATCTCCACGTACATGAGCACTTAGGCAAACTTTTCGGCTCTTGAGAAGAACAAGGAAGGGGGAGGAGGTTGCAAGAATGCAAACGCTATGTCCAAACCAACCAACCTCGCGCTTTTCAACCCATACAAGCTCCATTTCGGAAGAAAGCTTTATTGCTGCTGCGTGGCTGAATGAATATACCCAAAGCGCTGCGGACGATGCTTTACGATTCGGCTCGCGCTGTTTCTACTGGTGTCGTCCCAAGCTGCCGGTTCCAAGTGTTACTCTTTTCTCCGTCGCTTCGTCGACCCGTCGATTTCCTTCATGCCCCCACGGTGGCTCTTGTACTTTTCGCGGATGCCGTCATTGCGAGCCCAAAGTGAATCGCGGCTGGAGGTATCTTGGTCTGCCAGATGCGTGTACTTCGTGCTATGAATTATAAGTTGGGAACAAAACAAAATCAACGGATGAGTGTTAGAAATGCTAGCAAGCGATCAAAGCAACCTCAGGAAATACCATACCGGCCCGCGCGTCCAAAGTTCTTGACCTGCATCACTGCCGGAAGCATCTCCTTGTTGAACTTATCCTCCAGCGTAGCTCCGTCGGCATCTCGCTTACGCACGTCATCCTTCGATTGAATGCTATCGTCGTCGACGTAGAATGCGCCCTTGTGGTAGTATTTCTGCATGAATTTCAGCTTCTTCTTTTCCTTGGGCTCGTTCTTCTTCAGTTTACTGCAACACAAACCTTTAGTATCGCTTCTGATCATATCATCGGCATGCACATTCCGAAAACGTACGCGTCCTCAGCGGCCCGCTCTTCGGCAGTCATGTTACGTCTTCTCAGCGTCTCTTCTTCTTCCTGCCTGCGCTGTTCCTTACGATCACGATCACTACGGGAACAACATGCAACCAGAGTCAGAAGAGTGACAGGATGATTTCAGCCCACTTGGACATCTTACCGCTTGATACGCCGCATTTCACGCAGCTCCCAGTCGCGGTACTCTTGAGCCGGGTCCAGACCATCCGTGTCATCAGCCATCTCTCCGTCAGTCGAGCCGTCCTTGTCAGCGCCGTCCTGCTCGCGACGAATCTCCTCTGCTACCAAACGGCGAGACTCCATTTTCCGCGCCTCCATCTTCTCCTGCTCGCGTTTCTGACGTCGTTCCTCCTCTGCCGCCATCTCCTCTTGTCGCTTCACGGTCCCGCGAGCCTTCTTGGGAACGAAGACGGGTTTCATGATTTCCTCGCCAGGTTCCGAGTCATTTGTATCGGTCTCATACTCCGAGCTGCTGCTGCCGCTACTGCTACTGCTAGATCCGGCCCTTGCGTTACCAGCCTTAGCTGCCGGGATTGCTCCGCTGCGCTTCACAATTTGAGGCGCAACAGGCTGCCGCACACTCTTTTTCTCGATAGCTGCCGGTTTTGCTTCCTCTTCCTTTTCTGCCTCACGAGCCTTGGCCTTGCTGCGTAGCATGCGGCGTCGACGGTCGATATCCGAGTCGTCTTCCTCCTCCGAGCTCGAATCTTGCAGCGCCTTGGCCACATCTTCATCGCTCGAGCCCTTTTCACCCTCAGAGGACGATGACAGAGCACGTTCTTTAGCAGCGGGTGCAGCGGCGCTGATGACTTGCGCCTCAACGCGCTTCCTTCCCGTGGTAATCACTGGCGCAGGTTTGTGCTGCGCCTTAGCCTTCGGGAGCGCCCGCACCTGGCTGTTGGCGGTCACGAAGCCGCGGTCCTCCTCGTAGCCATGTGCGAAGGCTGGGACTTGACCTGCTCGGTACCGCGTCACTTTCTTGGACGGGTCCACCTTGGGCTTCAGTGGCTTGAACACCTCCGTCTCCTCTCTGCAGGAGCAACGAAGAGCAACCGTTAGATAACGAATTAGAAGAAACTACTCGCAAGGTTAGTATGAGAAGCATGCCGCACTTGGTGTTGGTGTGGCGCAGTGACACCGGGTCTCCGGGGGTGTCATCAGGCAGCAGCAAGCCGAGGTCCTTCTTGGTGAAGAGCGACATCGCAGGCGCAAAGGCGATTTGTGTAAATGCGATTTGTATAATTGGTCCGCTCTACATACCTTTAACTAGAAATATAGTCATACTTAAGATAAGAATATACTCCAAATTATTTTTTTCAAGGCGCTGCTTGTTGCATGCTGCTCATGATTGATATCCCGTGCTGCAGAAAGTTCCACTAATAATGGAGTGTGCCTCATGTTCACCGATGCCGAGAGGAGAAAATCTGCCGAGCACTGACACGAATTGTACATGTAGATGAAGAAGAAATGTGAGCAATGGAGCAGATGCATTCCTGGGGATATATCCACGAACGAGTGGAGATCTAGGCGTTTGGCAAATAATTCCTGCGATTCTGACTTCGATGCGAAAGTGTCAGAACTCCCCAGCCATTATATTAATCTGCTTTGCGAGCATCGTTCGCTGGTGCGGGCAATATACTTTCGTGTCACTGAGTGCGCAAAGTTACTGCGCCGTGAACGCATAAGCACCTCCGGCGAGAATAACCAGCAGAACCACGGCCGCAATGATCATCATGGGATTCGAGTCGGATTGCTTCTCTTTGAAGGCTACAAACACAAACACGAGCGGGACCTGTCAGCGACGTGTAACATTACCGCGGAGATGTTCGCCGCCGCGCACGTACTGTTCCCGGGGATGGCGTATCTTGAGCGCAGCTGGGCCGCACTGAGGTCGCAGTCGCGCACGCTGCCTCCGCGCTCGTAGCGCTGCCGCAGCTCACTCGCAGTCATGCCATCGTCCATCGTTATTTGCTAGGTTGCTTCTGTCGCGAGCGCTTCGACGTCCCGCTGTTGGATTCTGGCAAGAAAGCCCCGACTCCGTTTTGGGCTGCGCCCTTTCAAGCTCGGCGGTGGTTTCAGGTTCAACATGCTCGCCGTCCCAAGTTCCGGCCAGGTGCTCGCAGCACGCACGACCAGCATCAATAGCATCAATCCCTCGAGCTTCTTGACTTGCAAATGACACTTGCCGACAAACACTGATGCTGCCCCCGACTGAGCTCGATGGAGCCCAAGTCACATATTAATATTTGTCTTTAAATGGCTGCACCATTTCTAGTGGGTACAATCATTAAGATACACTTTACACGCAATTAACAACCGAGTAAACGTCAGTTCTCGCCAACACGCACCTGTCCGACATGGCGTTCCAGACGCCGATGCACGCGCTCGGGCTGCCGCAGACCCGTGCTCGTAGCCGAGACGCTATGGGCGCCAAGGAGGCTGCGCTGTTCCGTCGGCGACGCGCGATCGCAGGCGTGGTGGTCACAGCGCTGTGTCTGTCTGTGCTTATGACCTGGCGCCTCTTCATGCAGCTGCCGCCCTCCGTCTCGATGTCCATCGCCTCCCCGCGCCGCACGCTGCACCAGACGCTGTCGCCTCATATGAAGCAGCAAGAGAAACTCGAGTCCGAGAACGAGCGCCAGCGCAACATTCAGGAGCGCCAAGTGTCACGAGGATTCCGTGATGACAAGCAGATCGTGATGGTGCTCACCCACTTCCGAGACAGCGACGCGTGCGCCCAGACGCTCGTTGACGCGCTCACAAACGCGTTTCTGTCGTCACGAGTTCACTTCCGCGTGTTCGAAGAGCTGTACCTGGCGGAGGAGCAGACGTGTGCGCGGCGCTTCTGCGAGCTAAAACCCAAGGACTGCAAGCAATTGCTGCGATCGGGGCAGCTACGCACGCAAAGGAGGGACGCCTCGGGAGCTGTTGGGAGTACGGTGGCTAAATACATCGCCGAAGGAATGGTGGAGCGCAAGTTCTTGGACCATTTCTATCTGTCGGTGGATCCGGCGGTCGTGGTTTTCACGGATAGCTGGGACCTCAACCTGCTGAAGCAATGGTACAACGTGGGCAATGACATGGCTATCCTGAGCGTCGCCCCCAAGTCTGTCGAGCTACAAGGTTTGACGAATTCTACTATGCTCGTGCAGTGTTCCGCTCGGATCCACTCGAAGGACCAAGACGCAGTCGTTGAGTACAACGCTCCTGAGCCCATTCCCCGTCAGGGCGCTGCGCTGCTTTCTCCTGTGCTGCAAACGCAGTACACTGAAGTGTTTCACTTCGGTCCGACTCACGCGCTTTTCGACGTGCGCTCGGATCCGCACACGCCGTTGATCTCGGCTGGACAAGAGTACGCCCGGGCCACGCGCTTCTGGACGCGCGGCTACGACTTCTACGCACCCAACGAAGACGTTTTGTTTGCGCGGTACAAGTGGCAGGAGCCCCCGCTCCCTATGTCTAGCGGCAGCCTTGGCGACCGAACGGAGCAGCAGCGACAGCGCAGAGTGGACGAGGCCAACCGCCGCATCCGCCGGCTGCTGGGACTACCAGTGTCCGCACAGGATGGCCAACTGGAGCAGGCCGAAGTGTACGGGGTGGGCAAGAATCGCACTATGGAGGCCTGGCGGAGGTTTTCCGGCGTGGATCCGCGTGCGGCCTACAACGAGTCCACCACGAACCAGTTTACGCTCTGTGGTGCGGTAGCGACCGGCAAGGTGCACTATGTGCCGTACTAACCGTGATTTACTGTACAATAACGATTAGTACACGATGGTCTATTGTTACCCTCGGAGGGACGATAGGTGTTCAATCATTTGATCCGAAGATGAAGGAGTCACAGACTCTGAATTTGAGTGTTCGCCAGGAAATCTACTGCTTTATGCGGCCCAGACTTTATCGAACAGCGCGAATAACTCATCGAAACTTTCACTTTAGATGTTATGGTCAGCGAGGTACTCCGGCATTCCAGCCTACGGCTTCTTTGACATCTGTACATCAAGATGACGTACGAAGTCTTCCGCAATTTTGTTTAAACTGTAGCTCCATCCTTATGCATTTCTCGTGACTAACAGAATGTTTGAATCAGCTCCTTGCTGCGATGGTAGGTCGATTCGAGGGTGTTCTCGCGCTGTGTAGGTACTGTAGTTGTAGAACGCCCTGGTTCAATTCACGTTCACTGTGTACCCTATTCGGTAGCCTACGTTACTTTATGTAGTGTATTTGACAGTGCATTCTATTGGTGGAAACTATGTTTTTGCAAATCTTCCTTTTGACCATTTCAATTCGCTAAAATAGTGGAAAATCATATATTCCACCAATCGCCGTATTTGATCGCCGTCGCAAGCGGAAATCCCGAAGGCGCGCACGGCAGGCAGGAGGCGGACGCCAAGGGACGACGATGAACGTGGAGGTGGTGCGCCAGAAGCTGGTGGACGGCGAGCCGGACGCCGTGCTGAAGGAGCTGGTGGACCTGTACCGCCGCGCCGAGATCCTGCACACACCGCAGCTCGGCCGCATCCTTGAGGCGCTCTTCCCGGTCTGGAAGGGGTTGCTGCAGACCAAGCTGCAGCCGCAGCTGCGCTCCACGACGCAGAACCGCTGCCGAAAGGTGCTCCTGCAGATCCTGAATAGGATGCCGAGTAATGAAGCGCTGCGGCCGTATGTGGCGCAGCTGCTCCAGCTGCTGATGGAGGTCCTGCAGAAAGACAACGAGGACAACGCGCTGATCGCGCTCAAGACACTGTTCGACCTGCACCGCAACTACCGACCGGGACTCCGCAATGAAGTGCAGCCGTTTCTGGAGCTGGTGCAACTCATGTACAAGAATCTGCAGACGACGATGAAGAAGCAGTTCAGTGGACCGCCAGAGACGCACAAGTCCAGCTCCGTGTCGGCGGCAACGACGCCCACTGCCGCTAAAGCTGCAGCGTCTTCAGCTGCTGCTGCAGAGGAAACAAAGGAATCTACTGCAGCTGAAAAGGAATCGGCCAGTACTGCGAGTACTTCGGCGGGATCAACACAAGCAGGGGCGTCAGCACCCCAGGCAGCAACGAGTAGCAGCGCTGGCGAGACGGCTGCAACTGCAGCATCTTCTTCTACAGCAGTACCAGAAAATAGTGGTGCAAGTGCCGCGGCTACAGCAGCTTCTGGTAGTGAATCAGCCACCGATGAGCCTATCTGCAGCAATTTGGAGTCGTTCAAGACAATTTCGGAGTTGCCGTTGATCATCATGCTGCTCTTCCAGTGCTATCCGAGCTACATCGAGAGCTACATTCCCGTTTTGGTACCGCTGATGATGTCGGCGCTGGCATTGCGTGCGCCGGATACGGCGGCAACGTCACATCCGTCTCGTTATTTGGATTTCTTGGATTGTCAAGTGAAGACGCTGTCATTTGTAACGTACTTGCTGCGTGGGTGCGCCAATCTGATGCGTCCATTTCAAGATGCTATCTGTGAGAACACAGTAAAGCTGCTCGTGGCTTGTCCCAAGGACGCCTTCGTGCTACGCAAGGACATCTTTGTGGCAGCAAGACACATCATCTCGACGGACTTTCGGAGAGGGTTTTATCCGCAGCTAGAACTACTCATGAACGATGACGTGTTGGTGGGCAAGGGACGTTGTAGCTTCTACCAGATCCGGCCTTTGGCGTATTCAACTTTGGCAGACATGATCCATCATGTTCGGGATATGCTAACTCTGGCTCAGGTGAGCACAATCGTGGATTTCTACGGCAAGCGTATCCATGACCCAACGCTGCCAATCTCTATCCAAACGACCAGCATTCGGTTGCTTCTCAATCTCGTCGACATCAGTGCTAAGAATGAGGATACGGACGCATGGAAAGGTCGTAACATTCTCTCGCGCATTCTGCTCATCATTTCTGGGAAGTTCGGCACAACGCTGGAAAATTTGCCTATGGCTCTTGCAACTACTCTTCGCAGTAAGTCTAGCGGTGATCGAGGTGATCTACTGGAAGGAGGTGCTATGGATAAAATCAAGCAGTCCAGCCTGCTTCCTAAAGAAGTCGTGCAAAAAACACCGTACGAGAAGAAACTGGAGGTGCTACTGTTGCCGCATATGCGTGTACAACGCCCCGCGGACTCTATTTCGGAGGAAGAACCGAGTATTCGTGATATCAAGTCTCTGCTGCGCACAATGATCCTGGGTATCCGCGCTGTTATCTGGTGTACAGCCAATTACCGAAATCCGCACGCGAAGGATTTGTCAACGGTTGATGCCAACAGCACTGATGCGAGTGGTATGGCTGCTGTTTCGAGCTCTCAGGGAATTCACTCGGGGCTGACCATGGACGTGGTGACAAGTGCTACTGGTCGGTCGTCTGGGAGCGAACACTTGTATCCAATGACTGATGATGAACGCTTGCTTATCGCGAAGGTGCTTCGGAATGGATTGCGTTGTTTTATCCTTTATACGCTTTCCGAGAACACTCTATCAGAGGAGAAACAAATGCTGGACCACTTCGCTGGGGCATTCACAGTTTTGGATGCCGCGGACTTTCGGGACCTATTCATTTCGAATATTGAGCTGCTCTATCAGTGCATCCTTCAGGATCACGCTATATTGACGATCCCCCAGCATTTCTTGGCCAACTCGAATGTGAGCTGCTGGTTTGCTGAGATCCTGCTCAAGTTCTTAATTACGCAGATGAAGGACCTGAGTGTCGAATCGGAGGGTGATTTGCCCGATACGAAGCGTGTGGACAAGGTGATGGCTATCGAGAATCTTCAGTTTGAGAATATGCGTACTGTACCGCAGGTGCATCGTGCCTCCATTGTGCTCCGGCTGTTTAAGATTGTCTTTGGTTCGGTCACGTTGTTCAAGTCGAACGAATCAGCGCTGTTCCCGCATTTGCGTACAATTATTGAGTCGTGTCTGAAGCAAGCCACGTTCACAAAGCATCCAGACAACTACTTGCTGTTGCTACGTGCGCTGTTCCGGTCAATTTCAGGTGGAAAGTATGAAAACTTTTACAAGGAGGTGTTCCCGCTGCTGCCGGGTGTATTGTCAGCGCTGATGCGACTACAGAAGCACATTGGAAAACCGGCGATGCAAGAAGTGCTATTGGAGTTGTGTTTGACGATCCCAGCTCGACTGAGCTCATTGCTACAGTACTTGCCATCTCTCATGAAGTCGGTAGTGCGTGCGATCTTATCACGCGGCGAGCTCGCGTACTTAGGGCTGAGGACGCTGGAGTTTTGGGTGGACAATCTCAATCCGGACTTCTTGTATCCTATCATGACCTCTCAGGACCGGTTGCTTACGGAGATAATTGAGGCGCTGAACACACACCTCATCCCGCCACCGTACCCGTACGGTGAATTGGCCATGCGCATCCTGGGCAAGATTGGTGGTCGAAACCGTCAGTACCTTATGGATCCGCTGAACCTAGATTACCATGAGCACTCGTTTACGGGCATGTCTTTCACGTTTCAATGGGGTGGAGATGGAGATATTATGGATGTCGATATGGAAGGTGATGGAGTTGTACCGAACCAGGGCGGTAGATTTCCGATAAAGATGGATCTGCTTGTTGCACAGGCAACTAAGGTGCTTCGCACATACTTACGGAAGACGTCTGCGGAGCGCAATAATGTGAACAAGACTGATTCACGCCTTGCCGATGTCGATGATTTTGAAGAAGGCGAAAACGCAACAAGACCATCTTTCTTGCTCGAAAAGGATGACAAGACGCTTCAGTTGGAGACTGAAACAATGGGGAAAATTCGTGGATCAATTTTGCAGCATAAGCGCTCTGCGTTTATGTTTATTTCTCGCGCGGCGGTGGTATCTCTCAACGTAAGTTACTATGCAACTGCTGATTGCGAAACGCTTGACAGCAACGAAGACGCTACCAACGTGGGTTTGCAGCATGCGGAGCCAATGCGGAAAGTGATTTCGCAGGAGGCCTTGCGTTCCACACGCAAACAGCTATTGGAAGTTTTATTTGAAACGATGGTGGATGTGGATGTTGGTGCAGATGCAAAAAAAGTGTTGGAGGGTGTTGCGGCTCATCTCACAATATTGGCTTTGAAAAAGTGTTCACGAGACCCGCCAAATTTTGCTGTACTGTCTACTCTGCATGCATCGACATTGTATGCAGCGACGAGAGGTTTGTCGCCTGGACGTCACTTGGCAACGACGAAGCGGATAGAAACACTTCGTCAGGCGACGTATGGAATCTCAAAAATGACGGAAGGGGATGTGGCGAATGATTTTTACTCGTTTGCCCAAGCGGTTTCAGTTGCGCTGAGCTCGCCGGATCAACGGATTGTCGATGCAGCGAAAGAGATGGCCACGTTCATCGTCAAGACAGCTATTGCCCAGTTCGACTCACCGCAACTAGCTATGGAGCATGGTGGGGCTCTGTTTAACAGCATGTGCGAAGTGTTCGCTCACGGCTGCTACGACAAAGGAAGCTGGCGCCAGAAATTGGGAGGAGCTATCGGCCTGCGGCTACTTGTAGACCTGCTTGAGCCTCAGTGGTCTCACGAAAACGAACTCACGATTATCAAGGCGTTGTTTTTTGTACTGTCAGATCACCCCCCAGAAGTAAGTGCGACTGTAAGTGCTGAGACTGGCGAGGCGTTGGAAGGGGTTGTGAAGGCAGCATGGAAGGTTCGCTCGGGGTTCGCAGACCAGTTCGGCGACGATGAAGCCAAGAAAAAGGACTTCTTGTCGTGTGTTGCTTTCCAGGACACTGAAGTATTCCAGATGCTTGTCGTGGAATTCCTGAGCCCGAAGGCGCCAACCCGACAGTACGCGAAACAATGTATCGCCACAGTTGCATCGCTGCAAGAAACGACTGCTTCAGCTCTGCTATATCCATACAACCAGTTGATCAGTAAGCAGATCACTGGGTGCAATCTACGCATGCTGCCTAGCAATACCAGGACAGGCTACGTAGATGCAATGGCATACGCACTGTCAATGGAGCCACCGATATTCTCGCTGACCAAGGAACTCATGATGTTTCTTCAAGAGGTATGGAAATTGATTTCGGAAGATTCACAGCGCGATGGAGTTACAATGGTTGGGGCAGAAAGCCCAAACAGCGTTGGAGGTACTGCGCCGGCGATACCAGGGTCTGGTGTATCGGCCCAGGAATATCCGTTTGGACTTTCACAAGCCTGCGAATTGCGCATTGCAGCCGCCAAACTGCTCCGTGCAGCTTTTCTTGCGGCGCCGAACGAGCTGAATCAGCACCCCGAGTATCGCAATCGCTTTGTGGGCGTTTTCTTTCGATATCTGACGGGTCAGCCCCCGGAGCTGGTTCAAGTAGCGCAAAATGCGTTAACAGATGTCATTCAGCTGAACAAGCAAAATAAGGATGTATTTCTACCGAAGGAGCTTCTGCAACAATGCTTGAGACCAGTACTTCTCAACTTGGCCGACTACCGGAAACTTAACCTCCCGCTGCTGGAAGGGTTGTCGCGCCTACTGACGTTGCTCAGCAGTTGCTTCAACGTGACACTCGGGGAAAAACTGCTAGAGCATCTGAAGCAATGGCGTGATCCAGATCGAATTGCCAAAGCAGGAATTTGGAAGCGGGGCGAAGAGCCCGCTGTAGCAGCAGCAATTGTGGATCTTTTTCACTTGCTACCTCCCAACGATGCATTTTTGGAGCCGCTCATTAATTGCGTGGTGGACCTTGAGGCTGTACTGCCGAAGTACGGAAGTTATGGCAAAATGAGCTCGCCGTACCGGATTCCATTGACACGGTTCTTAAATCGCTACGCGTCGAAGGCTGTAGCATTTTTTCTGAAGCGTGAGCAGTTGGTCGAGGTCAAGTATTCGTCGCTATTCCAGCAGCTTATTAAGCTACCAGAGGCAGCTCCACTCCATGCGGTCATAATTGGCGACGGTGGTGCCGAGTCTATGGTAGAGGCAACCTTTAATGCTGCGTTGAAGATTAACGCTGCTGGTTTCGGAGACGTCAAAAGTGGAGCAGATGTGTCCAGCGACGCCAAAATGCAGGCCCAGATTCAGCTGAACGCGCAGAAAGCAGCAGCACAGGCTGTGGCCAACGCACAAGCTCAAGGAATGACCGCGTCAGCGGCGGAAGCTCGTGGTGTGCAAGCTCGTGCTGCGTATGTAGTGAAAGCTCAGGCTCAAGTGAACGCTCAGCAGGCGCTGAAGGTGCAGTCCCAAGTTCAGATTCAGGCCAATGCACAGAAATTGCACGCGCAGACTCTGGCAGCTGCCCAAGCTCAAGGACTGTCACTGGTGCAAGCTCAAGCAAAAGCGCAGTTCGCTAGCAAAGAGTACATCGCAAAGGCTCAAAGTCACATCTCGTCTGCCGCCATGCAAACGCCGTTACCCAATCCTGCGATGAGCTCACTGGTCACGCAGCAACAAGCGCAACAGCTACAAGCTCAGATCCAAGTGAACGCACAGAAGGTTCATGCCCAGGCACTTGCAACGGCTCAGGCCCAAGGCTTAAAACCAATGCAAGCGCAAGAAAAGGCAAAGCAGGCGCAAGCAACTTACATCCACCGTGCAAATGCGCAAGCTCAAGCAAAAATTGCACGAGCTCAGAGCCAGGGTTTAGCATCATCGCTGGCCTTGAGCAGCACCTCAACCACTGTCAGCGGTGGCCCATTTGCTTCCAAAGCTCAACAGGAGGCCCTGGAGCTGCATTACCAGGGATTGCGACTTGTACGCTCGATCAGCAAACTCCACCCAGCGTGGTTAGCGTCACAGACCGTCATTATCGAGTGTTTGAGGAAACTGTGGCGCTCATCAGCGCGAATCCAGCGACTCGTTGCGCACAATCGACTGCCTATCAAGTTTCACCTTGAGTCTAAGCTGCTGATTAAGTGTTTGATCACGTACAGCCGAGCAAAACCAGAAGATGTTCAGGTGCTGCTGGACATGGTATCGGTGTTTCTACACCGCACACCGTTCGACTTCAGTTTCCTGCAAACTTTCTATCGAGAGGAGGTCGCAACCAAGTACAGCGTGGCAAACAAGCGGAACCTCATTCGATTGTTCCTGCGTATGCTACGTGAACCGGGGGCATCTGAGGAACTGAAGGTTCACGCTGTTCAGTTGTTAATAATGCCTGTGCTGACGACGTCGTTCGAGGACCCAAACGTGAACAATATCGACGTCATGGACCTTGATACTGTTATGTGGATGTTACGGGAAATTTTGGCAAGCAAAGATTTTCCGCCGGACACAATGCAAAGCCTTCGGATTGAGCTACTCAAGCTGGGAACGCTACTCATCCAGCACATGAGCAAGTATGTGACTGACCACCGCAAGGAAGTGATCAAGTTTGCGTGGAATCATCTGAAAGCTCACGACCTGACGTCGAAACTCTGGGCATATGTGAACGTCTGCCGCTTTATCTCTGTCTACGATACGCCACCGAAGATTGTTTTGCAAGTGTATGTTGCGTTGTTGCGCACGCACGAAATGGACGCGCGTTTTCTGGTTCGAAAGGCGTTTGATATCCTCTTACCCGCACTGCCGAGCCGTTTGCCTTCAAATGAATTTATCAAGGCTATCAAGTGGACAAAAAAGATAGCGTACGAAGAGGGGCATGTTCTTGGGCAATTGGTCCACATTTGGTTCTTGATTGTTCGGCATCCGGCGCTGTTCTATCCATTTCGCGGCCAGTTTGTGCCGCTCATGGTGAACTCGCTAAACCGTTTGGCAATTCCTCCTAGTAGTACGCCTGACAACCGTAGACTTGCGGTGAACATTGTAGACTTGGTCATTTCATGGGAGCAAACACGGCATGATCGACTCGCCATGAGGGGTACTCTTTTAGCGTCTGGACACAAAGTAGCAAGCCCTGGTGGAGAACTAAAGCGGAGCCCATCCGCAATGAGAACTGCTGCAACGCTGGAGGGAGCTGTGGACGAACATGCGATGAAAAAACGGAAAGTTTTGCCGAGTGAAAGCACTAGCTCGTCGGATGCAAAGACTGTAGATGTTCCACCGAGTTCTAGTCCGAGCCATGACAACACCACCACGTTGCAGATTCAAGTTCCAGCCCCTGGATCTGGTCAGCAGCAAGGGCAGGTATCGGCATCCCCGTCTTCAGAGGCAACTCGGGCGGCGAACAGCGAAGATGATTTTGAGCTGAGCGGTGCTATGGTGGATCTGGTTATAAATTTCGCTTTTCGATTTGCTTTGGCATCTGCGGACAAGCAGGAGACAAGCCGTCTGGCAAAGACGTGTGGCGAGCTGTTCGACAAGGCACTGCGCTTGTGGCCGTCTGCATCCATTCGCTTCTCCTACTTCGACAAGTTGATCGCTGTCACTGCGGAGACAGTGATTCGGCAGCAGCAACAGCTGCAGGCAAGTATGAACGCCGCTGCCGCTGCTGCTGGAGGCACTGGACAGCCTGTTCCGATTCCAGCACCACCTCCACCGACCGTTATGCCCCCGTTTTTTGTGGTACCGAAGGGTGCGCCTTTGTCGTCTCTGGCAATCCTGGATGCTGTCTTGGGTATCTTGAATTCTTTAATCACTCCCGAAGTAGTTACCAAGTCCAAGCGTCCGATGCCGTACGTTATCCAATATGCACCACGCATCATGAAGCTACTTGAACCGTGCTTCGATCGCCAGAACCATGAGATTCAAGCTAGTCTTACAAATTTTCTATGTCGAATGACAGTGGTACGTGTGTCCGCATTCTATTATGTCGCCTGGCGTGTCTAAGACCAATGGTGACCATTCTCTCGGCTAATTCATATCTCTTTTTTGTATTGTAGCTCTATCCTCCAGCTCGCGCACCCCAGCCTCTTGTGGTGTGCAAGTTCTATCCCTGGCTGCGTGAAATTATCAACGAACGTCTCGTAAATGCAGCAATGTTCCAGCAAGAGTTGAGCACGGGCGGCATAGGTTTGTCTGGTGGTTCCACTTTGCTTGCCTCAAAGGGAAAAGGGAAGAACGCAGCGCAGAGTGGCCCTGGGTCTAAAGCTGATAAGCAGGGTGGAGCGACGGCCAATGCTGCTGCGGGCCATGGTCACCCCCCCGGAAAGAGTCAAAAAGATCCAAGTGGTATTAATCCACTTATCAATCACGAGGCGGCACGGATGCGCTTGTTGTTTTCACAGCATCCTCGCGTGGTTGTGTCACCGACAAGCTACCCCGGCGAGTTTACGTTGAAGCTGCTGAATGGTCTTGCCGAGATTACACCGGAGTTTGTGGATCACTTCGCACCAGCATTGCTGAAACTGGCGCAACGCTTCACGCGTGAACATTTGATTCAGTCAGCGGCAGCAGGAGGTGGGGGTGCTCATGGCGGAAAGCCTGGTGGTAGCAATGGTACTGCTATGGGCGTGGAAAGTGGGAAGGCAGTTGTGGATTCTTTTGGGCGGAATAGAGTGATGGCGACACCATCTTTAGCAATTGTCAACGAATGGAACCAAATGCAGGCGGGACGATCCAACTTGGCTGTGAATAACGTAGTACGACACGTTGCGAAGAAGCGTGAATCGTCAGGCGAGAAGTCAGGAGGGACCAAGAAGAAGGGGAGTGCTAATGACCAATCGCTAGGGAACGATGCGGCAAGTACGAAGGGCGGCAGCACAATGAAGAAGAAAATGGGGACGAATGCAAGTAACAGCTCGGGTCGTGGTTCTTTTGTCGGAGGAAGTGGCAAGAGGCCGATAGAGCTGCTTGTTCTGTGCTATGCGCTACTGGCAAAGTGTACGTTCACAACAGGCGAGCACCGTCGTCTGTACACAAACTTGCTAGTTCACTGCCTGGAGGGATCTTTCAACATACCGCTTTTGCTGCAAATTACAAAGATCGTGGCTAAGATGGTTGCATCGACGGATGTTCGCCATCAAGTTCTGACCGCGAAAGACAAGATGACGCTGCTGAGTAAGATGTCCACGTTTGACCGGCTCAACGAGATATCTGCGTTGCCGCTAAACGAGGAGTACTATCAATTGGTGCTCAAGCTTTGCGACCCACCAGCACCCGGTGATGCGAAGCACCACGCTCACCAGTTGCACTTGAGCCCTACGCCACAGAGCCACAGCCTTACCACGCACTTCATGGCGGGCCTACTTGCCCCTGATTCCACGACGCGTGAGAAGTTCCTGCAGATCTTCTTTGCAGCAACTGGCCCCGGGCCCGTTGCGCGTTTGCAACTTGTGTTACGTCAAGATTGGCAAGCTTGTGGAACTCGATACTGGCCAGTGATCGCCATTGAAACACTAATGGCAGCAATTTCTCCAAGCACGCCACCGTCGATTTTCTCTCCTGGAGCTCGGGACTCTACTGGAATTACAGTGGCGCCGAAGTCTTCAGTCCATGCCGAATTCTTGGAAAACTATGGAACGTTGAAGACATCAGAACTTACGTTGGCCTTACGCGACTTAGCACACATCGATCTGGAGCTTGCCAAGGAGTTATGGGTCAACCTGTTCAGTGCCGCGTGGGATTTACTGAAGAACTCGGAGCAAACGCAGATGACGAGTCAACTGTTGAAAATCTTGGCTTCCAAGTACAACAAGCGCGACCTGAATGTGCCCCTCGGCGCGTCTACTCCTCGGCGCACCAACGTGGTCCAAACTTTGATGAAGGGAATTGTGAGCACGAGTCAAAGCGCTCCCGTGATGACACCCGAGCTGGTGCTGCATATTTCTTCTGCTTACGATGTCTGGAGCTGTGCTATTAGAATTTGCGAGTTCCAAGTTGAAAAGTCGGACCTGAGTGTAGAGAGCCGGTTGCGATGGATCGAAGCTCTCAGTGCTATCTACAAACAGCTAAGTGAGGATGATCTTCGCATTGGATTGAGTTTGGAGAATATTGGACAGTCGGAAACGCGCACGGCGCTAACTCTGGAGGCTCTCGGTTGCGTGCATGAAGCGCAGGAGGAATACTTCCGCGCACTATCCAAGGCTCAGAGTGGGCGTGTGAGTGTGGAGGATGTGAATCTTTTCGAGTTGAGATTGTGGGAAGAGCGCTGGATGGGGTGTGCAAAACAACTGTGTCAGTGGCAGCTCATGAATGACTTCGCGAAGTCAACGCAGAACCAAGAGTTGTTACTCGACTGTGCTTGGAAACGCGGTGACTGGGCTTCTGCGAAGCAGTTGTTACTCTCTCCGTCTATGCAATCTTCGGCAGAGCTGGGGTGTCCGCAGACCCGTTTACAACGGTTGTACATCTCAATTCTTGATGCAGATAAACGCAGTGCTATCGATACTCTAGCTGCTCAGACTGCCGAGTTGGCATTGCACCAATGGCAGGGGCTGCCGCGCATTCTCTCTCGCGCACATTTGCCACTCATGCATTTGTTTCACAAGTTTGTGGAAGTAAAAGAGTCCATCCAAATGATGGAAGACATCAAGTCAGCGAGCGCTCAACACGCTGCATTGCCGAACCTCAAGCCTTCCATTAATACTTGGCGAGAGCGCTTACCAAACAAGTGGGAACCCATTCTTCTCTGGGATGATATTCTCACATGGCGGTCGCACATGTTCCAAGTTGTCAAGACTACATTTGCGTGGAGTGATGCGCAGGTGCTCGCTTGTATGCACGACAGTCCGTGGTCCGTGATTAAACTTGCGCACACAGCGCGTAAGCAGCGGCTACCCGATGTGTGTCTTGGCGCGCTTGCGAAATTGTATTCTGTTCCGGCCATGGACGTGCAGGATGCGTTCTCGAAACTGCGCGAGCAAGTGAGCATTTGCTACGAAAGTGCTACGGAGTACTCGGGCGGTCTGAGTATCCTGAATACGACCAACCTGGACTATTTCAGCTTGCGACAGAAAGCGGAAATGTTCCGTCTGAAGGCTCTGTTCTTGGAAGCACAAGGATCGCTCCCCGAAGCCAACCAAACATTCTCTCACTGTCTCCAGATCTGTGATAGTTACGGCAAGGGATGGCTTTCATGGGGCCACTATTGCTACCGGTTGTTCCTCGTTCGGAAAGAGCTGCCGCTAGCCTCGCAAACTATCGCGTGCTACTTGCAGGCTATTCACCACCGGTGCAACTCGGCCAGGTTGATGATTGCGCGGGTGCTTTGGCTGCTCAACATGGATGACCGCCGAGGAGTTCTTATCCAAGCCTTCGAGACGCACGGCAAGCAATTGCCGATTTGGATTTGGATTATTTGGATTCCACAGTTGCTTATGGCGCTTGGGCGCCCGGAGGCCCCCCAGATTCGGGGTCTGCTGCGAGGTCTCTCGGCCAAGTTCCCACAGGCGCTGTACTATACAATGCGCGCTTTCTTCCTGGAGAACCGAGACAACGCCATGCTACTAGCCAATCAGCAGCAGCAGCTAGCCGCTACTCCGACGGGTGTTTCGCCTTCTTCGAGTGCAGCATCTTCGCCAGGCAATCGTATGTACTACCGAACTAAATCCGGTCATGTTGTTGGAGTTCCTTCAACGCTGCCGGTTGCTCAAGTCCAGGAGGTTCCTGGACTTGTCGGCCCTCCTCGACCAACCCCAGCAGCGTTTAACGCAGCACCCGGTGTCGTGTTGACGTTAGATGCGTGGAACGAAAAGGTTCGCAACAATGGCGATGATGGATATTCGTTGAAGGCTGAGGTTGGGCCTGTGCAGTACACGGAGGATCTCCTGAACTTCTTACGCAGATCGCACGATTCGCTTACTTTTGAAATGGAATGTATGCTGGAAGAGATGATCACACGTTTCCGCCCCGAACCGGAAGAAGAGCTTCTCACGGCTGTTCACGCGCTTTTACTCAAGTGTTATCAGCTACCGAGGCTTACGAAGACAGAACCGGTGCCGAAGATGCTGCGTGCAGCGCTTGCGAGAGTCTGCCGCAAACTGTTCGTGCTGCTACCTCACCAGAAGAACGAAAAGCACGAGGCGTTTGTGGTGGAGTTTAAAGATGCCTTTAAACGTGACTTTACTCCGCTCGCAGATGACGAAACGCAGCAGCAGGATGGAGCAGCTTCTACCCTCTACGAGATTATGAACCGGTTGAAGCGGTGGAAGACTTTGCTGCAGCTACGGGTGAAAAAAGTGGGTAAGCGAAATGCTGGTAAGCTCTACCTTGAGCAGTGCAGTCGTCACCTGATGGAGCTGAGCAGTTCCAATATGGAGGTTCCGGGCCAGTATGTGTCTGACAGCGAGCCAATCAAGGATCTGCATGCACGCATCCAGCACTTTGAGAGTACTGTGGACGTGCTGTTACGCAATGGATTTACTCAGCGACGTGTGTCCATGGGTGGAAGCGACGGCCGAGCGTACTACTTCCTGGTGCAATATGCAATGACCCATATTACACGCACAGATGAGAGAATGATGCAGATGTATTTGCTTCTGAATCGACTGCTTCTTCGCCACAAGGAAACGAAAAAGCGCAACACGGTCTTCCACGTGCCGAAGGTGATTCCTCTTACACCACGCGTGCGTTTACTGGAGGACAACTGCGACTTCGTCACACTTGGCGAGATTTACGAGCTTGACTGTCAGATTGAGAACAAGGACCCAGACCTCCCTGTAGAACTCTATCGCGAGCGTGTGTGCGAAGCGTATGCGGCAGCAGAGGCCGGGAAGGATTCGAGGAAGCAAGAGGAGGAGCGCGTGATTCAAGCCAAGACTCGTGCCTTCGACGAGATCTGCAACGAGCACGTACCCGAAACACTATTGGCCAAGTATGTCCACGGTATCTCGACCCACAGTGATGCTTACTTCCAGTTCCGCAGCGAGTTTACTAAGCACCTCGCACTATCGAGCTTTCTATCGTATGCGCTGTTCGTGGGGGACCGTGCACCGCACCGAGTGTTGTTTTCAAGACGCACCGGTCGGGTGGTGAGCACAGAGCTACGACCAGGATACGCGACTAGTGGTATTCTGGAGGCTGCGACGACCATGCCATTCCGGCTCACGCGCAACCTCCACAGCTTCATGACGAGGCCGGGAGTCCAGGGGCCATTTAGTGTGGGGATGACGGCTGCTGCGGAGGCGCTCATGAGTGAGGAGGATATCCTGAGCAATCAGTTGTGCCTCTTCTTCCGCGACGACTTGCTGTCGTGGCATGCTTCGAAGACGCGTATGCTTTCTGCTGGCGCGTCGTCGCCCAGTGCATCGTCAGGCCCAGCATCGCCAGCAGCGGTGGCGCAGCGCCGTGTCGAGTCACAGGTGCAACAACGCGTCGAAGCCAATGTAAGTCTCGTCCTGGAGCGAATTCGCGGTGTATCCCTCAAGAAGGAAAGCGGCGAGTCGACGCGGGGCAGGAGCGTGCGTGAGCTACTGGAGGTTGCCACGAGCCCGGAGCGCCAGCGTGAAATGTACCCCACGTGGTACCCTTGGCTGTAGGTGACGTTGCCGTCCCTGTTCTCAATGTAGTTAGTCATTTGCATGTGCACAAACAAGTTACTTTGTTGAACGATGACTGAACTGGAATAAATATTTTGCATGTCTTCCAAGTGGACACGATGCAGTCAACTATTTAGCTTGCTGGGGTGGAGCGGACAAGTAAGAGCGTTGGTACGCCTGCGCTCGAGCTGCGATTCGGTTAAGTAATGCGTGAGTCAGCGCGACCACCGTCGTGAGCAGCAAGAAGAGCAAGGTCATATCCGTCAGCTCGGGGCGAAAGAGCCAATGTGACAGCACGGCCACGAGAGCTAGAGCTGCCGTGTACCCCAACGCCTCGGCTAGAGAGATTGCACCTTGAACAGCACCAGCCCAACGACGAGACGGCCTTGTGGCTGAAGGCACCGATGAGAACGAGTCCCGTGCTAGCTCGTGACACTGCTCTTGCAAGCTCACGCGGAAAAGAGCGTCGGAAGCACCAAGCAGTACGACGTACGGCAATGTCCAAAGGAACGCAAAGTCCGAGTGCACACTACCACAACTTCGTGGCAAAGCTGATGGACTCACCGATGCCTTCCGACGGTACAGTTCAACAACGCTGGACAGAAAAATACTCACGAGATACAGTAGCATGGCGAAGCACATGCGCGTGACTGGGGGGCATGATACCAGGCATGGCAACACGCGCTGGACCAACGACGTTCTATGTGTCTTCTTGAAGACGGGCGTCGCTAGCGCTGCGGCTGTGAAAATGTTCGGCTTCCTCAATGAGCTTAGTCTGGGACTATCAGCCTCAGCCTCAGTAGCACTCCCGGTGAAGACTCGACACAGCCCGATAAGCAGCAGCGAAGATGTCCCGACAGCAGTACCAAGCAACTCCGGGTCGAAGAGCGTACTTGTCGTACCCGGGACCAAAAGCCTAGTCTGACACACTTGAACGACCATAGTAGTGTAGAGCTGTGCGCGCAGGAATGACACGCATCCTGACACGCAGATGAAAGCCATCGCGAACAGAACCATGTAAAGTTGCCGCGACCGCAGGCCCAAACGACGGCATTCGCGAAGAAGTTGCTTCTTCGTTGGGTTTAGCTGTCTTGAACTAGCAACCATGGTTAGCAGCCAGCCAACCACGATCAGCAAAAATGACACCAACCGGACGGAAAGCGAAGCGTGAGACGCGAACAAAATCCCGACGGAAAAGCCGATTCCTATCAGCGTCATCAGCACAAAGGACAGCAATGCATAGCCCACAAGTGCGCGATTGCATAGCTGCACGATACTTCTCCAACTCCAAGCCCAAATCACTTTGACCGATGCGTTGAAGCCCTGTTCCAAAACCGCAAGCTTGTTCTCCAATCTCTGTGCTTCGGAAACGCTAGTGAACAAACTTAAGTTGTCTGGACGATGATCGTTCTGGCAGTTGCCCCATGATTTGAAGCAAAAGTAGATGAGCGCTGCCATGAGTCCAAAGCTCATTAAGAGCATGCAGTGGAATCCTCGAGAAGTAATAGGCGAGTGAAAGCCTCCATCCGTGAATGCGTTGACGTTCACGAACAAAAAGTAATACGCTTGCACAAGTGACGACCCTCCCAATCTTGCAGCGAAGCACCCCGAGAAAAAATTGTGGCTTGCCAAATCACAATTTGGCTGTTCGTCCTCGTCGAACACACTTGAACCTTCAGATGAATAGGAGCTCTCACTTTCCACCCCGCTATCATCATCTTCGCTGCTACTCTCGTCCTCATCTTCCGGAGACAGTGGTGTGAATAAGGACTGGGGCTTGTCGAGTCGAGCTTCGACTCTTAAGGCGATGACGTTTGGGCAGACGCTGCCGTGAGCTACTCCAGCGCACACCAATCCCAAAACCAAACTTATTGACGAAACCATGGGCGGCATCTGGAATGCAGCTACGTGCAATGCTAGAACAGCGACACCCCATAACACAGCGATGCGTTGTAGCAGCAGCACCCGGTTTCGTACGAGATCCCCGACGAGCCCACCGACAAATTGGATAAGACCGACAAATATCCAGCTCAACAACAATAGCACACCGAAGGGGTAGACATCAAGCCGCAAGAAATCCCGCAACTCCAAATTAAAGTTGAATATCGCGCAGTGTAGCACAGCAGTACTGAAAAACAGTAGAACGTACACCAGCGAAGAAGAAATCTCGAATTCAGATCGGCCTTGGCGGCCACTGGTTGCCGTCGGACTAGACATAACGCCAGGTCCTAGTCTCCGCTCCATAGCCTCTCTCCCTGGTACTTGAATTTTGCGTTCAAGTTGATCCTCCAAATCGCACAACTTCCTCTCCAAACTCCACTTCTGCTGCCCAGAGTTTGCTTCATCCACAAAAGTAGCAGCTAGACGGAGAGGCTGCAGTTTCTGGTCCAGGCTTGAACTATCAGATCCACCTTCTGTACAAACTGGCACAGATCGATCTGCATCTTGTAAATTCCTTTCCAGCTCCCATTTGCGCCGGTTTGCCTCCACCTTGTCTGCAGATAGATGAAAAGGATTTATGATCGATGGATTCAAGCTCTGCAACTTCCGTCCAAGACGACGATTCTCCTGGTTTTCACGAGCTCCACCTTGCAATCTCCTTTCAAGATCCCATTTGCGTCGGTTCGACTCAACCTCAGCCGCAGAGGGAACGACCGGATTCATCATGAAAGGGTTCAAGCTCTGCAACTTCCGTTTCAAGTTGTGCGCTCGAGGTGCTCTGCTCGCTACGTCCGTCGAGTTCCCAATCCGATCTTCATCTTGCAATCTTCTCTCCAGGTCCCATTTTCGTCGGTTCGCTTCCACTTCTGCTGCAGTATGTGCAACTGGATTAACAACCTGCAGTTTTCGTTTAAGGCTGCGCTTTCGGTCGCCATCGCATTCATTATCAACCGAACTGCACAATTGGTCAGCATCCTGCAGCTTCCCCTCCAAATCCCATTTTCGTCGGTTCGCCTCGACTTCGTCTCTCGAGGGCGAGAACTTGTCGTTCATGTTGGTAGTCCGAGCAAAAGTCGGTGGTGTCTTGCATTGATCCTCCTCTTTTGCTATGCCTTGGATCAGTCGAACACGAGAATGCGCAGCTGTCGCTCGAGAAAGCTGCGGCCGAAGCGCCTCCGAGTTCGAGAACCCAGGTATCCGAGGCAGAATTCGCTTCCTTTTCCTGGTGGGCGAGCTTGCCGACGTTTCTGCCGCTGCGCTGCCATCCATAGAATCACCACTACTTTCGCGATCCGTATTTGCGTTGAGCCCACCGCCGAATGGGACAGGTGTGGTTAACTGAGACCAATTGCACGCCTCCGCGTCGTTGCCATCGTCGTCTTCGCCCTCGCTCATGCACACTGTAGACCGGCAGAGCCACGCGTCACCTCCCGTCTCGTCGTCGACGACGCTGCCTCCTGCACCCGAGCCCATGGCCGCCGAGAAGCTCTCAGTCGTTCGGCGGGCCATTGTTCCGCTGCAGTTGGAGATGGCCGCGTCGGAAGCGCACTGCTACGAGTAGAGCGACGTGGTGGCGAGGAGCGCGCGCGCGTTCTTCTCTCTTTTTCCACTTGTGTACCATCGTGGCGCTGACTACCTGGGGAGTCCGTGCCTCTGGCGTTCACCATGTTGCATAACGCGCCTTTTCACCCGGTGAAACGCAGCGAGAAGGCGCGCCGAAGCGCCCGGTTCAGTTTTTGATGAAAACCTCCCACGCGCCAGACACGAAGCAGGTCCGTGTCAAGTCGTCCACCAGCACGACTGGGCCCAGCGCGCACTTGCCCACGCGCAGAAATACTACGTGCAGACTCCGTCTGACGCTCATGCCCGGGCGTATCAATCTGAAAAAACAACAACATGTTAGTAGCCGTCACTCAACGTTGAAGTGGCAAGCGCATTACGCATGGTTGGACGAAATGACTTCCGAACTTACCCCAAGCGGTGGGAAGCCTCGAACCCCACGAAAGAGGAAGGGTCCTCTCCAGAAGCACCAAGAGCTCTCTCTGTTCGGGAGGGTAACACCAGTGTCAAGTCAAACTCCCTGTGTGCGGAGCGGTTCGCCACCGTCACACACACGGTCACCGCGCTCCCGACCAAGATGCCCGTCGACAGCGGAGCAAGCGTGACTTGCAAAGCTGCGTCCGGAAGGAGTCGCACGCATCTGAAATCCGCATCGAGCTTAGCGCCTCGCTCGAGCGCAGACGACACCAGCTTCTGCATATCTGCGTGGTGCTCGTTATCGTCACGCGAAAGCGGGAGCGGCGTTGCTTTCGGAGACCATACAATCGTACGATTCTCCGTCACCGCATCCATCGTAACGGCGACGGCCTGCCAGGACAAGGTTAATAACGTGTGCTGGGCAGTAGGGTCCTTTCCTTTCTTCTGCGCGCTGCTCGTCGTCCGCGTCGATTGCTTGGCTTGTTCACCTGCTTCTGGCCCTCGCGGCGACTCATCTGCTGCCATAAGTTCTACTGGCTCCAACACGAACAGGAAGTTGTAGCATTCTTGCGGTAGCAACACGACTGGAAACGGGACTTGGTCGCCGCTTACGACGCGGAAACGAGGCGCTTCGCTTCCAAGAGCTTTGGGCGGCGTTCGTAACGATTGGTCCAGATGGAGATGCAGATCCCTCACCGCCAAGGCTAACGTCGAGTGGGCGTTGGAGGCGCGAGCAAGAACGCCCACACGCTGTCCAGCGAGCTCGCGCGTCTCCACTTCAAGCTGCAAGGGCTTCGTGACCACAACTCGCTGCTCCATACGCCGAGTCATCATCGGCGTCGGCTGAGCCTCCTCCCTCGTAAGCGACAGCAACTGCGAAGTCGCCCACTCGTCCCTCAGTAGTGATGCTGCAGGCACTGCCGTTAGTCCTGGTCCCATGCCTCCAGTAGTCCCACCAGTGCTGAGCCCCTCAGCAGCACCGACAATACTGTTCTTTGGTGTAACGTGCACAATGAGCAACACGTCTCGGCCCCAGAACTCGTGCCGCACTTTCAGGTCGAACTGGGCCTTCAGCACCACCACAGGCCCAGCTCCGTCGTCGGTATGAGCCACAGACACCCGGCACAGCTGCGTCTCTTGCCTAAACAGAGTGGCGGACGATGAACCGGGTCCGCCGCTCGCTCCTGGCGCCTCCACGACCTGAATCTGCACCCGAGCGCCTTCACAGTGCTCTCGCCAGCGCTGCAACAGTCGCTCGGTATTGATCTCCCCCTGGCTCTTGCTGCTGGGCGCCGAGGGGCCTCGAGATGCCGCCGCACAAACCTCCACATTCACAGTCTCCCCTAGCGGCAGCAAGACAACGCCGTTAAATAAAAATTACACTGCAAGCTTCGCTGTCGTGCGGACTATCTGTTGAGCAGCTACTCACCCTGAAAGAGCTCCTCGTTGCGGAGCTGCAGCCGCAGCCGCGCACACCTCCATTCGTCACTCCACGCCTTCATTTCTCTCTTTCACAGATCCTTGATGTCAAAAGTTGGTACGAAAGAGTACTGCCAAACCAGAACCAGATCGCTACCGTACCGGCGGCATCTGAACTGCTGGCGCTTGCACGGACTGCTATTTGTCTTTACTGTTCGTGACAGGCACCACCTCAGGGCAACTAGCTAGCTATACGGCGCTTATCCGCACGATTGACTGAGCTGCGAACTCCGAAATCCAAAAAATATACTTCAAGTAGCTCCTGGCCGCAGCCTCCCTCTTCCTCCGTCCGCATCGTCGCCTCTCCGCCTGCCCTTTCACTCGCTGCTGTATCTGCCTGGACTGCTGCAGCGCTCCCCACCGTCGCGCCGAGTGGAAGCGCGCCTTCTAATGCAGCACACGCCCGCTGGTTACGATCGGTCTGCCCCTACGCTTACAGGAAGTAGTCTGGAGCGGGCTTCTTTGCAGGCACACCACGCGCGTCTTGCGGCGCAGCCTCGAAAATCTGTGTTCAGAATTCGTAGAAGAACAAGCGCACAGTGGTCAGTCTCTGATTTTGCAGCAGCAACATGCTGCGTTCCCGCTCTCTCTTACCTTGAATCGCTGCTCCAGGTTCTCGTCCAGCTCCAGGATGGCCGCGACGTTGCCGCATCGGTAGCAGTAGTTGGGCGCCGACCAGACAGTCACCAGCGCGTTATTGAACATGGACTTGTGACCCTCCATCACGAGCTGATGCGCTCTGCAGATTAGCTGAATGTCGTTCGTCTGGTTGAACTGTGGTTACATCACGCAGCAACAATAATAAAATATCAGCATCAAGTTCCCCTCTCGAGAGAAATGCAACGTCGTTCTTACCTTCTCCACGACGTCGCCGCCGAAGAGGTATCCAGCTCCACGAGGACTGAGACCCCAGCCGTCGATGTCCTCAGGGTCGGACCACATCAAGTCGCACATAGCCCCGTCGTGCGGGACTTCCTGCTTGCGGTCGATGATGCGAATCTGGTCGAGCGTGTTGATCGACGGGGACAGGCCGCCGTGCACGCAGAAAATCTTGTCCTCGATGATCGCAGACAGACTTAAATAATCGAAGATTTCCGTGCAGTATCGCCACACGTTCACCGAGCCGTACTTGCGCAGACACTCGTCGTAGAAGCCGTAGACCTGCGTGATCTGACGGCTCTCGTGGTTGCCGCGGATCAGCGTAATGCGGTCCGGGTACCGCACCTACAGACAACATACCAAGTCCGTCAGTCTCTCTTTCCCCCTTGCTTCCTCCTCCTCCCGATCCCCCCTTGCTTTCCGTCAACCCACGCACCTTCAGAGCCAGCAGCAGCAGGAACGTCTCGACACTGTAGAAGCCGCGGTCCACGAAGTCGCCCATGAACAGGTAGTTGGTCTCGGGGCACTCCCCGCCCACGTTGAACAGCTCCTTGAGGTCGTAGAACTGGCCGTGGATGTCACCGCAGATCTACCATAATTCATAGCAAATAAGAAAAAAAATCAGTTCCCCCCGCCCCCCCCCTTCGTATTTTTTTCCTTTAAAAATAAATTCTCTCCCCCCCTTCTTACCGTCACGGGGGCGTCGATGCGCTGCACATTGCTCTCGTCCACGAGGATCTCGCGCGCCTTCTGGCACAGCGCCTTGACCTCCGACTCCTTGAGGTACTCGCAGCGCTTGAGCTGCTCGATCTGCCGGTCCAGCTCGCTCTGACTCGCTGCCATGTTGGTCGAACTGCTCCTGCTCGTTTATTCGCAACTGAGCGCGTGGTCCCGCGAGCTGCCGATAGGCAAAACAAGGAAGGAAGGAACCCATTGCCGTCCGGTCGTTTCATATGCGTTTTCACAGGTTCATCCTGTCCAAAACTATCCAACCGAATACTAAGAGAGATGAGACCGACCGAAATGGATACACTTTTTTAGGTGCGACTGCAAGTTGCAGACCGTGTTCCAGACTGCAAGTTGCAGTCTGCCTATATATCGCCTGACTGCACCTAGGTCATGGACAGCTCAGCTCAGCTGTCCTTGGCCGCGTGGACGGCATGCAGCGGGTCCTTGATGCGCTCCATGAGCGCCGCGAGCTTGTGCTCCGTCTTCTTCCGCTTGGTCTGCTCCTCGCGGATCCAGCCCATGTACAAATCGTTCAAGCTCTTCAACTCGCGCTCGAGCTTCACTCGACGCTCCTTCTCGCGACTAAGCCACTCATTCACGTCCTCGGCAGCAATTGCCTCCTGTGAGCGCGGTGGAGCTGAGTCGCTGCTTAGCGGCGGCTGATCGCCGTCCTCCGACGGTCGCTGCTGCAGCAACTGGCGCGACGACAGCTCCACCTGAAGCGAGGCCTTCTTGCGGAGCCAAGCGCGCTTCATGCGATGCGCTTCCACGACCGCGGCCGTGGTGTCTGGGACGAACATCTCCACGCACACCTTCACGGCGATCATGGCGTGCTCCATGAGGGCTATCGCGACCAGAGATCCAGCGAACGACATCTTGGGGAACAGTCTGTTCAGGAATCCCGAGTGCAGCCCGAAAATCGCGCAGTTCGTCATCACCGACAGGTAGCCCAACGCACTGAAGGCATAGTACCAGGTGCCAATGCCGTGGGTTGAGGTGCGGTGGCTTCGACGGAAACTCACACAAAGCTTGAAGCCGTCGCTGCGGATCTCCATAATGTTGTTGCAGAGGCTCCACAGCGAGGCAAGAGGGTATGCCGAAGCAAACAAGGTTACTTGGCTGACGCACCAGCATTTCACAGGTTAGTTATTGTCATGCGTAACGACATGTTGGTTTGCATTCCCAAATGTTGCAGTACGTACCCGAACTGCACAAACATCTCCAAGTAGTCGTCGAAGGTTCCGTCGTATGTTGGGAACAGTAGCTCCGCATCTATCTTGCTGACAATAGCGTCAGTATTCTTCGCTTCCTTAGCCAACTTTCCAGCTTCTGCCTTCAGTGAAGACCGTTTGCTCATGTAGGGCATCAGCTGTTCCTGCATATTGCCCAAAAGCTGGCGCGTGATCAGCAACGAGCTCAATGTTTGCTCCAGCAGAACCATATCGCGAGTCTTGAACGCCACGTAGAAGAGGAACCCGAAGTTGTTGACGAAGTAAAACAGCGCCAGTTTCAGCACGCGGGCGTTAGCAAACTAACATTCGAACAAGGAACAAAACACCATTCGCAACGTTTGTCAGGTTAGTTTCCAATCCGAAAAAAAAACACAATTCGAAAAGAGGGTAACTTACATCACTCTCTGTGCGGTGGTTCTCGTATTGCGTCAGCGAGGATGCAAGCTCGGAGTACTTTGCATCCACGTACAGCACCACGATCGAGTAGATGATGGAGGGCACGAGCGACACATACTCGTAGAATCCATCCCATCCCGTGGCTGGTGTAAACGCGATAGCAAACCATTCTTCCATCCAGCAATACACGATCATCATGAACGTCACGACCGCCATGGCAGCCATCGTCACCGAAAAAGTAACCAGATAGCGTTTTGCGCGGTCCTTGAACGAGAAGAATGTGTAATAGCATCCCTCCACAGGGTCAAACCGTTTTTCGCCGAAGAAATCGGTGCGTGTAGGCTCCAACACCAGCGAATCCGAGGTAGATATACCCCATTCATTGCGCAGCGTGCTCTCGCGGCGTTTCCAAAACTTCAAAAATGCTGTGGCCCAACTCGTCACCAGCAGCGAGTACAATCCACGGCCATACGCGGCCCAACTAGGGAAGAAATCGAGAATGAACGTCAACACGCCGATCGCTGCCAGCGGAATGAGCCACTGCGTGTACATTCCGAGAAATCCAAAGTAGAAGCCAACTTCATCTCCGAAGTACGAACGCACAGTGTTAAGCGGTTGCGGCTTCGTCCACTCCTTCACCCAAGTCTCCACCAGCTCGCTGCGCTCCTCGTCATCATGCAGTGGGAAATGGTCCGTCAAGAGCTGCGTGTGCATCGCCTGTTGCAGGAGCAGTCCGTGTTCCTCATCTTGGAACGGGTCAGGCAGCACAGCCACGCTGTCCTCTGCCTTCTCAATGGTATGGCCGCCAGTAGGTCGGTAGAAGGCGGGGTGCACTTTCAAGCGTCCCAGCTCGAACAGCAGAAGATCGATCCTGTCCCCCGAGCAGAAGCGCTCGGGCACAGGGTCTTCGCTCACGTCGCCGTGCAGCGCACGCTCCTTCTTCTGCTTGATCGCCACCAGCGTAGCGTGCGTGGCACCCAGCAGGTAGTACGTCTCTTCGGGTCGCTTCTTGTCCTCCGCGGCGTCGTGCTCCTCCAGCACGTTCTTCAACTTGGGGACGATGGTCAGGTGGCTCTGCTTCTGCACCATCTGCACGAAGAAGTCCACCGCCTCCGGCGAGAACTTCTTCGTGTCGAAGCACAGCACCACGTCCAGGTCGTGCTCGGCATCCCCACGCGGCGCGATTTTCTGCATGTGCATCAAGATACGTCACATGTGAGCGGGGGGATATCTACAGGATCTCACCCTCGAGATGGTACAAGACGCACCACTGGCGTGGCCACGATGAACTTGGTGAGCGTGTAGGCGCTGGCGAGGAAGCCGGCACCGCCCACGGCGCCCTTGATCACCGCGTCCGTCACCGTCGACATCGACGTTCTCTGTGCGCCTGATCCCGACTTTTGCAAACTGTCGCTGTTGTTTGTTGTTGAATTTTGCGACGAGATGTAGGTAAACTATAGTACACTGGACTCCAAATCCACAGGCGACACGACACGACTCAACTCAGCTCTGCGTGCAGCGCTGCTCTTTGGCAGCCACAGTGAGCGACTGTGGACTAATGGGGATGTTGAAGCTGCTTCTGAAGGTCTGAAGCTGGCCACCAGCACCACCTCGACATGTATCTATCCTACCTTCAAGCGCAGTATAGTGAATTCAAGTCAAAATGCACTGGTGGACCAGTTGCCGTTTTTGTTCATCAATCGAACGTGTCGGAGAGGACATGGCGGACGCTGCTGCCCCCACTCAGCAGCCCGAGCCCGAGCAGCCTGCAGGCGCGGAGGTCGCTACTGAGACCGAGGACGTTGCTGCTGATGCTACTGCTGCGGCTGAGGATGACGCCAAGCTGTCGAAGCGCGCCAAGCGCAAGCAGAAGCACCGCATGCAGTGGGAGGAGCGCAAGGCCAGCAAGAAGCTCAAGCGCCAGGAGCAACAGCGACTCAAGAAGGCCAGTGGAGAGATCCCGCCGCCCAAGGAGCTGGACATGAGCGAGGAGGCCGTGCTGCGCCGCAAGGAGCGCGCGCTGGCCAAGCGGGAGGCGTTCCTCATGGCTGCGGAGGAGGGCGTCAAGGTGGTCATCGACTGCGAGTTCGAGGAGGAGATGACCGAGAAGGAGAAGAAGAGCCTCTCACAGCAGATCATGTGGGTATCGCTGCGGAATTGGCCGGGTATTCCGTCAGTTTTGCTCAGCTAAAAGTATGTTGGTGTTGTGTGTTGGCGCAATGGAGCAGGTTCTCGTACGGCGTCAACCGACGCAGCCGCACGCCCATGAGGTGAGCACTATCATGTGAACAGTTGGTCCTTGATATTGTGATATTTACAGTCCACTTCCTCTTAATTGCAGCGCGTACATTACCTCTCTGCACGGTGACATCCAGAAGAACCTGGAGAAGATCAGTGGCTTTCACGAGTGGCAGGCGGTAGGTCGACTGGTTCAGTCTCGCTTTATTGCCCCGCTCCTTTGACGCTCATAATCGCTTGGTTTTGCCTGTTTGCAGTTCACTGGATCGCAAAAGAGCTACATTGACCTCTTCAAGAAGGAGTCGCTCGTTTATCTTACAGCTGACTCACCGAACACCATCACGAAGCTGAGCCGCGACAAGGTTTACATCATTGGCGGCATTGTGGATCGCAACCGCTTGAAGGGTATTACGTACCAGAAGGCAGTGGAGCAGGGTATTGAGACGGCCAAGCTGCCCCTTGATACCGTCGTCGAAATGGGCTCTGCCACACGAGTGCTCACCGTCAACCATGGTAGGTGCCGTAGAAACAACACTCTGCCCTGTTTCATGTGTTTCCATGCTGATAATACGTTTGCTGCAGTTTTTGAGATTTTAGCGCAGTTTTCTGAGGTGAAGGATTGGGCACAAGCTACTCTGTCAACGCTTCCGTCGCGCAAGGGCGCGCAGTTGAAGGAAGAGTAACTGCGACGCCCCTAGACCATTAGACAAAGCGATGAAAGTGATGATAAAAGAAACACACATGGATTCGGCTCGGATACGCTTGGGCTTGTGTTGGATGTTCATCCGTCTACGATCCTCTAATATTGCGCAACGCCATTTCTAAACGCTCTTCTGCCAACTTCATGTCTTTCACCTGATGAAAAGCGGAGGAGTAATTTGTTAACACTGTTAGACTCACTCCAATCACCCAGATCTACAGCTCAACCACGTACCTTCAGCGCAGCGACAGCGAATTTTGCGTATTCGATCGCGTCGTTGATTTCGTTTTGTGAGATCGGAGTGTTTCGTGGGCGAGACGGCATGCTCTGCGGCGTGTAACTGGGTGGCGGCTGATAAGACGGTGTCGGGGCGGGGGGAGGCTGGTATGAGGGAGGCGCTGGCGCAGAGGGAGTTTGGTACGCTGGCGCAGGGGCAGATGGAGGTTGATACTCTGGTGTCGGTGCAGGCGGCGCTTTAGGAGCGGAGTAGGCCGGTGCAGCAGGAGCCGAATGACTCGGGGCAGACGGCGGTGGAGACTGAGTCGTAGGCGGTCCATGCCAAGTACTGTCAAGCTCACTAGCGCTCATCACACCAGCAGACCTCGCTGACTCAGTAAGCGAAGGAAAAGGTTCCTGCTTGAACGCAGGTTCCGATGTTTGGGGTGGCTGGCTTGACACAGGCATAGTTGGGGGAGATGGCTGCGGAGCAGAAGGGAAAGATGAAGTTGGCGGTGCATCATCAGTTCCGTCTTCAGCCTAAACAAACACACAAAACCAGTTAGAGATCAACGATACGCTCAACAGACGCGTAGTGCTTACGCTTTTAAGATCCAAGCCCTCCGGAGGTCCCGGAGTCGGGACTTTTCCTTCCTTGATCGCCTTCAGAATCGTTGCCGCCTTGTACTTGCAGTAACGCCGCTTCTCCACTACCTGAAAACATAGTCATGGTAAGAACAAAACAGACACCGTGAAGCTTTTGCACTGCTCCTACGCACATCCTCCGATACGTCTCCAAACTGGTTCAGGATGTCGAAAAACGTGCCAGCAGCGTAGAACGTGCGAGCTGTACTTCTACACAAGCCCGCCAATACAAATTAGATTCTCCTCTCCACTTCAGCTTCTCTATTTTCACGTACTTATTCGCCATCCCTGCGCGATCCTCATCGTCCGCCTTGGTGAAAATCTCCATGGCGAAATCCTCGCAGATTTCCTGTCATCAATATCCAAATCTCAATCACCCCCCTTCAACGTTGACCTCAGCTTCAGCAAAACGCTCACGCACCTTCCCTTCCTCCTGCGTAAAGTCCGGCAGCTTGTTCTTCTCGTCCTCGAGGCGGTCCATGAGCGACAGGAGGTAGTCCGTCGCCTCGTTGGACGCATCGTTCTCGCGCAGCTTGATGCCCAGCTCCATGGCATACTGGCGGCAGAAGTAGGCGATCAGCTTGGACTCCGGGCGCGACGTGTCGCGGTCTAGCTCCTCGGCGCGCCGGATGAACGGCAGCAGCGTCTTGAACGTCGGCGGCACCTTCACGGGCTGCGGGTCGGCCATCGTCGTCACTTTTCCAGCTCAACTTTGAATTTGCCGTGCGACTTGCACTGAAAAACCAGAATGTGTGGACCACATGAGTGAAAATCCATTTTTGTCTTTACGAAATTTTAGTGTAGCCATCTCCACTTCAACATCGACACTCTAGCCGCGGAAATGCTGGATCGGCGCCGGCAGCGGCTCGGTCGTGACCTGAAGCTTCACGAGATTCTTTTCTCCGCGGCGCTTCACCTGCACGGGAATATGGCGGCCGATACTGTAGCCCACCGTGGTCAAAATGTCCTTAGTGCTGTGCACCTTCTTCCCGTCGAACGAGACGATCACGTCGCCGGGAAGCAGGCCTCCTTTGTGGGCGGGCGAGCCAGGCGCAACAGACTTGACAATCACGCCTTCCTTCACGTCCGGGAACAATCGGCCGATCTCCCTAAGCTCTCGCGTGTTGAAGTTGATCATCTGCATGCCGATGTACGGGCGCACCACCTTCTTGTGCTTGCGGAGCTGCTCGATCACTTGGACCGCCGTGTCGGCCGGGATGGCGAATGAGATGCCCACACTGCCATCCACTTTCATAGTGTTGATGCCGATCACTTCGCCGTCCAGGTTGATGAGCGGACCACCAGAGTTGCCTGCGTTAATGGCCGCATCCGTCTGGATGTACTCGCCTCCCTTTTGCGGATACCCCAGCTCGCTGCTGTGCCGAGCTACGGCGCTGATGATGCCGGCGCTCACACTGTTCTGCAGTGAAAACGGGCTGCCGAGCGCGCACACCCACTCACCAGCACGCAACTCTGACGACGATCCGATCGATATCATGGGCCATTCCTTCACATCGTCCGACTTGATCTGCAGAAGAGCTATGTCCGAAAGAGTGTCGGCGCTGTGGATCACAGCAGGGTAGTTGCTGCCATCCGCGAACGTCACCTGTACGTCCAAGTTTCAAAAAGTCAATATCTTCACGCATTTAGATCTAGGAGATGCTGCAGCTGGGAGCCAACCTGAATTTTAGAGTAACGATTGCACCTCGCGACAACGTGGGCGTTCGTCACAATCAGACCTTCCTTCGAGATGATGAATCCCGACCCATTGCTCGTGACGTAGCCTACGTATAAAACACCCGCAAACGCTTAGAATTAGCACACGCACGCTCATTTTAAGACCGAGACTCGCGCACCTGAGTCAACTGCGATGTTGACCACAGCCGGGAACGCCTTCTCTACAGCGTCGGCGATAAAGTTGCGCGACAACACGCTGTTCCTCCCGGTACGCGCCTCCAACAGCGCCCCTTCCTCTGCAAACAGTGCGCAATCACCTCAGAACATCGATCGCGAACATCAAAGCCCCGCTACGAACTAACCTCGCGTGTCGTAGGTAATGACTGCAGCCGCTGCGAGTCCGGCTCCAGCGACAGCGTAAACGCCCGACAAAGAGCCCACTACAAAGCGGCGGCCGCCTGCACCTGCCTTGGCGGTGGACAGGTGTCGAGCACCGATGCGTGGGGCAGCGCGAGCTGCTGCACGCCAAGAGCTCCGCCACATTTTCGAGACAATTCTTGGTCGGTCACCCAACATTTGTATCGGGACAAAAACGACCAATCGCCGCTTGAATAGTTTCCCGCTTCAACTCCAAATAAATTACCGGAATCCGATAAAGCTTGATGTTCAAACGGTCGTAGATTTTGGTGGTGCGTTCAGCGCTCCTTAGTAAAACGGTCTAGAGTTTGCATGTTCTGCAGGAGTTATTCAATATCGCGCCTACGCGAAGTTCATCACCAGTCCGACAACCGCGACGACGCCGGCCATAGAGATGGTAGCCAGCGGCGCGGAGGACGATCCGCTCGATCCGCTCGAGTCTCCCACGGCGCTGGACTCCTCGCCAGCCACAGAGCTCACGGTGCTTGCGGCGCTGTCGAGAAGGCTTCCTGCCGTTCCGACGGCGTCCCCGGCGGTGCTCGACACACTGTCAACGGCTCCGTCGACCCAGCTGCCAGTCGCATTCGCGGCGGCCTCGGCAGCACTGGAGACCGTGTCGACGGCCCCACTGACCCAGCTGCCCGTGGCATCCACGGCGGGGGACGCCGCGCTGGCGACGGTGTTGGCTGCACTGGTCACGGCGCTTCCGGCAGTGTTGGCCGCGGAGGTCACGTCGCTAATGACGTCGGCGACAGCGGCGTTCTTGGCAGAGGTGACGGCAGCGATGGTGGCGATGGCGATGCAGGAGAGGAAGCGGGTCATCTTGAGTTTTGTTTGAGGGAGGCGAGTGTGGTTGTTTGAGAAGTTGAGGTGTTCGAGCTCGAGAGCAAAAGCGGAAATGAGGCAAGAAGGCATCGGCCCGCATGCTCTCGGTGCCCACGCTTCGATGCATACCCGTGTCCTGCAATTGAATCAGAGCAAAATCTGGGCGAGACATTTGGCGTCCACAAAGGGTGCACACGCTACTGGCTTTTGGCAATGTGGGTATCATGATATCCTATGAACATGCAGCAAAGCGTGCCCTCACCGTTAAGCCCATGCGTACGCTTGTTCTTACCAGCAAAATCCAGCTCGTTTCAGTTAGAGAAACCTGAAGTTGATAGTTGACCTTTCGAGAGTCGCGCGAGTCAACCGACCGACCCTTGCATCTGAATATGCCAGGAGGCCGACTACGAACCTTGCGCGGCTTCGTGGTCTCGGTGGTGCTAGCCTACGTGCTAGACGCTGTAGCTAGCTACCGCGATCTCGTTCGCATCCCACTTGAAAGCGACGACCAGCTAAGATTTACAGGAACAGTTTACGTTGGCTCGCCTCCTCGGAGCGTGCAGGTGGACTTCGACACAGGCTCAAGCGATACTTGGGTGGTGACGAGCAACCACTTTCCCACTTACAGGGACGTTGAACCTGCTCCAAAAGCCTTCGCGATCGGCTATGGCGGCGGCGTTGCGTCGGGGCTTGCGGTCCCTGCAAACCTTCAGATTGGTAACCAGCTTGGCAAGAACTCGAACGAGGTACTCTTTCCAAACATACCGATAGGCTTCGTCGACGATCCGGTGGCAGATCTAAATTCCCAAGGTGTTGTCGGCCTTGGGATGGAAGCACTGGCTCAAATCCGAAGCAACTGGAGTCTCCTGGGGCTGATGGCCGAACAACAAGGGAATCCAAGGCCTGTGGTGTTCTCGCTTTACATAAGTAGCTGCTCAGGCGCCCAGCCATCCTCCCAGCTCATTCTTGGAGGACATGACCCAGCATTGACCAGCAGCAACACGACATGGTTCAGTTTTTCTGTCATCTCGAACGACGAGCTTCGCGGTCACCAACCTCCGGATTCTAACGTTGCAATTGCCGAGACCAACTTCGGATTTTGGGCCTTGCGAATGCAGAGCATGTGGTTTGACAACAAAGTATTACCAATCGGGCCTGCCAACCATCATGGCGCAGTACTACTCGATTCGGGGACATCAGTGCTGCTTTTATCTCAGCACACCTTCGATGCTGTCGTTCAGGCGCTCTCCACCCGCTTTGGTACACGTTTTCTGGCGCCACGAGATGGCTATCAAACTTTGCCAGCTTGTCGCCGCTGTCAGGTACACGAGTTTCCGCCTCTCGCTCTCGACCTTGTGCTTGAAAATGGGACAAAGTCGTCGAGTCAACGCTTTGTACTACAGGGAAGTGACTATGTTCGTTGCGATCAGCAACGCCGTGAGTGCACTGCATTAATTGACTCCATCCAGTCTTCCGAAGTCAGTGATCGGTTTCATGTCGTGCTTCTCGGGACAGTGTTCTTGAGCGCGTACTACGCCCGCTTCGATTACACCAACAAGCAGGTGGCTCTTGCGTGCACAGTGGACGAGCGCGGAGTTTGTTCTGGAGGCTTAAGGCCTGCGTTAGACCATCGAGGGCAGCCATACCAACCGCACAGGGAAGCAGTACCAGCAAATCGATATCTGACTGCAGTTTGCACTGCAATCACTGCTCTCGCCTTGCTGGTTGGACTTCGACTGTTGCTGGAATCCTACGAAAAGCTGCCACTGTTGTCGTTGTCTAGCAATCTTCAGCAAGCATGACACTTAGTTCACAGTTTGTTAGTGTATTTGCAACTCACTTGAAAATGCAGTCGCTCCAATGTACCAGCTACCCTAGCGTCGGCGGTCCGGTATTTGAGCCCCCAGTCGGCGCACTAGCAGTGAGAGGAGCGTCTTTAACCCAAATTCGCAGTGTGTCGAGCTCATCTGGTGCTCCTTCTCCACGCATACCAGGAGTTCCAGGTCCGATCGCTCCGTGCTGAGCACCCGCGGCTGGTTCCCACTCTGTTTTGAGCTCGATGTCTGGCCGATAACGTGTTAGCAGCTCACGTAGAAGTCTAGCAAACTCGCTGCGGACAGTCGGAGGAATATGGGCGATCTCCAATGCTCTGGCTCGCAGATCAGTCGTGCGATTACACTGCAGCAGATCTGCGATCCACGTGAGGCAGAAGCTGAACTTCTTGAGATTGGCCTTACAAATACCAACGCGCAGCAGGTGCAGAAGCTCCGTCTCGCTCGCTAGGCGGGGACACTTACGGACGACGATGGCCTCGACCCGGGCAAACAATGCATCCTCGTGCTCCTTGCCGTGGATTCCTTGACCATAGCACTTTTCGCATAGCTCGTACTCCTCGCCTGCTAGTAGGCGGCATGTGCGGCATACCCACTTGACACCTACGAGCGGTCCACGGCCACAACCATCACATATTGACTCATCGTCGTCGCCAATAACCTCTGTCGATCCAGCGAGTACGCTCACGGGCACAGGTGATGCATGCGATGATGAGCTGGAGGTTGAGTTGGATACCAGCGATTGCTGCGACTTGTGGCGACTCAGGCGATCGAAGACACTCCCCACAATCTTCTTGATTTTGCCGTCCTTACCCTCTTTCTCGCGCGGAGGCATCGGGATGACCTCGCCATCCGATCCCAGAGGAAGCACGCCCATCGACGACGGCGACTGGGCCGGGGATGGAAGCGCACCCATGGTCATTGTCTGTGTTCTTGTCGTCTCAACTGCAAATGTAGGCGCTGTACGCTTCGGAGTCAGTGTGTAGCGGCGTGACGCTTTCTCCACCGGTTTCTCCCCTAGCTTGTCCAGCTGTGAGCTAGCTGTTCGCGATGCCGCCGAGTTGCTTAGAGGTCGTGAGACGAACATTGCCTTAGTCGCGTGCAGCTCCCGGGGGCCATGGGGCACAGGGTTCCGTGCGGCGCCACGCCGTTCCAAGTCCACGCAGTCAAACAAATGCGGCGCCTCGGTCTCCTCTGTTTCCGGCGGCGCTTGCGCCAATGGAGCAAAAGAATCGCAGTTCGTATCCACTGTGCTAGCTCCCAGAACTGAGGGCGCGGGTGGCGGCTGCTTGTCTACTGCTGTCGACGATGCAGCACTTGCAGCCAAAGCTGATGACCCTGCAGCTTCGTCGACCACGGCCGCCCCCGCGGCCGTCGCATCAGCTGCCTGCCGCGTGCACACCCGGAAGTCCATCGTCTGCTTTCGGTACGTGCGACTGAAACACTGCAACTGCTGCGAGCCGTCGGCGGCGTCCAGCAACGCCGGCAGCAGATACAGCAGCAGGATGCGGCTGAGCTCCTCGGACACATCGGCGAACACGAGGTCGTCCCCGCCGCTGCTTCCGCCGCTCTGCTCGATAGCAGCCATCAGTGGCTGCAGTTTGTTCCTGTCAGCCTGGGAGAACTTCTCCAGCTTGGCGGTGGCCTGAGCGAGCGCCTTGGCGCGGTTAGATGTTCCGGGTTTGCTCTTCCAGGGCGTCCACTTGGCGTCCTCCTGCTTGTCTACCGGCGGTCCTCCACCTAGTGCATCTTTTGATCCGCTGCCACTGGTCGAGGCCTGATGGGCGTTCACCTGCTGCAGCCAGCGGTCCTTCCACTGCGCCACGGCCCCCTCCAGCTCCTCCAGGCGCCGCTGCATCACGCGGAACTGCTGGTCTTTCAGCTGGATGTAGTTCTCCTTTAGGCACAGGTCCCGCGTCAGCGCGCTGTTCTCCTGCTGCAGCGTCGCCAGCTGCGCCTGCAGCGCGGCCAGGTTGTGCTGCAGCGTCGCCGCCACCAGCATCGCCTCGAGGTGTGCTTGTGCACTTGAGTGACGCTTTGACAGAGACAGCGTCGGGATTGGCTAAAATTATGGCCACAATTGGCTAATCACGACTCGGGTTTACCGCTTCAACAGGGTCGAAGCGGAAAACTATTTGTTGAATGAATCAACAGCGAGGCAAGCATGCACACCGCGCCATTTGAATTGGTTGTATCGACCTTGAAGTTCAAAAACTTATGTTTCATAATTATCGATGCGCTTCTCTTCTTACGAACGCAGTCTAGTACGCGGCACTATCATCGAGTAGATTTTCGATCCCGCGCCTACGCGAAGTTCATCACCAGTCCGACAACCGCGACGACGCCGGCCATAGAGATGGTAGCCAGCGACGCGGAGGACGATCCGCTCGATCCGCTCGATCCGCTCGATCCGCTCGAGTCTCCCACGGCGCTCGACACCTCGCCAGCCACAGAGCTCACGGTGCTTGCGGCGCTGTCGAGAAGGCTTCCTGCCGTTCCGACGGCGTCCCCGGCGGTGCTCGACACACTGTCAACGGCTCCGTCGACCCAGCTGCCAGTCGCATTCGCGGCGGCCTCGGCAGCACTGGAGACCGTGTCGACGGCCCCACTGACCCAGCTGCCCGTGGCATCCACGGCGGGGGACGCCGCGCTGGCGACGGTGTTGGCTGCACTGGTCACGGCGCTTCCGGCAGTGTTGGCCGCGGAGGTCACGTCGCTAATGACGTCGGCGACAGCGGCGTTCTTGGCAGAGGTGACGGCAGCGATGGTGGCGATGGCGATGCAGGAGAGGAAGCGGGTCATCTTGAGTTTTGTTTGAGGGAGGCGAGTGTGGTTGTTTGAGAAGTTGAGGTGTTCGAGCTCGAGAGCAAAAGCGGAAATGAGGCAAGAAGGCATCGGCCCGCATGCTCTCGGTGCCCACGCTTCGATGCATACCCGTGTCCTGCAATTGAATCAGAGCAAAATCTGGGCGAGACATTTGGCGTCCACAAAGGGTGCACACACTACTGGCTGGCTTTTGGCAATGGGCGCCTTCCAAAACCCTCACCAAAGGTCGCGCATAAAAGTTTAATCCCGGAGAATTGTTTGATGAGACCACTTTTTGGTCTCATCAAACAGTTCTAATGCGACTCTTAACTAGCAACGTGATTAAACAAGTGAATTAACTCCACTATACTCGAAGGTCGCGTTCCAGCAACCGTTTTGGGACGCATTAAACGCTTCGGTACTTTAAAATAAATTACGGACTACACTGATCAAACGGTTTGATATGGGTTTATCATGATATCCACCCACTTCAACGTAAGACTTACCGCAAAACTTGGCCGCGCCAATCTGGACATCGGAAGGTGCTCGCTCTTGTCAATAAAATCCAGGCAGGTTTCTGGTAGGAAAGACCGTGCTGACACCGGCATCTCTGGCAGGTCTCTCACACCAGTCGCAGGGATAAGAGTGCTTTGTAGATGCATCTATCTTGATCAACAATTTGCTGAACAGCCATTTTTCGCTAGCCGTTACGACAACTTCGCTCAGAAGTCGTCAATATTACCGCCATCACCAAGATGGTTCGAGGGAGCACGCAGCCGGACCTGTCCTTCCTTCCTGTGGTATGTCTCAGTTGAGCTGCCTTGGGGTTCGATGAGCGTTGCTAAGATGTCATACGCCTCGCAGACAACGCAGCAGCAACTCCAGAACATGATCGCCTACGTCCAGATTCAAAAAGAGCTGCGAAAAGTGCCGCGAGTGGATGGGTGCGGGCGGAGCCATGAGAGACTTGAGTGCACGAGGTGGTGTGACGGTGTGGTGTCTAACGATATAATCTTCGGGGTGGCAAGAGCAGGCTTCGTATCACCAGAATCGGGTCGGCAGAGAACAGCGGCGCTGGCATACAACTTGCTGTCATCAAGAAAAATGTAAGTGTGTGCGTAGGATTCCGGCTTCTGGACTTTCACAACCTAATGCGCAATGTGTGGCTACTATCTGCACGCCTTTTTACAGCCCCAAAGCTATGGTGGTGTAGAAGATCGGATCGAGTTTGCTGTTCGGCTTTCGGCTGCATTTCCAGTAGAGGCACCCGTGATATCCTGTACTGCGGGAGCCGAAGTAAGTTCTGCTTCGGCATTTTCTGTGCATAGACTCGTTTTTATTGACTTGAATGCTACAGCGACTTCCTCGCTCTTTGTTTCAAAACGGACAGCTCCATCTTTCGTGGTTGCAACGAGGATGGCCGCAGGGATACAACTTGCGACTCCTGGTAAAGGATTTGTGCTCAAGAGTAGACATTTCAACTAGCGCGCCATCCGTTTGCGCCCCAGTACAACCGCTGTACGATGCCAATTTGCCTCTACCGGTGCCGTCAGCACCGACCTTATACAGTGAGCAGCTCGAAAAAGGTTCGGGGATTTTGCTTTCCAAAGTGTACGTTAGGTGATGCATTAACATTGTTCGGGAATTTATTTAGATGACTCGCGGCAAATGCTCTTCCGATGCAAATGGAAGGACACAGTGAAGCAGTTTCCGGTACCTATGGTACGAGCTCTGCTCGAACTTCGTCAAGTCATCGAGCCGCACATTCCAGCCGCCATGCATCCTGGAGCTTCGTTGAGACTGCTGAAAAGGTAAGGTCGCAGTACAGAGCACATAGCTATAGTTTTAGCGATGTCTTCACATCACTAGGCTGAACTAACGATTCGATGGTGGTAGTCCGCATGAATCCATTCTACTGAAGACAGACGAGGTACGTGAAAGCTTGAGTAGGTTATGGACGCACAGCGGAGAATAATTGTTTGCTGCTGTAGGATGTTCGGTGGCTTTGCTCCAGCAACACGTCTGTTGTGTACATCATGATTCAAGGTTAGTTAAAAAAATCGCGAAACTCTGATCTCAATTATCTCACAAAACTGTTGAAACACACAGATGAAGAGCATGGATCACCCGCACCGGTTGGTAGCGTGGATCTGCTAGGATTAAACCGTTTATCTCCAAAGAAACCCAACGGTGCAGCTCCACCAGCATCCCCTGCTAGGATCCAGTCGAGTCCTGTAGATACTGCGGATCTACTTGGATTAAGCCGTCATTCTCCAAAGAAGTGCAATGGATCAGCCCCACCCGCTTCCCCGGCACGCCAGCTGAGCTTGCCCTCTTTGGCGAAGATTTTGAAACCGGGATGCTCGGTACGGGAAGTTGAATGGAAAGACCTCGCCATCCAAAAGCATGTCGGTACGGGAAGCAGGTGCGTCACGTGTTTGAACGAAGTGCAGAAATGTGCTTCATGACTGAATTTGTGTTCTCGCTGCGATAGTTGCCAAGTTTACAAGGGAACCTGGCGGGGTGCCGAGGTCGCCGTGAAATCGTAAGTTTTTTTCTTAGTTAAGTGAACTACTCCAAGTCCACATACAAATGATCAGGTCTGTCCAGCTTCACAGGACTCGATCGTAACGCAGTGGAAAGAGAGTTCGCGAATGAAGTTGAAATGATGCAGCACCTCGGTTCCCATCCGTCGCTGGTGTTGCTGCTTGCGGTGTGCGCGAATCCACTTTCGATTGTGCTGGAGTATCTTCCGTTCTCTCTATTGTACGTATACGCTGAATTGCGAGAAAGCGCGTTCAATATATCTAACGTTTTGTTGCAGCGAGTTGATCAATGGTGCCCCCGACAAAAGTCGTCGAATTCCATCTTTCCCAACGTCTTGGACGAAACGAGTCCACATGATGGTACGCTTGTAAGCCTTACACTGAAAAAAATTAGTACTGCTATTCTCACTGGTGTTGATGCCGGGTAGCTGGATATCGCTCGAGGGCTGCAATTCCTCCATTCCTTCGACATGATCCACCGGTTAGCCCTCCATTAGTTTCCCTGATTCCGGTTATTTTGCCATGCTAACCTCGCAATTTTTCGTGGCTTTAGAGATCTAAAGTCTTTGTATGCTTCATTGAAAATCCCAGCTCGTGTCAATTCATTGGTGTCTAACAACCGGCGATGATGTGGGAAAATAGGAACCTGCTTATGACGGCTGAAGGGCGAGTAAAGCTTGCGGGTACATGGCATTCGCTTTATTGTCGTGAGATAGGTAGACATCGATCTGAACTATCGTTTTGCTTAGATTTTGGGATCTCGCGCGTCAACAATCAAACGGATCTCATGACGGGGTGCTGTGGCACGTTTCAATGGATGGCCCCGTACGTACCCGAGCGATCATCTCTACACCAACGAAAGGATGCTCGAGGTACTAACCTAAAGTGATGCATGTATCATCAGGGAAGTTCTTACGAGCCAAAAGTATTCATTATCCGCCGACGTGTACAGCTTCGGTGTCATTCTGTGGGAAATATGCGAGGTCGCTGCCCCCTTTAAAGATCTAGCTCCTGCTCAGGTCCCCATCGCAGTCGTTCAGGAGAGACGGCGGCCGATTATCTCACCCAAGACACCACCGGTAGGGGAACGACACAGCCACATCTTCAAACAACTTGCAAATATGTCTAACCGTTTGTTGCGATGCAGCCGCTCCGCGACCTCATCCAGCGCTGCTGGCAGCACGAACCTACTCTGCGTCCCACCGCAGCGGAGGTGGTCAGCATTCTGCAAGGCTTCTTCCCCAGTACATGAAAGCAGCATGTTTTGTCCAGATCCAACTCACTGACAGCCAAGCACCTCCATCCCAATTGCAGACACATAACCTCACCATTCTCAAATCTACCATTCCACACTTGCATTCCTCCAATGTATCATCCTGCACTGTCGCCAACTTATCTGAAGCACGGCTGACTCTCCAGGTACTGCGTGAGCTGCGCCCGGAAAAGCTGGCTGGTGATCGGCTTGCCGCTCTTGGTGTCACTCAGCGGGTTGCTCACCACCGTCTCCACGTAGATCTGTGAGTAGATGTACTTGAGCGTGGGGGTCATGTCGCCCGCCTGGTTGTCCGTCATCATCACGAAGCGCAGGCCGCTGGGCGTCTCGTACTGGTGGCACGTGTACGTGTTGGTCTGGTACCTCTGCATCCCCTCGGGGGTCGCGCCCGCACCGGCAGCCGCAGGCTCCGCCGGGCCAAAGGGGTCCGCGCTACCTCCAGCCGCCTGCGTCGCCGTCGTGGGCGCGATCTTCCCCACGAACTCCTTGAGCGAGAACAGCAGCCCGAAGAGCAGCCTCTTCTCCTCCTCCGGGTCTGAATACGTCACGCTCTTGCCGCCGGGCACGTTCCATTTCTCCTGGTACAGGCACGCCCCACTGCGCGTGTAGATGTAGAACGAGTAGATCATTATCGCTTCCTTAGTTTTCTTTTTCTAATGTGCCGACAGTAGTAGAATGCTGTATCGATTAGTAGTGACATAGGTCGTACTAATATACCTACTAATACTAGTATAGCAGCATCCTCACGGCGAATTTTCGCCCCGGTTGCTAGAGGGGCATTGCTTCGGAAAATGTTGTATCTTAGCTTCTCAGCACCGCCCCCAAGTATCCTATACACACTCATACTTTTACCAAATTGGTTTCAAAAATATATGCACGAAGTGCCGGGTTTGCATCAGATTTTATTAAAATGACCGGGCTTGGAGTTTAATATGGAAAACGGTATAGGCAGCACGGGGACCGATGCCACGAGCAAGCGCAGCGAGCACTGGTAGACAGCGCGCGTGTTCCCGACGTTGCACACATGCTGATCAACTAGAACTTGCATGTCCGAGTCATCCGTCGCCGCCATAAATGAAGACAGGAAAGAGGCTTGACGTAACAGCAAGGGATCTCGTGCCGCATCTGGTAGTGCCGTCGTAGCTTTCGACCTCTTTCAACCGTAAGTCAATGTAGTCTTTTGCTTAGTCCTGGTTTCCATGCTACAGTAGTAAATAAGCACTTTCCGAATCATTATAAGTGGCTTTGGCGTTGCCACCGTTGGCCGCTGAATCGATTGCAACAAATTTCCGGGTGGACATCCTTAAATATCCCCCACAGTATCAGGCTAAATCATGCTCGAGCATTCAGCAAGCCAATACATCAGTAAAATTGTAACTCATGGCGAAAAATTCAGTCACATTACATTCAACAACCACCGGTATGCACATTTGCTCTGACATTACATTAATTTAAAGCTCATTGAAACAGCGAGACCAGCAGTGTGCCCCCCAACACGTAAGAGCTTTTCACAATAACACGAACTCACTGTAAGTGATTTAAAAGAGCTTCAAGATGAACGACTAAACGTCTCACTCCACATACATGTTCGCCAGATTCACTAAACAGTAACAAACATTTAACAAACGCTAGTGTTAGCTATAAATTTGGCGTTTGTGTGAACATGCAAGACCAAAAGTTGGTGTCAGAATTGCACATTGCCACTTTAACTTGCTCAGGAAATAGCATGCAATTTTGGAGAGCAACGACGTCTTACTTCCTGCGCAAATGACATATTTATCAACGTTGTCAGAATAATATACCAAATGTCAGGGCAAAAAGAGAATTCTCCACGTTTTCTTCACAGCTACAGAGCATACATCCTGGCTATTGTCTCCACTATATGGCACGTCTGGCCAAGTTACCGCTTTCTGTATCATGCCAATCTTCGTAATCGGTCGCCCCCGCTGCTGCAGAACTGTGTGTAGCAAGCGATTTATAGATTTCTTCAGTCAACGATTGCAGCAACTAATATGCCAACTAAATCTAGTGCTGCCTTCTTGCTTCCGCATGAGTGGTTCGTAATAGTTAGCGGTAGCATAGTATTGTGGATTTCACGCATTTTGGCGTGGACTAGCGATTTCGTGACGGTTTATGCCAATGCTCAACACGAATAATCAGAGAGCGAATAACAGTTTGAACAGTTTTAGCGAATTGAAAAACGAGTAGAGAGAACGACAGCGTCGCAGAGCTCGGGTAGCGTGGGTAGTTCGGCCGTCATTGGCGTCCGTGGGCAGGTGTCTGTGGTGAAGGTGCTGGCTTGTGGTCGGCAAAAGGCGAGATGCATAGTTTTTGCGCAACGACTTCTTTATTTAGCCAAGACGATTTATGGGACGAATAGAGGGCGCAAAATTCGTGAAGGCGACAATATAGCCTTTGGATTTAGACTTCACTGCTCCATGCCAGTTTTGCCAAGATTAGGTTATCTATGAATAACTTAATCCAAACGACTCTTCAGTACATTGTTTCGTACGTTAGCGGAGACTTTTTACGGAGCTGCCTGTCCTCTCATATGTTTTTTACGGCGGGCTCCACTGTCATTTGCCTCCGTTACCACATTTAACCGGAGTTCAGCCACCCCTTGAAAAGGGTTCCACGGTCCATGTGCATAAATCGTCGGTTGTCAACTCTTACCTTAAACTTCAACGCAATCGTTTGTTTGCTGATACAAACGGGGCGATAAAAAGTTGACCTCAGTTTAATAACTTGTTATACCTTCGAACAAGGTAACATTTGAAGGGTCGCGTTTGAGCGCCGTTCAACATAAGTTCGTGTGTTCTTAAAAAAAGGTAAAATTCGATCGAAATCGCCCCGGGCAGGCTATGATTGTTCATTTGCCCTAACCCATTCTCAATTATAATACAGGGGTCATAAATTGGAGTAAAAGTACCTGTAAAAAGGGTAAAAAGTCTTTATGCATATTTCATTAAAGGGGGGCAATGCCCCAATGATGACTACTAGCATTTGACCATCAGCGACCGAATGGCGCTTCCGTGTGCGAAGTATGAACTACTAAGTATAACTGTAGGCGCATGTTGTCCGTTCGCATCCTGAACACGCTTGACGACGAGGAGCGTTCACGCATGGATAAGTTTTCGCGAACCAACAGCACACGTAAATGTTTCCTCAAAGCTGCTTAACACTCCAAACCTGAATATTGCGTTTTCTATCTCGCCCGATCTCCTTGAATAACACCATATTGCACTCTTCATTGCCTGAATATTGCGGTCGGTGCATTACTTGATCACGATACTCCAGCGGTAGAGTATGGTACTTGATTTAGAGTAAAGCTTGATGACTTCTGAGTAACTTCACGAAAGGCCTCTGGTTGTCTTTGGAAAGATGCCGTGTCCAGTATGGCAGCCTAGAAGGGGCACAGCGCAAGTGTACGTGGGGAGACGTTCAACGGCATATATATACCGACGTGAAGAGGTTAATAGGGAATTAAAGTGTCATCTAGCCGAAAACAATAGACATTCCACGATCAAACTGCTTGTAGTATGATATTCACGTCGTGGAGGCCAACCCAACAACCAGCACCTTACACTAGAGCAAGTAGACTCTAGCTGATACAGCGCACAAACTCCAAGGGAGTATGTATTCAAAACTTCAAGCACATTACTTGCTACTCTGAAGTCAGTACGGCTCCAAGCCGCAACGACGGGTTCATTCGCTACCCTGCTAGTCGCTGGGCCTTCCTACGCGGACATGCTTCACGGGCACCTCGCGAGGGTTTGTTTTGGTTATGCTCCTCGCAATCACTTGCTGCCGATAGAATAGAGAATCGTGTCACATTTTTTAAATTGTGTTTTATCACTTAAAAGTGATATGGTAGCACTAGAGAGGAAGTACGGCGGGCATCGGGAGCCGAGATGCTGTGTTGAGTACGCTGGAAAATCGAAACTGAATATTATAGCTTTTAACTACAACTATCCCTTGCTATTTGCTTTGGGCTGTCGGTTACCACTAATTGATCTTGAACAACTGCTGCTGCAGTTCACCCTTTCGGTTAACCGTGATCTAGGGATTCGCGAGATACAGTCCAGCGTCATTAGTGCTCTCTTGCTGCTGGTGTGTAATTGCCGTTGATTATCTTGATCTCGCGACAGATAGTATTTGCTGATAATGAAGACTTCATCGTGCAGCTCCACCAGTGTTGCTTTGGTTTGATGGCCTGCATGCAGGGCTGGCAGAAGGGGTTTAATTATTAGGCTTTATTTTAGGTTTTGTAGTAAAACCTGTCAACCTCCAAAAAGTGCCAATAGGTTTTACTGGATTTCAAATCGATTTCGTAGGTCTTTCAGAGAAAAAAGAATAATTTGGTTGCCAAATTTCCATAAATACAAATCGTGATGCTACCACTTTTGCCGACAGACCTTTAATGGCAGCACAGACGAATGTACACACTTGGTAACGATGATTCTGGTTCAGATGGACTCAGCCAAACATGGCTAAATAGATCATAAGAATGAAAGAAGCTCCATTCTGAAGAACACCACAATAATTTCGGTACCAATGTTGCGCCGAAGCCGTACATATACCCATGGAGAACGAAAAGGCGAAATCATCATAGAGCCGACCCTAACTACACTCGTACTTTCACCACTATTTTCACTCCTCGCTGACAACGTGGTATTTCAGAGCCCGTCGACATGAACTATTAGGTACTCGGCCTCTTAGCATCCTCCTCGCTTCGTGCTCCAAGCTCGGAATGCGCTTTGCATAGGCAACTACATCACAAAGAACGAAAACAGGAAGAACTACCAAGAATGCAGTAGCAAAGCTTAGTCAAGAAATAAAACTAGGTTCTATTGGTTCAAACCAAGGTAAAACCAAAAACCTAATTCGTTTTGAAAAAATCGACAGGTTTTACCAGCCCTGCCTGCATGAGCTAAACTGAGACTCTAAATTGCAACAGTCGCGAACACGCCCTTAGCCCTAAGTTTGCTTCACTACACAACAAAAAATGGTCATGGTGATTGATAGAGTTATTGGATCAATTAGAGGTGGGGACGTCGGCCTGAAGTGGGGACTCTACTGCAGAGTGTCGGCCCCCCTAAGCAACTCAGCGGGGCAACGCGACTGAGGTGCTCCATTACTAGTTCCATAAATAGTACTACTAATGGCTCCAATCCCAGAGCTGTAGTAGTAGTAGACATAGTATTGATAATATGGCTACTAACGAAACTATTCTAGAGACTACTAATACTACCAAACCTGTTTTTATTAGAGTCAACCCTAACCATATATATTTTGTATCACTGACGATGGGTCCCACCCAACACATCGACATCGGCCGTCTCGGTGACAAGCAAGCCACGCACGCCCGTCGCAAGCTCCAGCCCACCAGCGGCCCCGCAGCCCCGCAAACCTTCCACACCAGATAGATCCTCCCTCGGACATGGGGATGGCGCTGGAGCAGCTCTTCGTGCGCGTGTCAGACGCGCCGGAGGCCTCGCCCGACCGCGAGACGTGCGTGCAGCAGGTGGCGCGCGTCTGCGGCCTCGCGGCAGCTTCGCACGAGGACGACGCCAAGCTCTGCACGCTCTCGGGCTTCGCGGACACCAAGCAGCAGCTGGCGGTGGCCTGCATGCTGCACTGGCAGCTGCTGCAGGCCAAGGAGAGCGGCGCCACGGTCTCCGTGAGCGACTCGGCCATGGGCACGTGCTTCTCGCTGGCGGAGCTGCTCAACTGCGACAAGACGGCGTTGGAAGCCGGCGCTGTGCACGTGCTGGACGCTGTAGTCTTTGTGGATAAGGTGCTGCAACAATCGCAGCAAGATGGGGAGGAGGTACAGAAGACGCAGATCCTGGACTGCAGAGAGCAGAAGGAGTTCCTGGGCCTTGTCAGCGGCCAAGAAGTGTCGGGACACCTTGAGGGTGCACGGAATGTGCCGTTCTCGTCCATTTTCACAGCGGATAGCCATGCTGCCGATGATGAGAAGCAAGAGGAGGTCCCGACTGCTGAAAAGAGCGGCGAAGGAGCTTTCTTGCTGCCTGTGGAAGAGCTGCGGGAGGTGTTCGAAGTGAACGGCGTCGACTTGGACCTGCCTATTGCGGTTGTAGCGAGAGTACCTGCTGAAGCCGCAGCGGTTGCCACTGCGTTGCTCCTAGCGGGTCACCGTTCATGGGTTGCGTTCTGCACAGATGCACTGACCGATGCGTTGGTGGCGTCGTTCCCGTCGTCCACAACGACCGACATTTTCCACCAAGGCCGACTGCTATACAAGGACGACAAGGGTGCTTTTGATCTATCTCCGCAGTCGAATGATGCCAGCACTGTTGGAAAGGAGGGCGAGCACGAGGTTGAGGAGCTAAAGAAGGCTTACAACGAAGAGCTCAGTGGGAAGGCCAGCAAGAAGCGAGGGGATGCCAACGAGGAAGAGCAGGAAGAAAAAGCTGAAGATATTGTGTGGGTCAAGGATGGCCATTGCTTCTTTGACATGCCGTCTCCTGTCAGCAAGTCGGAGTTCCTGGATGCGTCTCGAACTATCTTCCGCGTCGTGTCCTTCGTGCTCGCACCTTTCGGGTTCCCTGCATCTTTGCGCAAGAAACGTTCGTTGCAAGAAGTGAAGACGCAGTGCGGATCGCTCTTCCAGGATGTTATTGAAGTGTGCTCGGATCTTATCTACCAGCAAAAGGAGCTCAACGAAGGCGCCATGGCCATGAGCGTGCACAAGTGGGTGGAGGAGAAGCACGACCATGAGTGCACTGCCCAGGTTAAGGCTATCAATGAGCTGTGGGAAGTGCTGTACACACCACCTGCTGTGGTAGAAGTGCCGGACTTGACCGAGGAGCACGTGTTTGAGCTCGCTACGAAACTGGAAGAGAAGGTGCGCGACCTGGTAAGCCAACGTACACCTTGGGCATTCGACGCGGTAGCCGAGGAGGAAGAAGAGGGGGAATCAAGCGATGAAGAAATTGAGTTCGACCTAAAGGAGGAAGTGATTGACCTGGAGGAGGAAGAATTTAGCGACGAAGAGGAGGACGAAGAGGACCTCCACGAAGGTGAATCCGCCCGAGAAGAAACAACTGATGTTGTCGAAGAAAACGCTAACGAGCACGAAGCCACGGTGAAACAAGAGAACGTTGAAGAGCCTGCAGGCACCAACGAGGAAGAGGTCGTCAACACTGATGAAGCCACAGGAAAGGATGAAGATGAAAGCAGGGCGGAGGCCACCGTGGAAGTACCCACCGAGAAGGAGGCCACTGCTACACAGAGTGGAGAGGATCACAATAAAACTTTCACCGACCAGGACCATGACGCAGACAAGGAGGAAGCTGCAGCGGCTGTCACGGAGGGTGATGACGTCAAGAGTGAATCATCTCCTGCCGAAGAGCGACCAGAGCCTGTTGACAAGCTGGCGGAGAGCTGGAAACACATGTACCCGAGTGTGATTTATTCGCTGGGTTTCATTCCGCAGGACGTTGAGGCAAACCACAAGAAGCTGAGTACGTTGCAAATCAAGTCGTTCATTCAGGCCGTGGCGGAGGCTTCCTGGGATGTAATCAAGGATGAGACCAAGGAGCTGAGTCAAGTGGAATTCCAGGCGCTATGCGAGACGCTGGGCGGAGAAAAGAGAGAGCAGCTGACTGATCGCGCTGTGGAAGCGGAGAAGTCGCTGTATGTCCTGAAGCATTTCCTTACCCGCTCCCTGAAAACCGACGACTCGCTTGCTGACAAGCTGGCGGGTGTCCGTGAAGCTGTGCTGGACGGCGACATTCGCCGACGATCGGGACGAACCCAAGTTGCTCTCGCTGCATACTCGAAGGCCTTCGAATACCTTCCGCTTTACCACAAAGATTTGGAGAACGCGGTGGTAGGCCGGGCGAGATGTTTCATCGAGATGAACGAGTTGGGTCGTGCCAAGACTGAAGTACAACTTGCGCTGAAGCTGAACCCGTACAGTGTTGGCGCATACGAGTGTTTGGGAACTGTCGAGGAGAAGACCGAAAATCCTGAAGCAGCGATGCAGCACTACGTGACTTCCTTCATCCTTGACGGCTCCCGCTCGCCGGAACATGCTGAGTCTATCGATCGTGCATCCCGCCTTGTGGGTCGTCGGGTGGCAAAGGCTCTCTTCGCGGATATGGAGAAGGTGCACGAGCTTCCGTCTTCTTGGCTGGTGGATAGCTACTTCGAGTCCTTCGAGCATGACGCCGACTATGCCGCGCGTGTGCCGTTCGACATCGCGAAGAAGGAAGACGTGGAGCAGTCAGACTTGGACGCACTCACTCTTCTGCACCGCGCGATTCACTTTAAGCGCAAGAAGAACTACGGCGAAGCACAGCGTGACGTTTGGACGCTGATGGGCAGGGACATGGAGGCCGAGGGACTCACAGTGGAGGATCGTGCCTTGGCGCTCAACCTGCACGCGTCGTTGCTGTACGTGGCGGGCGACGTCCACACGGCTGTGGAGGTCATCAACAAGAGCCTGGAGCTTCAGCCGACACTGATCAACTCGTTGGTGAAAAAGGGTGGATTCCTCGCTGAAATCGGCGAAAGGGACGAAGCCACTTCGTGCTTCTCAGAAGCTATGGAACTGGACTCGAACGAGGCCGATGTACACCTACACTTAGGACAGATGGAGCTTCTCGATGGAAACTACTACAAGGCTGCGCAGTGTCTCCGCCGCTGCATCTCCAGGTCCGACGCGCTTCCAGTCACGCACATTACGTATGGCATGGCGCTGTACAAGAGCGGCTCCACGTATCAAGCCAAGGACGTGTTCGAGGAGGCCTCGAAGAAGTTCCCCGAGTCCGCCGAGGTGCACCTGTTCCACGGCGAGGTGCTGGCTGACCAGGGCAACTACGCCGAGGCCATGCGCCACTTCCTGTCCGCCTGGGAGCTGTCTCCGCAGTGCCCGCTGCCGTTCCTGAACGCTGGTCGCGTGTATGTGGGCACGAACGACCCCATGCGCGCCATCGCGCACTTCAAGCAGGCGCTGGAGGTGGACCCGCGCTGCAGTTCGGCGCACCTGGATATCGCCCAAGTTCTCTTCGCGCAGGGTCGCACGAGCGAGGCGTTCGAGCACTTTGAAGTGGCGGCGTCCTGCTGCCGCTTCCTGCCCGAGGTCGAGGAGGTCTGCGCCTGCCAGGAGATGGCCAAGATGCAGCTCAAGGTCACGGAGATCCTCGGCGTCGAGCTGCGCCACATCATGCGCTCCAAGTAAGGTCTTAGACAATTGTTTTCGTAAGTATTGCCCAGATACCCAGTTGAACATACTGTATGCACATCAACCGATGCCAATACTCTAACAACATATACTAATTGTGAAAGGCCTTTCCTCCTGGTCAGGCACACCCAGAGTCTCACTTGGCAAGATAAGAAGCGGAAGCAGAGCCTGACTGTTCGATTTATAACTCAACATGGCCGGAGGAAAGCACCAAGCGTTCACGTACGCCACGATGGTCGCGCTGGCAGGCGGCGCGGGCTACGCGCTCAAGCGGCACGTGCCGTCACTCGTGGGCGGCATGCTGATGAGCGTGGGGTTCCTGGGCGCCGGCCTGTTGGTGCTCACGGATACCATCACGGACCACCACTTCGAGCACGGCACGTCGCTGGCCATGTCGGGCGTCATCGCGAGTGTCATGGGGCGACGCGCCGTTCTCACAGGGCTGCGTGCTCCGGCGCTGATCGCCACGGCGGGGGCCATGTCGGCCGGCTACCACGTTCACCAGCTCAGCAACCCTCCGCGCAAGATGCGATACATCCCCGGGGCGCCGCCTGTGCCCAGCAGCTACGACTAAAGAAGCGACTGCAGCTTTTCTTCGTGTAGCATGCCTGGAAGACATCTCCTTGCAGCTAAAAACTGAACAAGCAAGAACATGTACTGCGTCCTCATTATCTTGGGCATTTCAGCGTTGAAGTCTACCAGCGGAATACTGTACACAGTTTTCTATATTTCTGGGATAGCAGTAACCCCGGAGGGAGTGCTGTGGCCAGCTAAACACAGATTAATTAGGCGGCACCTCGGTAACTGAAGCCGGTATTACTGAAGTCGAAAAACTGGCCTCGGTAACTGAAGTTAACTGAATATCGCCTATGCTCTCCATCAATCTCAAGTCCGAGACAAGCTCGAGAGTGATGGAGAGCATTTCGAAAATTCCGTATTCGTCGCATTTGGACACGAGTGCTGCGAGGAATCGTTGCCGAGATCAGCGCTGCTCGCCGGTCTTCGGCACCACGTCGCTGATGAGCGATGTTCTTAGCTTACGCTTGTTGCCGTAGCTCACCGATATGTGCCCCAGCAGCTGCGAGCCGACCCCGGAACTAGTGCCGACGCTGACATCGTCAACTCAAGGAAGTCAGCTAATCGTGTAGCCGTTCGGCCTCTCAAACGACAGCATTATATGAAAACTATTTGCCGATCTGGTGTGGCAGCGTGTGGCAGCTCGTCCATCTACAGTACCAGAGCAAGTAATTTAAACTACTATATTACCTTGAAAATACTATATTACCTTGAAAACACAGACATGCTCTCTGACGTCCTGAGCTCAAGGAGCGAAGCGAAAGTATCGGATGACATCGTCCGGTTCCTGATTGATCCATAACGGTGCGTGTTTGAAATACTATCTGCTCATAGCTGCTTCATCTAGCTAGAGCATGTATCCTGGGAGACCAGCTTGCTGGCTTACAAGTACCAGCCTCACAACCCTTAGTTCGTCACGAAATGTATTCCCTGTTACAGGTAACGCTTAGGAGACATCGAAATCGCAATTAGCGAGCGTGCAAAAAACTTCTGAAGAGCAAAATAACTGTTTGCAAATTTTTAAAAGTAAACAGGACTGCATCATTTCTCACTGAACTATCCTGTATTACCGGCCAGATGCTGCGGCTGCGAAGCAGGCGCAGTAGATGGCCGTAGTTATCGTCCACTAATCGCGCTTCTTGACTCGAATATCAAACCTTGTGCTGGCAAAACCGCTATCCGCAGGCATCTTCTGCGCCTGCTTTGCAGCCGCAGCATCTGCCTGCATTCGACTATTAGAAGCGTCCATAGAGTTGTGGCTTAACCCCCAACGCGCAGTTGCACAAGTAGTCGCCAACTACTGTACCGGACACTAAAGTATAAAACGGGTTTTATACTAACGCCAACTAGAAGCACACGCGTTCACTTTACTTACTTCGAACGAAGTATAGTTTTCGATTGTGTCACATTGGCATACCGCATCTGAGAGTCTTTCTTCTAAACTATCTGTCTGAGAACAACCAATGCAGAACTTGCACTTTCAGGATAAAACAAATACTAGTAGAAAAATGGTCTCCCAGACAATGCGCAGCAACCTTGTGAAAACATAGACCTTGTCTACAACGCGCTGAATTCTCGCTGGCGTTACCGGTCAGTGCCTAAATTGCACGAGCTCGGCCAGGACGTTAACGCTTCGTTTTTTTTACAGCACGCTGCCGCCCTATCACTATCGCCAGACCCTAAAATAAATATATTACGAGGATTGAACGCACCCACAGCTACGAAAATTGTTGTTTTTCCTTATTTTCCCAGAATTATCGCGTGGCTTTACCTCACACAAAATCCTTTAGCTATCCCAGCCTACGCATAGCTCTCGTATGAAATATGAGAGGTTTCTGGAGTCAACACAGCTGGTACAGTGTACCGATCCTGGGAGTAAACTTCGCTTGTCAAGCTCGTTCCGAGCCTCACTTTCCAAAGACCTCGATTGCTTGTCGATTGCTACGATGGCGCACCACCCGACGTACACAATGGGCGGCCTGCTGGCGGCGGGCGGCGTCTTCGGCTACCTCAAGACCAAGAGCGTCCCGTCGCTGGTAGCGGGCGTGACGCTGGGCGCCGGCTTCGGTGTGGCGGGCTTCCTGCTGCAGAAGGGCGAGATGACCAACGGCCACGGCGTGGCGCTGCTCATGTCCTCCATCACCATGGGCGCTATGGGCGTGCGCGCCGTGCGCACCAAGAAGCCGCTTCCGGTGTCAGTGGCGTCGCTCGGAGCGCTGTCCGCTGCCTACCACGCGCAGCGCTTTACCGAGTGGATCGGCCAGGAGTAAACCGCGGACGCACATGCCAGCCAAACCCCAGACACCTTCGCTAATGAAGATGTGAATGAGATTTTGTGTTTTGCTGTTAAAATGATCCATTTCTATTGTCTCGGATGTAAGATGTGCTAGGTTCTGTCCACTTAGACGGAGCTGCTCTGGACCGACGACACACAAGCCGCCAGCATATCTTCGAACATGACGCCCGTCATGTTCTTGGTGAGGTAGATCGTTTCTTCAACGCCGTCGGCGCCATCCGGAGAGTCGACGAGACCGTCCTTCACGCCAGGGGAGAACGAGATCTCAACGCGGAAGCGGTCCTCGCTGTCTTCCGGTAGAGACGGGGTTTCAAAGACCCGAATAACGATGTGCGCGAGGTAATTGATCTCAGCAACCCGGTCCAGCGCGCGGCGACTGCTGTCCGAGATGAGTTTGGACTCGCGGAAGACGTATTTGCGCTGGGTCATGTGGTCGTTGACGCTGATACCCATACGCTTAAGAATCTCATTGCTGAACTTCTCCTGCTCGAGCGAAATATCGTACTCGTCATCCTCGCCGCCGTCCTGGTGCCGCGCGCGCCACGATGGACACTGGAAGCGCAGCACATTGAGCAGTGTGTGCAGGTGACTTTCACTTGTGAAGTATAGTCGCGTTCGGACTTGGGTGCCTGGGCTTTTGATACGCAATTCCTTTGCGTAGGACGGATCCAAGCGGTATCCGTGGTGTTCGATGTCCTGGTCAGCAAGATCAACGGCGCCGTCCTCAGTGGCGTCACCATTTCCGTACAAGCTCCTCGATGACGATGATGATTGCTCCTGTTCCGCTGAAGCCGACATGACGGTCACGATGTCAGCCCGAATCTTCGCACAAAGCGCCTGCGAAACGCGGTTGCCGATTGATTGCTTCTCGGTAATGTCCATGCCGTATTCCTGAGAGACGTAGCAACGTGCGAGGGCCTCTGCGAGCTTGAAGAGCTCGAGGCCGCACTTCCAGCTGACGCTCGAGTTGTGGAGCAAGTCGTACTTGATACAGTCGTGAATGTCTGGAATCTTGCTCAGGTCGAACGTATCCGTCTTAGTTGAGAAGAAGTCGCGGCAGATCTTGTCCCAGCGCTCAAACATGAGCGAGAATGTTTCTCCCATGTACAGTGGCGTAGCTTCATCAGATTCTGGACACGAAACAACGGATGTCAGATAGGGCAAAGAATATACCCGGTATCCAAAGGAGCTGCCAACTTACGCTTATCTTGAACACGCTCCGCGATTTCAGCTCTAAATTTGCGGACGAGCTCAAGCAAACGAACCAGAGCATCCTTCGGATTCTTTATGATATCCAATGCCTGGATGATGGACTCGGTCTTCAACGGTGCAATGGCTGCCTTCATCTCCTCGACGGAGGAGTAGTCGCGCTGAAGCAAGTTCCTTAGCTTTGTCTTCGTGATCTGCATCTCTTCTGTAGCGTCTGCTTGTCCTGAGTGATCCAGCATCTTATTGGCATCTGTACGAAATAAATAGAGGCAAGTGAGCAACACTGCACATTAGAATGGGTAAACCATCATGATCGTACCTCTCCCCAACGTCGTCACGAGACTCACAAGGATAGGCGTCAGGTCTCCTTCCAACTCGAGGAACCCCTTAGCGAAAGCAGCAGCAGTCATTTGCACACGACCCTCGTCCGACGTAAAGATTTTCAAATCGTGGCGGAATGTTGAGTGCAAGCGCAGCAAACCGCCCTCTTCCACTTCAACTGGGTACAGACTGTTTCGGAAGGACTGGCCCAGCTCTTCTCCCTGTTGCTTACCGCGTTCCGTGAGATCACCTCCCCACTTCAAAATCATGAGGACCTTCGGTTTTTCAGACCCATCTGGGCCTTCCGCGTAGGCAGCGGCAGCAGCAGCATAGCTCTTGTGAGGCTTGAACTGCACCTTTCGGTTGATACCAGCGAATTTCCATCTCTCTAGCACTCGTTTCATCTGCAGTAACTTCTCGAAGCTGTCGCCACCCTCGACCTCCCACACAGCTTCCTTGGAGCCGACCCCTGGAGCGTATGCCTTGATGAGGCTGCGTACTAAGTCCAGCAGCTCCTGCAGATCAGCGACAGCCTTCACCTTCACCTCGTCGTACTTGCCTTCGCTTCGGCGCTTCTCGTAGAAGTCAACCAGATCTCTCTCCCAAACGAGCGTTTTGAGCTTTTGTTTGGGTGTGCGATCACCGTGGCGTACCACAGCAATAACGCACCGTAGCTCCTCGCGGTTTTCGTCATCCAGCAGCAGTCCTGCGCTACTGGCGCTTGCCACACTCGATTCCGACGCATCTGAGCCAGAGCTTGGGCGAGTGTGTTCACGCCAGTCGTGCCCTCCGTTGCTCATCGCACTGGCCTCTGTGGCATACTGCGGACACATCTGGGTACCCATAGATGTTAGTGAATTGGCACGACGTTGACGAAAGTACCTCGAGCGCAGGGCCGACACCAAATAATTGTGCAATATCAGCCCGCAATCATCGTAATATTTCTTCGAGTTCTTGACGAAACTCCAACCGTTCACGTCGCACACGTATGAACTGCCTCGCACACGCAGGAGGTCGAAGCCGCACACCGTCTGATGGAAGGCCAGACACACTTTCCTGGCCATCTCCTTCTCCGTCGAGTTTAGGATGACAGGATAGCGCACCTCCTTGCCCGCCGAGTCGCGCACCACGCGGCCATCAAGCACGGGTGACTTGCGCGCTTCCGCGTGGCCGTAACTCGAGCCCACAGTGTACACCTTCACGTCTGTTCCTTGAGTATTCAGGAACTCCTCGTAGATGTACGACCCGTCGCGCCGCACACGGTTCACATCCGGGTAGAACTCGCTGGAGCGGTCCCCCACCTTTCGGAAGAGCCGTTTGCTGCCTCCACCCGCACTCGTCGGGTAGTAAATGTAGACGTTGTGGTCCTCGGCGTCCGCCGGTTTCTCCACGAACGGCTTGTTGATGCGCACGCCATTGATCTCGACGTAGTTGTCGTGCTCAATGAGCTCGTCCTGCACGTCGCCAGGCAGGTCTCGGTTCACGATGACGTGGCGAGGCACCTGGATCCCATGCCGCGTGAGCAGCGCGTACACCTTGCGGCGGTCAAAGAGCACGTGCTGCATGCCCAGCTCGTTGACCAGCACGGGGCGCACGCGGCGCACGTACTCCTCGGCCTTCTCGAGCGGGAAGCCCGTCGAGTAGAACGAGATGAGCGCGTCGCAGGCCGGCCACGCCTCCACGGGGCGGTTGAGGATCGTGTCGTCGTCGAACACGAACACGTCGAACTGCCGCTTCTTCTCGAGGCGGCGCAGGATCTCGCGCATGGGCTTGGAGCGCGTCTTCTTTTCCATGGCGCACACGCCCACCACGTACTTGGACACGCCGGGCGGCGGCGAGCACGGCGGCGACCCGGGCGCGGACAGCATGGGCGGCGGCGTGACGGGGAGCGAGTGCGTGCGCTCCATTGCGGACCAAAAGTCGGAGTGATGGTCGGTCTCCTGCCGAAGTTACTGTGGACGAGGAGCAGCCGAGCGCCGTTACCATCGACTGGCACTAGCGGATCAAAAGCGTGAGTGCTGAAGTTGGGACAAGAAATCCATCCACAGATGGGAGGATTTGCTCCAATTGGAGGCCGCCGCTAAAGATAGCGCGGCTATTCGTGGCGCCGCCGGATTGAAGTTGTGGACCGACCACCCCAAGCACCAAGCCATTATTGATGGCTGCGACGACGCGAGGTCACCTCGCGCCAGTATACTACGCGGCGATGTGATGCACATGCGCTGCCAAAATGCAGTGCAAGTGTATGAGGGCATTGTTACAACTGAGAACTGTGGCTGCAGGTGCATGTTGTTGCAGTCACTGACGGTTGGCTGGCTGGCAGCCGATGTTGACGATTTCGTTCGCGTTGCCGCGGCGAATCTAGGCTGAATCTCGGGCGGTTGATGCGCGTGACACGAGACTGGAGACGCCTCGTTTGCAAATCGCTGGCTGCACTTACTGCAACTGCTGTACCCGCAGTCAAGTGACTTGCCTCAAGTCCGACATGTAGTTAGTAGGGCGGTTGGCCGCGAAGAGACGCGATGGACAGCGACGATGAAGCGCGCGTGGAGCTGGAGTTGGCAGCCGAGGTGCGTGCTCTTCGAGCCAAGCTGCGCGCCCGAGACGAGGAGCTTTCGGCGCTGCAGGACCAGGTGGCGGCGGTGACAACACAGCTCAGCGAGACGTCGGACGAGCTCGAGTGCCGCATGAGCTTCGTGTCCGACGCCATGACGCAGATCGAGAGCCTCGAGGCGCAGGTCGCCGAAGCCAAACGCAGCATCTTGACGCGCGAAATGCAGCTGCACGACGGCGAGCAGCGTGAAAAGACCCTGGAAGCTGCACTACGCGGGAAGGAGAAGCAGTGCGAGCACTGGGAGGGTGAATTTCACCGTGCAGACCAGGAACTTTCAGCGCAAAAGGCTGCGGAGCGCGAGCTTGAACGGGAACTTCAGGCGAAAGCCGACGACGCACGTGCGTGGAAGACCAAGTGTCAAGCAGCCATAACGTCAGCGGATGAGCTGAAGCTGCAGAACGCCAGCTTACGCAAAAAGGAGCGCGAGCTGGTGGCAACTTTGCGGCGGCATGTGGAGGCGGCGGAGTCGAACCAGTCTTCGTTGAAAGCCCGACTGGCGAAACGCGAGTTGAAGATTGAAGCGCTTCGGAGACAGTGTCAAGACCGTCAGGAAGAGCTGGAACGGATTGAGCGGGACCGCATTCAGGAGACTGAAGAGCGCGAACGGGAGAAGATCGACGTAACCGAGCAGCAGCTGGACAAGCAGAAGCTGCTCGTCGAGCTACGCGAAAAAGTGGCGAAGCTAACCGCAACAGTGGAAAAGGCGCAGGTCAAGGAACAGCTATTCCGACGAGAGATCTTCCGATTGCGCGAAGAATTGTTACTAAGTGAATCCCAGCGGGAGACCGAGCACCGGCGCCAACAGCAGCTCATCGAGGGGAAGGAGAAGGAGGTGGCCTTCATTTGGCAAAAATACGTCGAGGTCATGCCTCTTGCCGAAGGTAACAACAGCTTCTAGGTGACGGGGCAAGCCTAATTAAACGAGTCTGTTAGTATCCTTGCAACGCTGCCTCTTGTCAGCGTCATAGTCTGCATTCGTGCTAAGATAAGGACTCGTAGCCGTTATAGGATGTTGCTTGAAGCAAGTTAGCTTGAAGCTTATCGAGACTGTATGGAGGGGTTTCGAGAATGAGCAGGTTCTCAAAAATAGCTGCGGCAAGAGCAAATTGCCATGACTGACGGCGTGCAGAGCTATCTAGGGAGCGGGCGCTTCTAAATACGAGCGCGCGAGCGTGAACGCGGCGTGGGGCCATTAGAACGCAGCGGAAGAGACCCGCCGAGTTGGCGTGTGGGGATTTCGCGCTCCGGGGGATGAAGTGGGAGGTTCTACGAGTGTTCCAGTCCGCCACTTCATTCGACGTCATTCAAAATGGAAGAGCTGAGTTTCTTTAACGAGCGTGAAGCGGAATGCTTCGAACGCGAGGACACATTGGTACGATTAAGCTGGCAGTGCATTCGTATGGTGGTAACCATGCTAACCTTTTGCTGTGTTGCATCTACAGTCGCAATCGGACCTTGAAAAGCTCAATGTCGACGAGAACATGCCGGAGATGGAGAGGACAGAAAAGTTACTCAAGACAGGGCTCGACAAGCAGAAGATCAGCATCTTGAACTCGCTGCCAAAGATTCTGGCGAGCAACAACTCGAAGACAAATCTGAGCGTCATGCTTGACTGCATGAAGGTGAGTTCAACCATATCTCTTTTCATGTGATTACCAAGCCAGTCATTGACTCTGATGTTGTCTAGGGAGTTTGGCAAAAGTATGAATCCGAGATGAATGCGGACCCTGCGGTTCTCCTCGAGCTATTCAAGGGCCTAGCGAGCTTAGCATGCGCGACTGTGGATGGCAAAGTGCTGAGCTATCCGGTGGTCACGTTCCATGAAGAGTACGCTGAGCAACTTGAAGCCTGTCGAACGGAGAAGAAGAACGCGGTGTTTCTTCTCTCAGACGAGCAGGTTGCCAAGTTGCTGGTGCCTTTCGCTCTCGATATTATCACAGAAATTCAACAGAAGGACTACGCAGAGGAGGCAAGCCTGGCTGTCATTGCATTGCTGCCACGCCTAGGAGCGTCACTGAAGAAGACGCAGGTACGCGAGTACGATACGGCACCTCAGTAGCGTCACCGCAGTACTAACATCACCGTTATTCAGATTCTTCGAGTGGCCATTGAGAAGGGTGATGTATCTCAAACTCCCGGCTCTAGATTAATATGCTGCTTTGTATTGGGCGCTATTACTGCTTTGAACTTATTGTCTGCTCCGGACATTGAAGGACTTTACTTTCAAAAGGTACGATATCTACATACGCGGTATATGTCGCAGGAACAATCTTTCATACTTATGCTAATTTGCTCATCGTTTTCACTATCCTCAGATGATGGCGCTTTGTCAAGACACTGATGCTGAAGTTCGCAAATGCATGTGCATTCAGTTAGACGGATTAGCACGAGCTGTCGGGTACGAGCTTGGCAATGCTCGTTCTTACGTACTGGAGGCAATGTGATCTGCTAACTTCTTATTACTGGTTTTGCTACGTTACAGAGAAGAACACGCTTGTTCAGAGTTACTCCCGGAGCTATTAGAGCTACTACAGGATGAAGAAGAACAGGTTTGACATCCCTCAACGTTTTCACTCTTGTGTGAATTGCTACTAACGTTCTTACTTGGTTCCTTCTGCAGGTCAAGCAAACAGCGTTTCTTACTCTGGTGTCACTTATCGACTTTTTCCCGGCAAAGGACCGTGTCAAGCTGATCATCCCAGAATTTGTCAGTATGGCGGAATCTTTACCCGATTACCTGGTACCATCCCTTGCAGAACGGTATGGACACCTCGTCACAAAGCTGTCCACCCTGAACCACCTTGGAAACGATATCGGACAATCTTTGCTCCAGAGCTATGCCAAACTTTGTTCTCATGAAGAGCTCGAAATTCGGCAGTTCTGTGCGTACAACTTCCCCGCTATCGTAAAAGCCTTCGGTACAACGTATGCGTCAACTTTGATGGACGATCTCCTGGCAAAGTTGGCCAGTGACCCAAACGAGGAGGTAAGTATTTTCTGGGTCTCTTCAATAGCTTGGTTGTACCTAGAACTAACGGCTTCCTGTTATTTATTCTAGGTTCGACATTCCATAGCTGCTGGAATCCACGAGGTTGCGTTATTGCTTGGTCAGCAGCGAGCGTTGCGCTATCTCAGGACATTGGTCTTGAACTTGATGAACGATGAGTCACCAGTAGTCCAGGGTACGGCAATTTCTCGAGCGCCGCAGTTGCTAGCGGCGATGATCAATCCAAACGACGAGGAGCAGAAGGTAATCGTCAGTGAGTTAGGCCATCATCGGATTATCGGAATCTAATTTGCTGTTATTTATCTGCAACCAGGGGGTGATTCTCGACGCGATCATCAAGTCTGTCATTGAATACCACGAAATTCTGCCTCCAAGTCGAAATCGAGACCAAATCGTTTTTCTCGAAACGATGCAGCAATTTCCGTCGTGGTTTTCATCCGCACAGATGTACGAGATGGTGATTCCGATCATCTTTGATTTTATCGAGGATGGCGCGCGCCCCGTTCAGCTGCTTGCCATGCAAGTGGTGCTCAAGTGCATCCGGTATAATGACACCGCAAGCCATCGTTATTCCTTACTCAGCAGACTTCGAAGCGAGTATGGCCACTCGAAAAGCTACTGGCGGCGGATTCTCTACCTTGACGCATGTGTCTACGCGCTCAGTTTAAACAGTCGACTGTACTTCCAGCGAAACTTTCTGGAGGTTGCGATCGATCTTCTTGACGACCCCATACCCAACGTTCGTCTCAAGGCGATCTCGCTCGTGCCACTGTGGAAGAATGCACTATCTTATTTATCGGACGAGAAGTCCCTCGATCGAATCCGGCAATTCTTGGATGAATCGACTATTGATAGTGATCGGGACGTGGCGAATGCTCTTCACGAAACCCGACAAGTTGTGGAAGCAAGTAATGTGGGTCAGCCACGTCGACCGCAAGACGATTCCGAAGACAAGAAGAAGTTGACTGAGGAGGAGAATCTAGGGCTGATGACCGACCACGAAGATTCCTCCGCAGACTCCAAGTGGTCGAGCATGCTTGAGTACACTTTAGTTGTAGGGAAGGACGGACAAGTCGTGCGGAGGGCTCGAGTAAAGTCGTTCGATCTCGTGAACAAGATAGCGAGGGTGCCTGGAAAAGAAGGCGGACGAGGGAATGGGATGAGCGTCGGTGGGGGTATGGCGAGTGGACTGGGCTTGGGAACAGGAAGCAGCTCGATGGCCTTAGCCATGGGAATTGGATCGAAGCCCGACCCAAACAAAATGAAGGCGGCGCCTAAAACTCCGAGTAAACCTGCACCGCCACTTACTACGCTACCGAATTGCGCGACCGCGCGACCTGGTCATGCGAAGATGCCTCAGGCAGTCAAGGTAGCCAATTCTACGGGGAAAATCGTAGCGGCTGGGAGCAAAGGTTCTTTGGGGCCTACAAGAACTGGAACGGGTTTGCCCAAGGACACAGGCGTGATCACGAAGATACCGATTATCAGGCCGTCAGCTCCAGCCAAGCGAGAAGCAAGCCCGTCAAGTAGCACAAAGCCCAGCAGTGCGACCCTAGCGTTGGCCCCTGGACCATCCGGCAGGTTAGGGACAATAGACAACAACGGAGTAGGGGCCCTCAAACCGCAGAAAGCCTCCGGTACACCAGGAACGCCCAAACGCTAGCAAGATCCAGTCCCCCTAAAGTAACTTACCAGTCCATCTAGCCACGCTGAGTGAATTGACCAAACTATTTGAAATCGCATTACAACTTGTTCAACTCGAATATGAATATTAACACCATTTGCCTCCTAGCGGTAGCGTACCACACAGCATTTTTTCCGGCGTTGGTGACCGGCCAACAAACACATCAAGCCGTTCTGGCACACAACTCGCGGTACTTGTCCATGAAGTTGGCGTGGAACTTGACCGTCTTCTCGATCACCTCGTCCACAGCTTCCTCGGGAGGGAGGATCGTCGAGCGGAAGTGCCACGTGCCCTCCTTCTGGCCGAAACCCGAGCCAGGCACCACCACAATTCCCGTCTCGTCCAGCATCTGCATGCAGTAGAAGGCGTCGGGCGCCATGCCCGCAGCCTTCGCGGCCTCAACGGCCTTGGCCGGAATCGTGATCTTCGGAAACGTGTACATCGCGCCCTCAGTCTCGTTGCACGTGACGCCCTCCAGCTCGTTGAAAGCCTTGACCAGCTTCACAGCGCGACGCTTGAGCGCCTCGAGCGTGCCGTCACGCTGCTCGATATAGCGCTCGTACGAGGCATCGCCGGGCTGCGGCGGGTTGGTCATCATTCCCACCATCAGCTGGCCCTCCACGTTCGAGCACAGATTCACCGACATGAGCTTGTAGAACTGGTCCTTGGCGCCGTCGTCAATGTTGACCAGCTCCATGTAGCCACCGCGGCGACCGCACTCGCCCGTGAAGCCCTTGGACGTCGAGTGGAACGAGATCAGCTCCACGTCGTCGTACGCCTTGCCCATGTCGCGCAGCACCTTCTTGAACGACACGAACTTCTTGCCCTCGGCGTACACGTTCTCCTGGTACACCTCGTCGGCCAGGATCAGGATGTTCTCGTCCTTGCAGAACTTGATGATCGCCTCGATGTTCTCCACCGACAGGCACTGACCCGTGGGGTTGCCAGGGTTGATCACAGCCATGGCCCGCACCGTCTTGCCCGCGTCGCGAGCCTCCTTCACAGCACGCGCCAGCTCCTTCACGTCCAGACCCCACGCCTTTTCCTCATCCAGGTAGTAGCCCACCAGGGAGCCGCCGTTGATGGCGATGGCCGCCGAGTACAGCGGGTACTGCGGGATGGGGGCCAGGATCGCGTCGTTTTCGTCACGGATCAGCGCCAGCAGCGAGTTCTGCACGGCCGGACTGGCGCCGTCTGTGAGGTAGATGTCCTCCGGGTCGGCCGGGTGGTTGTCGCGACGCTGCAGGAAGCGCGCGACCTCCTCACGGACGACGTTCGTGCCCTTGCTGTGGCCATAGGCGCCAGTGCCGCCCACGATGTTGTTGATGTAGAACTTGGCACGCTCAATGGCGTCCTCCCGGAAGAGCCTATTGGCCTCCGGTTGGTCCACGAGGCCGGGCACGTTGACGAGCGCCAGCACCTGGCGGTGGAACTCGATGGGCGCCTGCTTGAGCACCTGCGGGTTGCCGATGTTGCACGGGATGACCTTGTCGAAGGGCAGCGACTTGTCCCCGCGGGCCAGGCGCTCCGTGTACTGGACGGAGCGCAAAACGAGTGCACCGCGCACGGCGTACTCGGCCTTGACGATGTTGGGGTTCACCGTGGCGGTTGTGAGCACCTTTCTGCGGCGACTGTCGGGCATTGCTGGGTGCGGGGGGGGGCTGAAGGAGGGTGGGTGAGCTCTAGGGTCGAAATACAAGAATGAGCGATCCCTCTTAGCTGGCTGTAAGCGGCGGGCGGCGCATGCTGGCAGGTGACGGTGGCGACAGCTTTACGGCGATCCAGACTGCGTGCTGCTATCACACTTCAAGGTGTTTGGCGCGCTCTGATTGGCGGAGAGGGTTGCACGGCTTTGCGGCTAGCACCGGAAGTAAATGAGATGCGGCGAGTGTTGTTGAACGACACTTTAATTACCAAGTATGAGGGAGAGTCGGTGGTCATAGAGCTCGAAGGAGGATGCCTTCCGGCTTATTCATTCTTTCGACTCCCTAAAGGGGTTGCTGATGGCTTCGGCATGTCGCTCGAGAAGTTCGACAGTCCTTCTTGTTCTTGAGCAATAAAAAAAATATGAGTCTTGCAATGAAGAACAGTACCCCGTAGTTCGTATACTTGTAGTACTTCGCTACATAAGAGCAATCGCGACGATGATGTTTGTTTGATCTTCGTCGGATCGCTGGGTTCGTCTGCAGCGCACGGAGCTAGCTGTCTCATGAAGCACACGGAGCAATAACCGCACCACTTGCTGCTGCGTTGTCGACAGTTCGTCAAATTTCCGCTTCGCCAGTTTCCGTCTTCAACGCAATTGCAACCCATGAAACACGAAACAAAAGGCCTAGTTTTATCTTCACGCGGTTACGGTGGTGGACTACGGTGCGATCACTTCACTTCGTGACCTGAGTTCGCTCGCTTTCGTCCGTCCTATACTTCCCTCGCCGCCATCCTGCCTCGACTGCTTATCTAAAACGCTTCATGGAGATGTGGATGAGCGACTTGAGACCGCGCAGCCAGTCCTTGTGCTGCGCCCAGTCCGAGGCCGTGAGCGCAACGTAGATCCCCTGTGCGCTGGCAAAATCGCGCTGTCCGAAGCACGCCACCATCTCGTGCAGTCGGGACACAACCTCCGGCGACAGGTCGCCGATGTTGAGCTTAGTGAACATGATCTCCTTGCCCTTCTGGATCTCCTGCAGCTGCTTCTGCTCCATCTGCACAATAACGAAGAACCCAGTAAGTGCCAACATCTAACTAGTATCCACCCTGACTTCAACGTACCATGGTAAGCGGAAGACCCTGGAGCTGACTAACGAGGTCGTTAAACGCGTTCACAATGGGAAGATCCTGAGGACCGACGTTCTCCGTGCTGCCGGGCACAACATCGGGCGGGAAGCCACCGGCCTTGGGGGCAGCACTCGCGAGGGGCGAGAGAGAGGCTGTCGTAGCATTCCCATATTTGAGTGTCAGTTCCTTGTTGCCCACACTGCTCACAAACCCGTCGCGCTGGTGCGAGTTCATATCAACAGAGGGCTTCGCGATACGAGACGACCCCATCGCAGCAGTAAGCGGATTTACCCCCGTACCTTGAGGGATAGCTGGCGAAGCCGAAGTAGCAGCGGGGGGAGCGAATCCTGTTCCGGGGCGTTGAGCCCCACCGTACGCAGGGGACGGCATGCCAGGCATGTGAGCAGTGCCACCCGTCGATGGAGGGCCGGAGTACATCTGCGGGTGCGACCGGTTACCTGACGACGACGGAGGTCCCGACGGGAAGCCTGGCTGGGGCGGGGCCTGCTGGCCAGGGAAGCCCGGTTGCTGCGGACGACCGTAGCCAGGCTGCTGCGGAGGCTGTTGCGGCTGTCCAGGGAACGGAGGAGCACCAGACTGCCCCGGGAACGGCGTGGGGGCCGGGTTGCTCGGGTACGGCGACGGCGCAGCCTGGCCTGGGTATCCCGGTTGCTGCTGGCTCTGGTAGCCTCCAGGCTGCTGAGGCTGCGGGGGCATACCAGCAGCTCCAGGGTATCCTGGCTGCTGCGGAGCTGACTGGTAGCCGCCAGGGCGGCCGGGGTAAGCAGGCGCGGGAGTCGGCGTCCGCTGTTGGGCCTGGTAGCCCGAGTTTTGCGCTCCGAAGCCACCAGGCGTAGGCATGGGGGCGGCAGCAGGGGCCGGAGTTGGCGCAGCAGGAGCACCGTACTGGTTTCTTGCTGCGCCATAAGAAGGCTTGTTGCCGTAGCCGCCTCTCGGTTGCTGCTGCTGAGCCGCAGCCTGGCGTTGCTGTTGCTGCTGTTGTTGTTGTTGCTGCTGCTGCTGAATTTGAGCCTGGGTCTGAATCTGGACGACGTCGAACGGGAACGGAGGCGGCTGGTACCCCTGCATGGGGTAAGCGTTGTAAATGCGGTCCTTCAAGATCGCACAGCTGAGATCGGGGAACCGTGCATACTTCGCGGCAATATCCAATCGGCCCTCCGCAGCCATCTAGAATGCATTCCACACCACAGAGAAGTCAGACTAAGTGAATTCACAACCCTCAGGAATCCCAGCACATTAATGTTGCGTACCAAAGAAGCGTATTCAGCAAAGCGCTGTGCCACCTCGGGGCCCATGGACTGGTCGGGTTGGTCCACAGCCATGGCAAACACGGAAACCTTCTCCACAAGCCGGTGGAGGGCAAATGTGTGACCGTGCGTGCGAGCTTCAACCTCGCTTTCCTTGCACCACGCGTTAACAGTCTTCTCAACGTTCACAGCACACATGAAGCACAGCGTCGCGGAGTGCAGGTCACCAGCAGCTTCCAGTCGCGTAGCCAACTTGTCACAAAGCGAGGGGAATTCTTCGCTCTTAGCGTAGGTGCTCAAGATCGCAAGCGTCTCACGCCATTCCGCGAGATCCGAGACCTCTACGAGCTCGGTTAGCTCGTTCTTAATGATAGCCGAAACTACTCGCATCACAGGGCGCTGCTGGTGGGCAAAGAATGCGCGCTGGGTCTTCTCCCAAAGCTCGGGGCCACCGCAAGAGGCAAGCAACAATGCGTCCGCAAGCTGGTTGTAAGCCAAACAGCAGTTGACGGCCACTTCGAAGTTGCCCACCAAAAGCGCCTGCATCAGTGTGCTTTCGGACTCCTCGGTGTACACAGGCGCAGGGACAGCATCCAAGCGCTTGCTCTTGTCTTCCTCCAGCGGGGAAGGCAGTGCAGCAGCCAGAGCGGACACATCTGACAACGGGGACGCTGGAGATGCAGCAGACGTCTGATCGCCACCGTTCGGGTGGAAACCCGACGAGAAAACGTCTTCAGCTCCCATGCCAGACTAAACAATCAGGACAACGACACATACAGATCAGTCACATGGGTCAAACGCGTGAGATTGCCGAAAAGAAGTACGTACGTCAATGCGATCACTGAGGAGTGCTCCGGTCACAGGGTCCACCTGCGGTCCAGGTGCCTGAGACGGATCAGCAGCAGGCTGGGCAGCAGCAGCATTCTGCGCAGCAGCGGCTTCGGGGTTGAACTTGGCGTTCAGTTCGTTAATCTTTTCCGCGTCCAAACCAAGGTGAAGCAGCAGGTGCTGACGGGCATCCTTCTCGAAAAGAATTTTCATGAAGCTCCACACGCTGCGCTCTTCGGCAGTTGCGGCTGACGCAATCTTCTGCTCGCAGTGTCCCTTGAAATCCTTCGTTTCCAACGATCGGTCCAAAGCCTCCGCCTCAGCCACGAGTCCGGTGTCACTGATCACGCGCTGCATGTGAATAAGGCGACGGTGGTCGCCGTTCGGAGCTGCGGGCTCCTGCGGGTTGGCAATCGTCACCAACTTGCCTCCAAATCCAAAAGACGCACCAGCCGGGCGACGCATCCACTTGGGAGGGCGGCAAGCCGGATTACCCCCACCAGAAAGACCCCAAATCTGCAGCTTGCCATCCAGCGAGCACGTTGAAGCGACAGCGGGAACCTGCGGGGACCACTGAACATTCCATCGGCGCTGTCCAGCAAGACCACCACCGAAGAACTGGTCCGAGCCCATCTGAGGGGCATTGGGGGCGTCGGACGGGAGCTCCGCCATCGTCTTGCGCGAGAAGAGGTCCCAGAGCAGTGTCCGGTTGTCCTTGCCACACGACAGCAGAAGACCGGGGTCATTGGGGCACCACGACATGGACAGAACGCCAGCCGTGTGGTCGTGGAACTCGGCCAGCGGCGTGCTGGTGGAGTTGCGCAGGTCCCAGAGCTTCACCGCGGGGTGCTGGTCGTCGCCCGAGGCGGTAGCAATCTGCAGTCCCTCGTTGGGGTTCCACGCAATGGCGGTGGCAGCTCCACGCGCGGGGTCGCGCAGTTCGCACCAAGGCTTCTTCTGCTTGAGGTCCCAGACTACGACCGTGCCGTTCTGCGAGCCCGTGGCCAGGATGTAGTTCACCTGGGTGTTCCAAGCCACGCTGGTGATCTCGTTGGCCTGCGCCTGGGGCGTGGTGGGGCCTCCGGGCGTGAACACGCCGGGGCTGGCCAGCTTCTCCAGCGACATAATGTACACTTCGCCGTCGCTGCCACCCGAGGCGAGCAGGTGCGCGCTGTCCTCGTGCGGGTTGAACTGCAGCGCATTGACTGCGCCCTTGTGGCGCGTGATGCGACCGATCTCGCAGGACGCGGGTGCTTCGGTGCCCGGTTCGCGGTCCAGCATGAGCGCCGGGTTCCAGAGCGACACGGAGCCGTCCGCCATGCCGCCGGCGATGATGCCGTACGGACACGTGTCATGGTGGCGCGGGACGTCGCGCCAGGCCAGCGACGTGAAGCGCGACGCCGTCTTGACGGAGCCCAGCGTGACCATGCCGCGGCCCGGGTCGCTGAGGTCCATCGCAACGAGCTTGAACTCGCCGCCGTTGTTCTCGAAGCCGACGCCGCCGTCGCCCTTGGAGCCGAGCGCCAAGAGCTCCGCGCGCCGCTTCACGGGGCTCCACGCCACCGCCGCGTTCGCTTGGATCTCCTTCAGCAGCGACATGCTTGTCTTCTAGTGCGCGCCCCCTTGAATCTCTCGACTTGCTGGCGGCCGCTCACAGCGCAGGTCTTGGTCGATCCGGCCGAGCTGCTAAACTGACTGTAAGTTTGGTATGATCTCGGGATCGCGCGAAGGGGGAAGCTGAGCTTCAAAATGCGGCAGACTTTTGGCCAATGGGCGGAGGACACACGCCGCCCGATCCGCGCGATCCGGCTAAGTGCGCCTGTACGATTGGTCGAAAAAAGGGACATCCGTTTGCTCCATTGGCCAAAAAGAGCTGAGGTCGGATGAAGCCATCTTGGTGAATTCATGATTTCGACAACATGGCGCGCGTCGTACTCGGAGCTTGGTGTCTTCATGGACAAAGTCCTTCACACGACTGCAAGAGGCTGCAGGAAGACCGCAACATGGTCATACTGGGATAATTGACGCACGGACGGTTGGCCTCGCGTGATCTTCGTTTCTGCGGGTCGTGCTGGATCAGTAGGATGGGTGTGTGCAGCACAAACAGACACTGCTTCACCTTGCTACGCCGCTACGTACCTGTGAGCTATCTAGTCGGTCTTGTAACCTGAAGTCGACGTGTGCGGATTGCGCTGTAGTCTCAACTGAGTTGAATGCATCGTATCGCGAATCCAGAACAGTCACGCCCACAACAGTCTGGCAAAACCTACGGTACCGAAGTGCCAGCGGCGACAAGTGCCGGACAGCATGTCGGCATGCGCAGAGCTCGTGGCATAAACTTGCTGGAGTCTAGAACTAAATACAGTGAAATCACAAACCTGGAATGAGCACTGATGCTTAGCTCCTCGTTTTACTATGCCGACGTTGACAGAGATTTAGGAGCGCAGATCAGTTGTCTTCGCTGCTTCATTTCAGCGAGGAACAGTTAAGCTTGGACGGATGCCAGAACGACCCGCAGCCAACGGTAGATCGTGTCGCCGCCTATCCAATATGTAATGGAGTATCAACAAGTTGCCAGCCACAACGGCGTCCAACGGCCGAAAAAGATCACGGGTTCCGCTGTAGATTCCCATCAAGCATATAAGGTTGGTGCTATTTTCTCTCCCAAATGACAGATCGTGCATAAATTCAGCTCTGCAAATCCCCTATATACTCCCACTATGTCAGCTGATAATCAGAGTCCGTTGTCTAACAATAGCGGGTCGCGGAGTTCTTTTTTCGACAGTCCTCATTTCTCGTCCAAGAAGGCAGAGCTCTCGTCGTGTCAAGCAAGAATGGTGCGGGTCATCCAACTCGCGTCCACGCTGCTGCTCGCAGTGCTCGCCACGGGAGCCGTCTCCGCCGATGAAGCTGCCCCGAGGTACGTACCACGCATCATGACGCCACGACGGACGCGTCGGTACTGACGGATTGTTTTCTTGTGTTTGTACAGTGAGTTGCGCCGCCTGGTGACGCTGTCTCGCCACGGCAGTCGCGCGCCCAACGACGTGGTGAAGGTCACCTGCCCGCGCAACAAGGCCAACCTGGACGCGTACAAGGTGCCGCTGACGCAGCTGACGGAGATCGGCATGAACCAGCTGCAGGCCGTGGGCGAGCACGTCCGCCACACGTACGTGGTGGACGAGCCGCACCACGAGGAGGCTTTCCTTTCGCGCTCGCTCAACGGCGTGAACCACTCGCACTTCGAGACGTACTTCCGCGCCGACGCTGCAACGCGCTGCTCGCAAAGCGCGACCGCGCTGGGCTACGGGCTCTACCCTGATGGAACCGGCCCGCCCGGCTTCCCGCACCAACCTGTGCCTATTACCATGCAGTTGGTGGAGAACGAGCATGCATTTGCTGCGCCCAAGGGCCCGTGCAGGAGCACGATGGACGCTGACGTTGCCGTGTACGCTGAGACCCGTGCACCGGAGCTTTTCGGGCAATACCGCGACGTTCTCGACCTGCTTGGTGAAGTTTGCGGCGTGGCTGTTGACGATATCCCCAATGTGCCTGGCGGTGAGGATGTTGTGCTGGGCGTGAAGGACCTGGCTGACATGTTTATCTTCGATCGCGACGAGGGTCTCCCGCTCCCCGATGGAATGACGGTTGATGCGCGTGAAAAGCTGGAGCAATTGGCTTTCACGAACCTCATGGAGCGCTATTACTCGACGGACCGCGAAATTACTTACTGGGTGGGAGGTTTTGCAGACTTGCTTATGAACACCCTGCAAGGCGGGGCTGTGCCGACGGCGCCGTCTCGTGCTGAATACCGCTACTTTTCGTTCCACGGCCACCGCGAGTTGCTGCATGGTCTGGGAATGATGCTGGGCTGGGAGTTCCACTTCGAGGGACTGCCTGTAGCTCTTAACGTGAGTTCCCTTCACCCTGGAACGACAATGTTCTTCGAGCTGCGTGCGCGTGAGCTCACCGCTGAAGAAGCTCAAAAGCAACCGGATGCTAAGGAGGCCTACTTTGTGCGAACGTACATGTGGTCGCCTTTCACCGAGCGTGAGCAAATCAAGCTAACTAAGTGCTCGGTTGCGGACTGCCCGCTGGACGAGTTCTACAAGATCATGACGAACCACATCGCTAGAACGGGCACGTGGGAGGCCATTTGCGACTACCACAAGCCCGTGCAGGGTCAGGGCCAAGCGACGCTTTCACACGCTGTTGAGGACAACCATGGTTTCGGGCGTCCATCCTTCTTGACTGTCATCGGTGTTGCCATGGTGGTGGGATTGGCATTCACGGCGTTCAAGGTTTACACCGCTCGTCGCCGCGGATACACCATGGTGGTGTAAACCGCTGGCTGAAAATGTGCGCAGGGGTGCCAATGGCACCGTGCCACGCAAGGATCAGAGATAACTACATCATAGGGCTAGTAAGGCTCGGCATTACACTTTAGACGAAATACACGTCCGCACCACCTAGCGTTGGTTGCATATCAGAGCTTCTGGCTTTGCTGCAAGTTGCAAAACGAGTAGTTTCACCTCCCTCCTACGAGCCCTCACTGTTGCAGACGGAGTTCCTGAAGCTTTGCCACAAGGCTGTCAACCTTAGCTAGCCCCTTAGCTTTACCTTGGATGATGCCGTTCTTGCCACCACCACCCTTTCCGTCAATGAGCGGCAGCACCGACCTCCCGTGGGCCATTATGAACTCGGGAGATCCAGCAATGAGGAACAAACCCTCGCCGCGCAGCTCTCCAGCCGTGAGAACGAACACCGCGTCATTTTTTGCGTCGCCCAGAAGACCCAGCAGCGTTTGCAGGAAACCGAGATCCCCTTCCTCGCGGTGATAAGTTACGACACCTTCACTAGTGCGTGCCACCAGGTCACGCGCAATTGAGGCGGCAAGCTCCTTCTGGAGATTTTTCAGCTCCTTAGCTGCGGTTTTCTGAAACTGAAGCAATTTTTCCACGCGAGAGGCGTGGTCATCCGGCGCACTGCTTAGCAGCTTGGTCATGGCGTGTTCGTTCTTCAGCCTGCATCATGTCAAAAAGCAAAAGTTGGCTAACAGCTTCTATGGACCTCAAGCTCGTCAAAATGACACGTACATTCGTGAGAACTCGCGGTTCACACGCTCACCAGCGACGAACCAAACGCGACTAGCTCCTCGTGCGAACTCGATGCTGAGTACGCGCAGGGATCGGAGTTGCGCCAGATTCTGAACGTGTGTACCACAGCACGGATTCACATCCAGACCATCGATCGTGACGATGCGCATGGCCTTTGGCATCTGCCCAGGTTCAAACTTCGCAGCGATCTTCTCCCATTCCTTCGTGCCAGGCTGAGCAAATGATGGCGTCATGGCTAGGCCTGCCACGATGACATCGTTCACTTCCGCCTCGATCTTCTGCAGCAGGTCAGCAGGAATCACGTACTTCTCCTTGCTCTTCTTCTTGCCATCCTCGGCGTTGGTGGGATCCACGCTGCCCATCGGCACAAGCTCCACGTTGCAGCGCTCTTCGCCCAGCGACCACGTGGTCGTATCGTAGCCGTACTTCTCTGCGATCGCGCTAAAGAGGTGCTGCGCCGAGTGCTGCTGCATGTGGTCGAGGCGGCGATCCCAGTCCACACTGGCCAGCACTTCCTGGCCCTCCACGAACGGCGCCTGCTCCCCCTCCTCCACAGGGATGCGGTGCACGCAGCGACCGTCCTTCACGTACACTTGGTCGACCGGCACGCCATCGATATTGCCGGTATCCCAAGGCTGGCCTCCGCCCTCGGGGAAGAGCACTGCACGCCATAATCATCGGAATAAAAAATCAGGATACCGCCCTCTCCAGTGCTGCCGCAAGCGGCCCAATTGCAATACGATGCAATCCACAGCCGACCGCCGTTTACGCACCCGTGTCCTCCAGCTCCAGCTCTAAGAAGCGCTGGGCCTTGGTCTTCTTCGTGGCTGGCACCACGTGCTCACGGCAGGCGTGCACGGCTGTGCGCAGAGAGCGCAGTGACGAGTCTCGCTGGCAGGCGAGCGCACCTGGGGGCGCCACAGAGCCCAGCGCCGCGCGAGTCGCGCGCGAGGCGACAGAGGCCGCCGTCGCGGCGGCCACCGCAGCTCCGGTCGGGGACATCGTGAGCAAGCTGATCAAGCAGTGACGAGTGGCAAGCAGATGTCTCAGATGCTAAAAATACGCGAAAGAGACTGCGATTTATGTAGTATAGGGTCAATAATTCGCTGCGTTAAACAGGGCTACTCAGTTATTATTTAAAGTAGTTAAGGCTACTTTGTTACTCGATTGTAAAGAATTACCTCGACTGTAATCGTAATTTGGAGTTCTTTGGTGCTTGGGGCGGCGCGTTTTTTTACGCTCGGTCCGCTCGCTGCCCAATCAGCGGGGGAGCAATCAAGATCGGCCGTTTCGAATCTTTGCTGCGCTTGATCCCTCCGTGACCATCGACGCGGGGCTCACAACGAGAAGAGCAAGCTAGAGCGCGCGTCACTCACTTCCTTTCCACCCGCAACACCTCCCGCCATGAGCAGCTTCACCCGCCGCGAGTCCGTCGACTCCTCGGCCGCCGCCTTCCAGGCCGCCCACAAGGCCGCGCCGTTCGCCAGCAAGCACCCCAAGGGCTTCGGCGAGATGGTGCTCGTCGACGGCGTCAGCATCGAGAAGACGTTCCTGCTGCCCGTGCCCAACCTGCGTCAGTGGCTGCCCGAGGAGGACAACCAGGTGTGCAACCGCCGCAAGCTGGACACGCAGGCCGAGGACTCGGTCGAGCGCAAGAGCACCTACAACAAGATCATGGGCGAGTCCGACGTGATCCTCGGCGACATCCGCCGCAACGACTCGCAGGAGGCCGTCTCGCGCGCCTACGTGCGCGCCGGCCCGCGCGAGAACACGTACTTCGACCCCGCCAAGGTCAAGGCCGCCATCGTGACCTGCGGTGGCCTGTGCCCCGGCCTCAACAACGTCGTGCGCGACGTCACCCTCGCCCTGTGGAACCTGTACGGCGTGCGCGAGATTTACGGTATCCGCATGGGCTTCGCCGGCTTCTACAACTGGACCTCGATGGACCAGAAGGAGGCCCCGATCATGCTGACCCCCAAGACGGTGGCCAACATTCACCACTACGGCGGCACCATCCTCGGCTCGAACCGTGGTGGCTTCGACGTGGACAAGATTATCAACTTCCTGACGACGAACGGCGTCTCGCAGGTATACGTGATCGGCGGTGACGGCACCCACCGTGCCGCCAACAAGATCTCGGAGGAGTGCCGTCGCCGCAAGCTGGCCGTCGCTGTCGCCGGTGTGCCCAAGACCATCGATAACGACGTGGACCTTCTGGACCGCAGCTTCGGCTTCAACACGGCCGTCGAGGAGGCCCAGCGTGCCATTCGCTCGGCTAGCACGGAGGCTCGCTGCGTACCCAACGGTATTGGTGTTGTTAAGCTTATGGGCCGCAGCGCCGGTTTCATTGCCGCCCACGCGTCGCTTTCCAGCGGTGATGTCAACCTGTGTCTGATCCCGGAGATCCCGATCGAGCTCGACGGCCCGCGCAGCTGCCTGGACCACCTTGAGCGCGTTGTGGAGGAGCAGGGCCACGGTGTGGTCGTTGTTGCTGAGGGCGCCGGCGAGGAGCTGCTGGGCACGTCGGTGGAGGCCGACGCCGGCGGCAACAAGAAGCTGCCGCCCATCGGTGCCTTCATGAAGGACCGCATCCAGGAGCACTTTGCCAAGAAGGGCAAGGAGTGCACCGTCAAGTACATTGACCCGTCGTACATGATCCGCTCGGTGCCGGCCAACGCCGCCGACAGTCTGTACTGCATGCTGCTGGGCCAGAACGCTGTGCACGGCGCCATGGCCGGTTACACCGGCTTCACCGTGGGCCTGAGCGCCAACCGCGTCGTGTACTTCCCGATCGAGGCCATCACGCGCAACTCGCCGCGCTGCATGGACCCCTTCGGCCGCACGTGGGAGCGTGTGCTGTGCCTGACGCGCCAGCCCAACACTGCCCACGAGGGCGGCATCAAGGGCGCCAAGTCCTCCGACTAAACCCACGGCGTAATGAGGCGAGTAGCGCCTACAGCCGAGTTAGTAGTGAAACGCGTTGTGCGGCGTCAATGTATCAACAAAACGTGAACGAATTTTCTCTCCAACTCGTTGTTGACGTTGAGGAGCCCTCTCTTCCTGGTTTGCCCACATCTTGACGAAGGTCAACGATAAGTTTGGCTGCTATGTACAGCAGGCACGTTGCCGGCTCGAAGTCTGGCGGCTGGAGTTCAGCCGGGATGCCGTACAGCGCCACACACGCACGCACCAGAATTGATGAGACCGCTCTAAACATTTTGTTGAGTGCCGGCCCTGCGCCCAGGAGGCTCATCAATTGATGTTGCCGTCCGAACACGCACGCGTCCAGATGGGATGCTTGTCAAAACATATTGCAGTCGCAGTTGCAGCGCGCGTAACCGGATATTGGCCAATGAAAATGTTGCACGAGTGAACCCATTTCTTTGCTCCTCGTCGCGCCCTCTGATTGGATGCGGATCGACCCTTTTATTGGACAATACTCAGATTTTCATGTGGGGGGGGATGCTCTCTCTAGGTTAGGTGAAACATTTTTGGCGTCGCCATGTACCTTAAGGGAAACACGCTAGGGAAAGCGCCTTATCGAAAAGCTCCAAATAATGGAGGAGTGACAATACACGACGGCAGCACTGCCGTAAGGCGCGGTGACTCAGGCGGCCTTGGCAGCGTGCTCAACTCGAAGCGATCACACTCTTCAACTGCCCCACTTTACGTGGAAGATGGACTCGAAACGTCACAACGAGATTTGTTTCCCACTCGTGTAAACATCCTCTAATCAGAGCGTTTGGGTTGCAGTTTGACTCAAAGAATTATCGTGATCCAGTAGAAATCACCGAAGGGTGTCATATGCGAGTTTTCAACTATAACGACATCGACATGCGCTCTACCATTTAAAATGAAAGCTACCGTCTTGTTCGTATACTTCTCTCCTGTACCAACTCAACAGAATTAATGTACTGTAACTAGTGGGTGCACTTATGGAGCACGCGCACGAGGGTACTTTGAAGTATTAGATGCTACACTGTCCCGTACCTGTACACACAGATCTATCGCTTGCAATAAATGCGGTTGAGCTTAGTACTGGATCATGGTAATTATTTGCTCGGCCTAAAACTGCAAATTGTTTTGCACGCTGGATTCCAGCCTGGAGCGAGCCGGTTGTGGCCTGTCTGGCAGGCCAGCATGTCTTCAACGGGGTAACGTGCCAGGAACAGTGTAAGGTGCCTCCAATCGAGATTTGGCCTCGAAAACTTTGCATACCAAAGGGGCCGCGATTGTTATTTACATCCAAGTTGGCACAGTGACTGTATGGAGGTGGATGATCCAACTCCACACAGTCACTCGCGTACATACAAGGAGCCCAAATGGCACGTCAATCCTGCTCTACTGCTCGCAGTTTGGACGAACACATAACGTGACTATCCTCCTTATTGAGGCATTTCGGGGTAGCTGTATGAGGTAGTTTCGGTTTTGTACCTCAATTAGGATCCACGCCAAAGCACCGGATTGGTCAATAGTCCTTTTTATAGATTGCGTGCTATAGGATACGCTTTTGCCCAGGATCGCCCATCATCGATCGCTCCGGCCAGCTCCGCACCATTAAAGCTCATTCTTCAAGTCTCCGCCGGGCCCCCAAGCGAGCCAGCCACCCAGCAAGTAAGTCTCTCCTCCACACAACAAGATGCTCGCTCGCCAGGCCTTCAAGCAGCTGCGCAGCGCGTCCTTCCTGGCCAGCCGCGGCTTCGCCGTGCTCACGGCCGACACGATCAACCCCAACATCGTCAAGGCCGAGTACGCCGTGCGCGGCGCGATCGTGCTGCGCTCCAACGAGTACGAGGACCGTCTCGCCCGGGGCGACGCGTCGCTGCCCTTCGACAAGGTCATCCCGTGCAACATCGGCAACCCGCTGGTGCTCAAGCAGGAGCCCATCGAGTTCCACCGCCAGGTGCTGGCGCTCGTCAACGTGCCCGGCCTCGTGGACCGGCCGGAGATCAAGCAGCTCTTCCCCGAGGATGCCATTGAGCGTGCCAAGTTCTACATCAACAACATCGTGGGCGGCACTGGCGCCTATGGCCACAGCAAGGGCACGAACGTCGTCCGTGAGGAGGTCGCGCGCTTCCTGCAGCGTCGCGACAACCACCCGGCCGACCCGGAGGACATCTACCTCACAGACGGCGCCAGTCCGGCCGTGCAGAACTCGCTGCTGACGCTGATCCGTGACGAAAACGACGCGATCCTGGCCCCCATCCCGCAGTACCCGCTGTACTCGGCGGCCATCGCCATCAACGGCGGCTCCCTGGTGGGCTACTACCTGGATGAGGAGAAGGCGTGGGGTCTGGACGTGAAGGAGCTGGCGCGTGCTGTGAAGGAGGCTCGCGACGCGGGCAAGACGGTGCGGGCCATGGCTGTGATCAACCCTGGCAACCCCACGGGTCAGTGCCTGTCGGTGGAGAACATCGAGGCGATCATCAAGTTCTGCAAGGACGAGAACATCCTGATCCTGGCCGACGAGGTGTACCAGGAGAACGTGTACGCCGAGGGCAAGAAGTTCGTGTCGTTCAAGAAGGTGCTGCGCGACATGGGCAAGGCGTACGACGACGTGGAGCTGATCTCGTTCCACTCGACGTCCAAGGGCTTCACGGGCGAGTGCGGTCGCCGCGGTGGCTACATGGAGCTGGTCAACATTGACGACGGCGCCAAGGACCAGTTCTACAAGCTCATGTCGGTGAATCTGTGCTCGAACGTGGAGGGCCAGCTGATGGTGGGACTGATGACCAACCCGCCGCAGCCTGGCGATGCCTCTTACAAGCGCTACATCGAGCAGCGTGACGGCACGCTCGAGGCGCTCAAGCGTCGCGCTGTGAAGCTGGTCAAGGCTTGCAACGAGCTGGAGGGCGTCACGTGCAACGAGACTGAGGGCGCGATGTACACGTTTCCGAAGATCACGATTCCGGCCAAGGCCGTTGAGGCCGCGAAGGCTGCGGGCATGGCGCCCGATGCCTTCTACTGCATGCAGATGCTGGACGAGACGGGAATTGTGGTGGTGCCTGGCTCGGGTTTCGGCCAGAAGGAGGGCACGTGGCACTTCCGCTCGACGATCCTCCCTCCCGAGGAAGCTGTGGACGAGGTGATCGAGAAGACGGTCAAGTTCCACGCCAACTTCATGGACAAGTACCGGTAGATTGTTAGTAGGTTTGAGAGGACGTAGTGATGGACGGCGCCAGTAGAAAGCCCAACTGTAGAGATAGTGGCAAGCCTACTGCTGCTGAGCCATCGCTCTTAAATATCCACGCTCGTGTTGAGCTTCTTGCAGCATATCCCTGTTCATGTATGTCGTTGAAGTTGTCTTCGACGACGAAACTACCGTAAATCGCAGTCAATTAGCGTAAATATGCAGTTTTAGCAATAAATTTAAAAAGCGCGCGTGCAAGCCTAGCCGAGTGGCGGGAAGCATGCTGTTCCTGCCGCTGGAGGAGGACTCGTGGCTCTTCCGCCTGTGCCTGTACTACGGCTTGCTAGTGCTGCTGCTAGAGCTGCTGGTGCCGCTCGTCTTCCATCGCCGCGTGCGCGTAGAGATCCCCCGTGTGGCGCTGCGTGGGCCTGCAGTTCCGCTGTCCACTCGCGAGTTCGTGCAACGCCGACGAGCTCTACAGCAGCAGCTGGCGGCACTGCAACGAGCGCTCGCGGAGACGCCGCGCCGCTCTCCGCAGAAAAGGAAGCAGTTGTTGATAGACGCGAGTGCAGTAAGAGACCGACCAGACGCGTCTCCGTCACCGTCTCCGTCTCCGTTGGCATCCCCAACGTCTTCAGTCAAGGTCTCGAGGCTGGAATCTTCACGGGAAACCAGTGGAAACAAGCGACGGGTTGAGAGGTCGGAGCGAAAAGGTGATGGAGAGGAGCAGAGAGATCGAGATGAAGCTGGACAGCGAAGAGAGGACACGGTGGTGGATGGTGAACAGGTGCAGGTGTCAAGGCAAGATCCCGTGGCGTTGAACAATTCGTCGGCGACACGTCCAGCTCGAAGTGGTGGGTTTTCGTTCGACGAAGTTGATCGTGAAGAAGAGGAGGGGGAGGAGAACCAGGCGTCTCGGAACGAGTCTGTTGGTTGGGAGCAAGTTGCGAGAAGGAGGGAGTCCCCGACGTTTTCAGGGCGAAGACCTGTGCGATTAGTAGCAGACGATGTGGGTCCTGTGAGGTACAACGGGCCCAGCGAAGCTGCATCACGGCTAGAAGCGCTCATTCGAGCGCGAAGGAGGAGAGCGAGCACTACGCCAGTATACGCGCCGCCACCAACAACAACAGCTGCAGTGTCGTCGCCATCGTCATCGCCACCACTCAACGATGTTCGTGTGACTGAAGTTGAAGAATCATCATTAGAGCACGGTGGTTCTACTACACCCAACCCGGTACCAGAGGCAATTCCATCGCTGTATGGACACCAAGACGAAGGGCAGGCAGTGGAAGATGACGAAGAAACTAAGGACTCGGAACCGCTCACAGATTTCCAAGCGTTTTGCGCTTCTTTCGCAACTGGCGGCTCAGCTGCAGCCCAGAAAGCTTTAGCGAAGCGAAAACACCACGAAGCGTTTGGATCAGAAGATGAGCAGGCGACTAGCACTGCTGGAGTAGCCCAGCAATCCGTCGAGACAAGAAAACATCCGCGAGTGTTTGAAGAGGAGGAGGAGCAAGTAGCTGACGAAGTTACTCCTGTTGAACCCCACAGCGCTGAAAAGCGGACACACCACGAAGCGTTTGGCTCGGATGGCGACGGTGCAGTCGACGATGCTGTAGGTGCTGAGCAAGTCCTAGAAAAGCGCACACGTGACGAAGCCTTCGGAGCGGAGGAGAAGCTGGAGTGGCCACAGGAGAAGTAAGTGTTTTGCGTATCTGGAGGGCATGTCTTGGGAAGTTCAAAGCTAACCACTCAATTGCTGTTCATTCTGCAGGACGCCTCGGATAGCCAGACGAATTTCATTCACCGACGAGGTCGACGCGCTAGCTGCTGCATCCCCGAAGGAAGTGCCCGGTCAACGCTCAAACTCGAAACGTAAACATCAGCAAGCATTCGGTATGATTGATGAAGAGGATGAGGATGCCGAATGGCGTGAGTCTTTGGCGTTCCGCCCGCACCGTTCAGGTTAGCAGGCCATAGTAATATTAACCTTTTGGATGCCGATGCTGTATGAGGAGAAAATAGCGTGCATGACTTACAGAAACTTACTGGTGCTCTTCTTTTCCAGTCTTGACGATGTAGAAGAGCGCGTGAATATTGTTGTTTTTGATGGCCTTGCGGCAAGCCGCAATGACCGTGGATTTGGCGTTGCCGAAGCGCAGCCGCGCCGCAAGCTGGATCATGCTGTTTACCTCTTTGAGAGCATCCAGAAGTGCCTGGTGGTTAGTGCTTCGCTTGGTGTACTCGCCTAGAAGCTGATTGTTGAGAGAGAACAGCTCGGAGTAGAAGCGCCGCATGCGTGACCTGCGATTCGACACAAGAAGTATTGTCAGTAATGGCAGCATGCAGGTATGTGCTGCAGTAGACCCACTTACATGTCGTTGAGGATTCGCGAGTCTTCAACTCGGATGATGAGATTCTTCACCTGGTTAGAATCGTCCGCCATTTCGCCGGTGAGCTTGAGTCGGATGGCGTTGCTCTCATCCACGCGCACGAGCAAGTTGCGGAATTCCTCCATTTGTTGTGGGAACTCGGCCACCGATTCGAGCTCACGCCATTCGAGAAATGCGCACATGTGCTGAACAAGCTCGGCTGCTAGCTCCATATTGTCCGTTCGGAACACGGTTTCCTGCGGTGTAATGGAGATGTTCAGCCGCGAGTTGTCACGAAGCGAGCGGAACATCAGTTGCGCTTGCGAGCTTTCCGGGATCGCTTCGGCCAACACGAAGGCGTTGTCTATCCACGAATACATTTGCTGTGGCTTGACAGGTGTGATAAATCGCACGTAGCCTTCCGGGGTCGTCTGCGGGCCCGCGCTTTCGCCGGTGATGTGGTGAAATGCTGCGAACTTTGGCAACTTGAAGGTGCATTCAAATACGTGGAAGGAGGTGTGGTGGCCGCGTGAGCCTACCAGTACCTTGAAGTCGAGACGCGCTGCGGCGTGCTTGTTCAAATTCAACGGGATTCGAACCGTCGGACTCATGGTCGCTGGACGAACTACCAGAGACTCGCCCTCGAAGATCCCCGCCTCCGATTCAAACACCACCACCATCTTGATAACAGCGTCATTCTCCGTACATAGTTCAAGCTCGAAGTTCGTGGCAGTCTTGCTAGCCAGAGATCTAACCTTGATGTTCGTGTCGGCGCGGATGCGTAGTCCTTTTCCTGCTGTCGCTCCACTCGCACCAGCTTGGTTTGCTTCCAAAGCTTTGATCTCAAGTTGAAGAGCTGCACGGTGTTTGGATAGCTTCGCAACCTCCTTCTCTTCTTGGCTAGCTTTGTCAGTGGCAGCGGTACTGGACGATCCAGGCGCAGGGAAATCGCCCGTAGCTGTGAAGTAGCCACAGATCTCACCGTCCGCTGAACAGCAGATAATCTCTTCCTTGCCGTCCATGCGGTAATCTGCCGTCACGAGTGCCGCCACGGGCGACGAAAGTACCTCTTTGTGCACAGCCTCGCCATTCGTCAATCTACGCGACTCAAACTTGCCGTTACTCCAGCCCATGACGATTTCCTTCTCACCGTCTCCGTCGATATCAAAGCTATGGATAGCGGTTGGCATGTTCTTGCTCTTGACACGCCACGCCCGGTGTTTGCCTTTGTAGACACCTACAGTTCCGTTCTGAAGCGCGTACCCGAACATTTGCTTCTTGATCGCCGTGAGGGCGAGCACTCGACTTGTTTCTGTGCACTCAAACACAACCTCTTCATTCTGGAAAGCCCGGATCTCGAAGTCATCCGACCCGGCAACGAGTTCGTCTCGGCCGTGACCGGTCACGTCGTTCACAGTCAGCGCTCGGACATTGTCTCCCGTGACCGTCCAGAAGAGCTCTCCGCCGTCACGGCCGAAGCCTTGCAGCGAACAATTGCCGCCCACCACAACCATTTGCGACGGTGAATTCACTGACGATGCAGCCCTGGGTGCTGGAGCGAAAAGCATGGCACTCACTCCATCGGGAACGTCCTTGTAGAAGATGTCTGAGTTTTTCTCCACGTCGTAGGCCAGCAGACTGGACTGCGTGCCCACCACGAGCGTGTCCCCCTGGTCCGCCGCCTCGAACTTGCCTGCAGCCAGTGCAGTGACCTTGCGGTTGATCTTGAGGAAGCGCACGCTGTTCTGCTCGCTCTCGTCGCTCTCCGAGTTGTCGCGGAAGGTGTTTTCGTTGGGCGAGTGGATGAACACTTTGCCGGCGGTGGTGCCGCACGCTAGTGCGGGGTGGCGACCATCGAATTTCCCCACCTGCGCCACGCGCTCAAGAATGGGCTGGTGCAGGTGCACCTGGAAGGCAGGCAGCATGGCGGACGGAGGCTTTTGCTGGTAGATCCTCTTATGCTATTGCGTCGCTTCAAGATCGGGTACCTTCAAGCAACATTCACTACAAGTTGAAGTGTTTACCTTGGCTGTTGCGCTCAGGTGAGCTGCTACATGCAGTCCCACTTCTTAGTCTACGAATTTTAGACTGAGTTCTGTGTGTCTTGCTGCTCATTGTGCCTGCCGATCCCTTGCCCTGCACATATCCCTCACAGCAGTCAATTCCAAGTGAGTTGTTGTGTCCAGGTCGTCGAAGTTCAACGGTTGAACTCATCGAAGTTGAAAACGGAGACGTGAGCTTGGGTACACGCAGCATAACAAGTCAATTCTCAGTTGTAAACACCTGTAGCGCATCCAAGCAGACGGAAGAGCTTTGCTGAGGAGCTCGAGACTGGCACTTCAACTTGTATTTTGTGTAGCAGTACACCTCGTGCAACATTCCATGCACATCGGAGCTTGATAGCAGCCAGTGGATCAATTGACCGACCCTGAGACCATGTCGACCAAGCCCGTGCTGACGTTCGTGACCGGCAACGCCAACAAGCTCAAGGAGGTGGTGGCCATCCTGGGCGCCGACTTCCCCTTCGAGCTGCGCAACCAGGCCGTGGACCTGCCGGAGCTGCAGGGCGAGCCGGCCGACATCGCCAAGGAGAAGTGCCGCCTGGCCGCCAAGCAGGTGCAGGGCGCCGTGCTGGTGGAGGACACGTCGCTGTGCTTCAACGCGCTCAAGGGGCTGCCCGGCCCGTACATCAAGTGGTTCCTCGAGAAGACGGGCCACGATGGCCTGAACAACATGCTGGCCGCCTACGAGGACAAGTCCGCGTACGCGCAGTGCATCTTCGCCTACGCGCCGGCGGGTGCCGAGCCGCAGGTGTTCATCGGCCAGACGCACGGCAAGATCGTGCCGGCCCGTGGCCCCACGACGTTCGGGTGGGACCCGGTCTTCCAGCCCGACGGATACGACCAGACGTACGCCGAGATGGAGAAGGCCACCAAGAACCAGATCTCGCACCGCTACAAGGCTCTGGAGGCGCTCAAGGCCCACCTGGTCAAGCCCACCGAGAAGTAAATACAGTAGTTGATTTGCAATTGGATAGGTGATCGTGACTCCATCGTAGAGCTCTCGCAGATGAATACGACACGCATCCGTTGAGTATTGTTGGTGACCAAGTGTCTGCATTATCGTGTCATACTATACATCATCAAGCCTCTCATATTTCCATATTGATCTACTGTAGTTTCTATGATATATCATACATCTTCATTTTCATTCCGAAAGCATTCCTCCAAAGAGCTACTACGTCGCACAATGGCGCTTCCGATCGGGTACATGGAGCCTCCGCGCTACATCCAGCCTTCCGCTCTCGCCGAGATCCTGCGCGACCCTAACACGTCCAGTAAGCGCCCCCTCATCATCGACGTGCGCGATACGGACTATGCCGGCGGCCACATCCGCTCGGCGATCAACATCCCGGAGGACAATTTCATGGACGACGACGACGTGGACGCCCTCGTGGAGAAGTATAAGGACGAGGACGCCATCGTCTTCCACTGCATGATGAGCCAGGTGCGCGGTCCTTCCTGCGCCAAGAGATTCAAGGCCCGGATGGAGATCGTGCTGGAAGGATTTAACCACAAGCCCCGCGTGCTGATCCTGCACGGAGGCTACGAGCGCTTCGGACAAGTGAGTGCTAACTAAGTCCACAACTGTGATGATTGTTCATTATCAACGAGCACACTGCTAAATATTTCTGCATCTGTGTTGTTCGTGGACAGATCTACAAGGGCGAGGCCGATCTTATCGAAATGGACGACTAGCACAGTGTCCTTCTGGCGCGCCATCTTCTGCTTCCACACAGGCTTGACAAGTCACTCGCTCAGCAGGATACCTAGAGTCTAGAATGTGTAGTCTTCAAGCTTGACAGGCGGTGCCTGCTTTTTCGTGATGTAGTCAATGAGGAAGTTGGCCTTGATGCACTCGATATCATGTGTCTTCAGCTTCTTCAGCCACAGGTCTCGTGTTGGCACCTCGGGCGGAAACAGCGCCACTACAGGGGCCTCGGGTGTTGACTCCTTCGCTAGAGTGTCGAAGTTGGCGGACTTGGTAAGCGGGATCACAGAGCCATCACCGGCTAGCACGATACGCTCACACATGTCTCGCGGAGGAATGCACTTTGCGTGGATGAAAAACTTCCAGCCCGCGAATGCACCAGGGTTTCCTCTAGCGCGCTCCTTACGCCAGTATGCGGACACCTCCGGCCAGATACGTTCATCGATATCCTTCTTGTCCGATTTGTGGCTTCCCCACTCATGCGCAGCCTCGTCGATGAACTTCCCGGCGGCAGAGCAAGCTTCCAGGTATGAAGGCTTCAATATCCACTGTTTTTCGACAACGCAAGAAAAAATATCTGGTTAGTGTGAGCGATGACTTGTGTTGGTAAATATCGCAATGCCCGTACCTTGCCAGCTGCGCATCCAGCAATGAACTTTTCTGTGCGTTTGAGCTCGCTGCAGATGATGTGTGTGCAATTACTGTCAAACACGCGTCCAAACTTGCTGACGGTTCCGCCCAACGACGAAATTATCGAGGTGTGCACTGCAGCTTGGTCTCGATCGCCGGTTAGGAGGAAAACACGGTTGTCTTTCGGTGGTGAAGCTGTGCGTGACTTTTTGGCAGCTGGTGCTTCCTTCTTTGGCTTCTTTGACGAGGTTTTGCTTGACTTCGACGCTTCTGGTTCTTCCAAGTCAGCGCCCTTGCGCTTCTTAGTCTTTGTTTTCTTGGCAGGAGCTTTGGTCTTCTTCGCTGGTTCCTGGTCCCCAGCGCCAGCATTCGCTTCTTCCACGGTACCCGATTCATCTGCGTCGCTGCTGATGCTAATAACTACGGGCGGCTCTTTCGCGACTTTGGCATTAGTTTTTGTCACTTTAGTCGCTGGTTCCTTCTCGACTTCTTCAACATCTGCCGAAGTTTCATCAAGTGCCATCGGTTCATCCGTATCAGCTTTTCGGGAGATCCGCTTGTTTGAAGGTGCGGTCGTGTTTGTCGGAGTATCGAACAGCGTACATGCAACATCCTTCGCACGACCAGGTGTCGCTTTCGATGTTTTAGCGGAAGTCGCCGGGGTTGTAGTTTCCAGGTCAGTCGGGATCTTCTTATCCGCAGGAGTGGGCACCTTGTCGATTTCAGTGAGAATTCCGTCCACATCAAACCTACCCTGGCCGCCCTTTGCCGACTTCTTCGCGCTTCTTACGCTGGGCGTGATAGCAAGCTTTGTTTTACTCACGATTTCTTCATCGGGTTTGATGTCGCCGCTATCCTTCTTCTTCGAGCTATGGTCGGACGCCGTACTGTCAGTATCCCCCGAGAAATCTTTCATTGCCGTGTACCGGAACGCGTCTTCTGGAACATATTCCCACTTAGATAGGCATGCGAAGACCCACTAATCCACGTCAACCGGGGTTAGATACGGAGCACAACATGGAGCGCAGCACAACGCATAAACGTACCTCGTGACTCAGCACGTTGTCAAATCTCCAGCTCAGCGCTTTCTTGTACTTCTCCCCTGATGCTTCATAACACAGCAAATGGGTCGAATGCGTTCGTGAAAGCACCGGAAGTAAGCATGCACCAGTGGCGTGGATAGCGATCTGGAGCTCCTCACGAGTTGGGCTTGACCGGCTTGAATACCCGGATAGCGTAATAACGAAAGACTGCATCCCCGGAATACTTCCGAACGATCGCACTGGCCGCTGAATCGCTTCGTTAAACGGTGACGGCTTGGAGACCTGTGATAGTCCTGCCAGCACCCAATAGATACTGACCACCTTTTTACCTTGACGTGTAGCTTCGTCGTACTCGAACCCACCGCGGTAGCGGCATATGACGAATGATGCATTCGTGACCACCTTGCCAACAATATCTTGATAGGAATCGCCAAAGGGTACATTCGCCACCTTGGCATCTACGGTCTTCAGCATCTCTGACAGTTTTTCTCGAAGAAGCGGGGCTATGTGCTGCGCCAGTAATACGATGGATCCATGCATCGTTTTCTTCATCGCTTCCAGTTTCTGCGCAACAAGAAGGAAGCCAAATGTCACGGTCAATACCGAATCCAAACAATCGCACGCACAACTCTTTGCAGATTGATCGTACTCACCTCGTTCGACAACTTGCGCACCACTGACAGTTCCGTACCAAGTTCCGTCCTTCCCAGCTTGTAAACCTGTGCGCATTTGCTGAGGTTTAAATCTTCCAAGTGCAGCTCCGGTTGCGTCTTCCAGTTGCGCGCCTTCTGCTCCGACTTCGTGGGGGCAGGCCCAGTTGGTTGATGAGCGAACGGGCCTTCGGGTACGCGGCAATGACGCAGGACGCACTCTTCAATCCACGCGAACTTGACATGATGCTGCGTGTCCAGCCCCGCCTGCTGCCCTAAATACGCTAAAACGCAGCTCGGCAGTGCGAACGTCGTGCTTGCCGAGTCCAAATCAAAGTGTCGTCTCCACTTGGTCACGTTGCGAGTCAGATCCGCCTTCGTGTAGCTGAGTTGCAGCAGCTTCTGGTGTTCCTGTTGCTCTGGAACAATGCCTGCGTCCTTTCCGCCCTCTTCTTGGTACAGAATGTGCGTGGCGCCAGCGTACACCTCCTTCTGGTCGACGATCTGGCCGCCGAAGTGGGTGATGAGTCCGTTGATGACCTTCCTCGGGTCCTTGGCCATCGTCCCGGCCGAGATGGCCAGCGTCGAGAAGATGAGCGCCGGGTTGGGGCTGAAGCGGTCCACGGGCAGCAGCTTCTGCAGCAGAAACGTGCGGAAGACCCACTCGGGACGCACCAGCGCCACGAAGCGCTCGTTGCGCTGCGCCACGAAGCTCTGGTAGGCCTTGGGGTGGCACACGATGTGCGTTACGGCGCTGCCACTGGCGGCGTCCGCGTCCTCCAGCAGTGTGGCGCCGCCATCGCGCAGACATGCGTCAAGCGCCTGCAGCTCCACCGCGTCCAGCTCCGCCGGGTGCACGACGCACTGCAGCGACGCGTACAGAGAGTGCTGGCGCATCGGAAGAGGGGCCTTCCTTCCTTCCTTCCTGCTCTCAAGTCGCAAAGATAAAGTATGGCGCGCTGTTGATGAGCAATTTTAGTGGAACCAGATAAGAAACGTTTCTAACGAAATTCGAATGCGAAATTTCACATTTCGCGCCAACTTGAAATTCGAATCATGGCGCCCAGGCAGACGGTGGACCTGGTGATCTACGCTGCGCACGTGATCCCCGTGGCTCCTCGCGACCTGGTGCTGCGCGACGCTGCGGTCGTTATCCATGACACTAGAATCGTGGCGTTGCTGCCTAAGTTGGAGGCCCAGGATCGCTTTGTCGGCCTGCAGGAGCAGCATCTGGACCGCCACATCGGCCTCCCTGGACTCATCAACCTGCACACCCACGCGCCCATGACGCTGTTCCGCGGCCTTGGAGACGACAAAGTGCTGCTGGACTGGCTGGCAGAAGACATTTGGCCCATGGAGAAAAAGTTCGTCAGCCCGAGTTCGTCCGGGCGGGCATGACGCACGCCGTCGCCGAGATGATCCGCAGCGGGACAACGTGCTTCAACAACATGTACTTCTTCCCTGACGAGATCTGCGGCGTGCTGGAGAGCACGGGTATGCGAGGAGCTGTGGGTCAGGGTATTATGGACTCGGCGTCGCCCTATGGGTCGGGTCCGGAGGAGTTCCTGGCCAAAGCATAGCCTAATCTGAAGAAGTACGGTCCTGGATGCCACGACCTCATCACGGTGACCGTGGCGCCGCACTCGCCGTATACGGTCGGGGAGGAGACACTATTGAAGGTTGACGCTCTGGTGAAGAAGTACGATGCACGGATCCATATCCACCTGCACGAGACGGAGGCGGAATGCAACGACAGTGAACAGTTGAACCGGGCGTCGATGTGCTGCCACAAGAGCGACCAGAAGCTCCACCCCCTTGCGAATTTCAAGAGACTGGGGCTGTTGTCGGAGCGACTAGTGTGCGCTCACATGACGCACCTGACGGATGAAGAGATCGACGATGTCGCTCATGCTGGAGCCCACGTGGTTCACTGCCCGTCGTCCAACCTCAAATTGGCGTCGGGGATCGCTCGAGTCACTGAAATGCTGCGTCGAGGCGTGAACGTGACTCTCGGTACGGATGGAGCTGCGAGTAATAACTCGCTGGACATGCTAGCAGAGATGAAGCCAGCGGCGCTCTTAGCCAAAGCTGAGTCGTGCCAGAGCACTACATGTAGTGTCTCGGCTGCTGAGGCTTTGCAGATGGCGACGCTCAATAGCGCTCGAGCGCTTGGACTCGATCAAGAGATCGGATCCATTGAGGTGGGCAAGCGCGCAGACATTATCGCGATCGAGTGCGATAGCATCGAGATGCTCCCCATGTACAACGCAGTGAGTCATGTGGTATACGCCGCAGGACGAAAGCACGTTTCAGATGTATGGGAAGCAAGTGCTTCGCAATCGTCAGCTTACAACTGTTGATGAAGCCGAAGTAATGAGCGAAGTGCACGAGTGGAGGAAACGCATTTGCCAGTGGATACCACAACGAGCTGAAGGCGAAGCAAAATACATGAACATGACACGATGTTATGCGTGTTGTGGCCTTATTTCAGAACCAGCTTATTGATCGCAGCATCAGCAAACTCCACACGACGCGAAAGCACTTCTTTCACGCGAGCTGCCGGCAGTGTCCAGGCGACACCACGGCGTCTGCGTCCATATACGTCCTGCACATCCTGCGGTGTGTCCACATTCAGCACCTCGGACAGTTGGGTCAGAGCAGCGAATGCCTCACGGACTTCGTCACCTGCACCTCCTTCGCCGCTAAGGAATGTGCTGATCACTCGCACATCCTTGTCAAATTGCAACGCGCCGAGCTGGTTAATGCGAGTGGCCCGAGAGAGGAACCATGACTCGAGCTGGGTAGCAGAGCAGACTGCGACCCCCTGCACGATAGCACGGTAGTTGCTGCGTGACAGGTTACCACGAAAAGCTGCTAGCAGCGAACGCAGGCCACGCACAAACGCGTGGGCAAATGGATCATTCGCCTCATTGAAGGTGAACATAGCCTCCGTCAGCTCGTACTGCACGCCACTGCGTCTCGAAGAAGCGGATCCAGATGACGACAATGCGTTTGCAGACGCAGCCAGAGCCGACGCTGCAGAAGACGCCGACGACGACGGAGACAACAAACTGCTGAGGTAACTGGCAATCTTGGGCTCCAGCAGCTTGAGGAGCTTTTTGCGTGACGCGAGAAGGAGCTGCTTGAGCTCGGCTGAAGCGTCTTCAAGCGCATTCAGGCAGGTCATAATGTGCTGCGGCACCTCCGGAAAAGCTTCAGGCAGCTCATGTTCGAACTCCCCCTTTAGCTGTGCGATATATCCAGAAGTAACTTCTAGGCTGTTCAGCACAACATCGGGGGCGTGCTCCTTGCGCTGCTCTGGTGTCTGCCCGGCAGTTTCGCCGGCGTTGACACCACCAACAGGCCCAACGGTTTTACTTAGCTTAGCGAATTGTTGTTGCATTTGATCACGCAGCTGCGCTGAAGACGCTGCCAACAAGCTCGCCGCGTCACCTGAGGCCGAGCTGTCCAACTTGGCGGATGTGGTCATGTGACGGATGCGGCTACGCATAGTGTCGCCCACAACATCGCGTAGCACCGTGGTGATCATGTTCAAGACACCGGCAGCGCAGTCTGTGTGACCTGTAGCCAGCGCACGGAGACCAGAATTACGCGCGACGTAGAATACCTCATCAATGGCCGATGAGATCGGAAAGCACACGAGCCCGTCATCACCATCTGCACCGCCCATTGTAAAGTCACCCGAGCTGCCATCGCCGGACGAGAAATGAAGTTCTTCCCACTGAAACGCCTTGCGAGCAGCTTGGTTCAGCAGTGCGTTTTCGAAGAAGCAATAGTAGCCCGCAAGCTCTTGGACACTTTTCCCCATCTCACTCTCTTGGATCGAAGGAAGAACAGGGGACTTTTCGTCATCATGTCCAGCTTTGCTGTTAGTCTCTTTATCGCCTTCTCCATCTTCTTCTTCGTCTTCTAGCACCACTCGTGAACGCATGAAGCGTTCGTACGTCTGCGTGTGCTGGATCACAAGCGCCATCTCATTCAACTGTTCGTTCATGACTGCCACGCCATCGTCTCGGGGACTTCCCGGTGCAGACTGCATCCCACGGTTACTAGCACTGCGATTCGAAGGCGACAGTGGAGCGGTTGAAGTAGGCGAGCCTGGTTGCTCTCCGTTGGCAATTCGATCATGAAACTTGCGTTGCGTCATGTACGCGTTTAACACCGCAACCGCCGACTGTTCTCCGAGCGTATACAGCTTCGCCACAAATCGATTGGGGCCATGGACTCTCTCAAAGCACTGCGACATCAGCCCCGCATGCTGCTGAGCTTCTTGGGCAACCTGGTTGAACACCTCAGCGAGATGCGTGATCAGCTCTTGGGTACTAAACACCCCAACGCGTGGATCTCGGTTCCTCTTCAAAGACTCCTCCAATGCCTTCTGCACATGTTCCAGCAACATGACCAGCCCATGCTCCTCGTAGTCTTTCCCCACTGCCTTGAACAGCGGCGCGTACGTCTGCACCTTGCGGTTGTCGCCAGCACGGAGCCCTTCGTCAAACGCGCCTTCAATGACCCCCTTGAGATCGTTCTCGATTGTATCCACTCGAAGCTTATCCGCAACATCCAGCGGCATCTGCTGCTCGATGTTCTTGAGCGTCTGGAGAAACGTGGCGGCCTCTGGGTACCTCTGCTGCTGCATGGCCCGCCGGATCCCGGCCAGGGCGTTGCGCAGCGTCAGCAGCTGCGCCGACTGCTCCAGCGCCACGCCGAGACGCGACTGGATCACATCCAGCCGTCGCACTTCCCGCGTCATCTTCTCCGCGACGTCGTTGGCATTGGCCACGCGCTCGACGACGGCTCCGGTCTGTGCGCACAGCACTGTCACCTCCGGTGTCAACTGCCGGAGGGAGCGCAGCACGCGTTGCGCCGCCGCCTTCTCAGGGGCCGCCGGCGCCTTGGCGAACGCCAGCATATCCTCGCGGAGCGACTGCTGCTGCTGCTTGACGGCCGCGAGCTGGGCCACGAGCGCCGCGTGCTGCTCCAGCTGCTGCTTCCGACGACGAGGAGCTCCCATGCTCTCGAGACAGATACAAAGCTGAAGTGGGCGGTGACCCCATATGATTGTGACGTGGTCGTGTGCACCACATGATATGCACACCAACGTACACAAATCACAGCAAGATGACAAGCATGGCGGTGGCGACGTACGTGGAGCTGTGCACGCGTCTGTCGCGCTTCGTGCAGCTACGGCCGAGTGATGCTCAGTGCAAGGAGTTGCTGAGTGTTCTGGATGAGCTGGTAGCGCTCTATGATCGTGTAGATCGCTCCTCTCCGCCTCAGAAACTTGCAGTGGACGCGCCACTTGTGGGACTCGCGGCCATGGACGATTTGGTGTTGCTCTCGATGCACAAGCTGCTAGGATCATTCGTGCTCAATTCATCCTCTCCTGCGCTACAAGAGCGCTCGTTCGTGGTGTTTGCGCGCGTTCTACGCCGTTGCAAGCCTCGGATGCGAGGAAATAACGCCGGACAGGTGCAACGGCGACTTGGCTTCGTGCAGAGCTGCGTGCTGTATCTGCCGCCCCCTCCAGAGGCCAGCGACGGCGGTGAAGATGTTCCAGGTAGTATGAAGCTTGCTGCTCAGCCGGAGGAGCTGAGACTAGCTATTCTGCACAGTCTTCGGGAATTGTTGGATGAGGAAGACCCAGATGAGCCGAAGAAAGAAATGCAGCTTCAAGTGGACCAACAGCACTTCTTCGCGTACGTGGTGGCGTCGCTGCTGCATGTGGCGCAAAAGGATCGCTGCCGTGAAGCTGCGCTGCAAGCTGTTGAAGTGCTGAGGAGTGTGTTGTTCTTCGTTCGTGACCCGCTCACGCTACGACAGTACTTGCCTGGTGTCGCTGCTGGCTTGTGGAAAAGTGCAAACGCGCCGCAACAGGCGTCGAAGGTAATTGTCGCTGCGTTGCAATGTCTTGAAACAGCGTTAAAGCTTTGTATTGGTGACGAGAATCTGCCTGGGGGTCAGTATGGAGAAGTGAAGAAAGACCAACAGCGATTCACGCTCGAAGCAATTCGACGGTCGGTCGAATCCAATGCCGTCAACGCGTCAGATGCTTTGGAAGTCGATGAAGTGGCGTCAAGTGGAAGCGACAAGTGGTTGGAAACCACGGCTATTAACCTTGATCTACTACTCTCGCGGATGTTTGCAGCGAGCGTATCAGCCGTTGCTGCGGGGACTAGTACGGGTTTGCCGCGGTCTTCTTGGCGAGTCCGTTGTGCACTTGCAAACCTTTGCGGTACAGTGATGTTGCAGTGTCGGCGTTCGCTGCGTGTATCATTTTTTCGGTGCTATGATGAACTTTTAGTCCTTCGCGGCGACGCTATTGCCGAGGTTGCGAAGGAAGCAGATGATGTACTGCAAAAACTCCAAATGTCAGCGCTGTCTCCGGAGGAACGCTTACGGCTACTACCAGAGATGGCTGATCGCTTCCAAATGCTTCTATCGACACTTGTCCTCAAGGTTGCTACGGAGCATGAGGCAACCAAGGTGCATTTAGTGCGCACGCTTCGAGGTTACTTGGGATTTCTTGGATCCAATCTGACCCCCTACCTGGACGCGTCCATGGAAACGATTTACACCTCGCTCTGTCGCGTGGTGTCATTTGCTGCACTAGACATCGCGTTAGTGGTTCATCAAACGCTTCCCAGCTCAGCCGAGTCCAGTCAAAGTGATGATAAACCCGAAGGCAGCGTCGTGGTATCGCAATTTCAAAAACGATTGCGCTATTTCAACGAGGAAGCCTCTGTTCACGAGGTATTGATGATGGTGCGTGATGTCGGCGCAGTCTCTACCCCTGCTGGGTTTATCGACTGCGCTTTCACGTTATTGTCCGAGACCGACACCACAGAATCTGGCAGCGCTGAAGTCGTTCTGGTCTTAAACGAGTTTTTGCGAGCCTATTGCCCCACTAAGGAGAGCTCAACTATCCCGATTCACGAACTGGAGTGTGTTGATGTCCACCTAATTGGACGCATTCTGGAAGATTTATTGGCTCTGGAGGCATGGGAGGAGCACAACTCGCCGTCCAAGCGTGGTTCCAGCAGAGCATTAGTGTCTCAACGCGCGCTTATGGTGGAATGCGTTGGTGTGTGTGCAGAAATTCTTGGGTCCGAGTTCAAGATGTTTTTACTTCATGTGCTGTACCCGTTAGTTGAGCAATTAGGTGCTCACGATGTCGAAGTGGAGCGCGCAGCGTTGGCTGCATTGGAGAAGGTCTACTATTTCGCTGGATACGAGTCCCTCGAGGCTCTCTTTCAGGCTAACATGGACTACTTCGTGGACGCCTTGTGTGCACGACTGGAGCAATTAGATTCGTATCCGATGACTGCATTTGTCGTTGAGGCGCTGCTCAGGCACACTCGGCTTGCATCATTACCTCTGGTGGATGAAGTGGCTTCATCGTTGCTTCGAAGTGTGGACTTGTATCAGGACTCGCCTTACGTTGATGGTCTGCTGCGTGCACTGAAAAATCTGCTGAACAGTATCGCTCGTGACGCCCAAGAAGCTGAGGGTAAACAAAAAGTATCAAGCTTTGCAACGGAGAAACCATCGGCTTCTCGGTCGCTCTTGAACGAATTCATTCACGAGATGAAGGTTCTGGCAAGTGGAGGCATTGACGCCCTTGAAATTGAACCTGACGACGAAGAAAAACCCTCTACCCCTGAAGACACTGACCATCCAAGTGTTAACGGCGCTCTGCCCGTGGAGTATGATGAAATCCAGCCTGACGAGCAGAACGATGAAGACAAGGACGAAGACCCTACAGCATCAGGATATCGTACGCTGGTCATTGACATCATGGATAGATGCGGTTACTTCATTGTGGAATCCGACCCCATTGCGTGCTGCTTGGTTCTATCCTTGATCGACGAGGGCGTACGATTCCTTTCTCAGTACCGCAAGCAATTGTTGCCACTCGTGGCGCGCATGTGGCAGGAGTTGTTGCCTCGATTGCGCGTAGATAATCGTGCTATCGTCACCGGAACAGTCCGTGTCATCACCACCCTCGCAGAAACTGCAGGTGACTTCGTTGGAGATCGTTTTGTTGAGACTGTGTGGCCAATCCTCCGGTCTCAAATGCAAGCCATCCACTTTGATGCTGACAACAAGTCGTCGCAGCTCACACGCTCCATGCTGCTGGTCACAACGCCTTCGGCTGAAAACTCAAGCGCTGGGTTGGGTGAAGATTCGGGAACACCCAGTAATGCTGATCTCAATGCTGTGAGCGGAACTCGGAAGACGCAGGAGGTTCGTCAACTGCTTGCGATTCTATCGTGCCTGACTGTGGTGTGTCGGCAATCGGAGTCAGTGGCACAGCTCGTGCCCGATATTACGCGTACATGCAGCAAGTATTTGAGCCGCACAGCACCGCGGGAGGTTGTGGAGCAAACATCAGAGCTCTTTGCAGCATTGGTGCAGCTCAACGGTGACGAAGTGTTCTGCACTGTTGCAGCTCTAGCCGAATGGATGCCTCCTGCACCGCCGACGCCACGATTCTTTAAGTATGAACCTGAATCTGTTCGTCGCTTCCACAGAGGGCATTTGTCCAGTATCAATGGGCATCAGTCTTGCCGAGAGAACGCTATCGTTCTAATCAATCGTTTATTCGGTTGAAGATGCAGGGACATCACTATCGTTTATTGAGCGAGATATACGAACGCACTGCTGAATTCCTTCCTATGATACTCGCTTTTCACCTATCGACACCTGCCTACTAAACTCGCGTTAGTCTAGCCAAACATTCCGCCCATGTTACCAGCGTATGCCATCGGTCGAATCGGCGGGTGCTCCTAATAAAGAGGAAGATAAGTGAATGTAATGAGTCCCGTATTCAGTCATAGTCCTCATTAGAAGTCATGACAAAATTACGTACCACTGCAACAAATTGCGTGAACCGGGGCTGCATGTCCTTCTCAAAGCGAATGAACGCGCCCTTGTTGCCCATTTGGTCGCAGTAATTCGGTGCACTGAAGACCGTGATGCACTTTCCATCGTGCTCTACCAAGTAACCCTCGTCCTTGACCTCGTGCGAGCGCACCAACAAGTCTGCAACAACGGCATGTTAGATCAATGACAAATTAGACACCGCACAGTTCCTGCATCTAAATGAAACAACAACTTACCGAGGTTATTCTTCTCCAAGAAGGCCTTCGTGATATCGGGGCCGAACGAAAGGCCGATGCCGCGCTTGCTAGGGCCACGGCCCTGGAACGGTTGCGGGTCACTCCACATCAAGTCGCTCATGAGTCCACTCTCAGGCGGCTCGCGGTTGCGGTCGATCTTCTCGATATCAGCAAGAGTCACGTTCTCTTCGCTGAACAGACCACCGTGCACAACAAGCACCTTGTCCTCGATAGAAGCCGCGAGAGGCAGCCAGTTGAACACCTCCGTGAAGAGCTGCATCACCGTCTCGTCGTACTTGTGCTTCACCTCGCCCTCGAAGCCGTAAATCTTGTTCATGTTCTTCGACTCGTGGTTGCCACGCAGCAGGTGCACGTGCTGCGGGTACACAAGTTTCATGGCGAAGAGCGTCATGACCACCTCGAACGAGAACGACCCTCGGTCGACGAAGTCACCATTGAATAAATACGGGTTGGTTTCGCTCGGAAGCCCGTTCAGCGAGAAGATGTTGCACACGTCGTAGAACTGGCCGTGGGTGTCACCGCACACAGTGAAGTGCGCGTCCGGGTCGTCGGCCGGCAGCGAGATGCGCAGCAGCGACGGCAGCGCGCACAGCATCTCCTTCAGCTTCAGCAAGATCTGGATCACGAACTTGCGGTGCAGCAGCTTGCCGCGCTTGAAGCGGTCCATGAGCGCGACGATGAAGTCGGGCTTCGTCTGCGTCAAGTCCTCCGGGAGGCGCGGACCGTCGTACGACGGGTCCACCACTGCAAGCAGCACACCATCACTCAAGTCGTTAGAAAACCAACACCTCATCTACACACAAGACACACTAGAAAATTTACCGAGCGAGTTGACGTCGATGGTCTCGGAGAGCGGCAGGTTGCGCTCGGACTGGATGGCGGCTGCGAAGGCCGCCTCCTTGATGATCTTCTCGCACAGCTTGAGCTTGGCGCGCGCGTCGCGGTCCTGCGGCTTCATGCGCACCACGAGACGGAAGTCCTTCACCGCCTTCTTGTGGTGGCCGAGCGCTAGCTGCGCCGAGCCGCGGCGGTAGTAGGCTGCAGCAGCCATAAATTAAAGCACACACTCGTCAGTCCTCAACGCCCTTCCGCCGGTAAACACACACAGAAAGACACCGACCGCCACCGACCTTTGATGTAGCTGGGCTCGAGCTCAATGGCCGCCGACGCGTCGTCGATGGCCAGTCCGTAGCTCTCGCTCTTGACGTGCGCGGCGGCGCGGTTGGCGTAAAAGATCGCGGTGGGCACGAGCTCGATGGCCTTGGTGTAGAACTCGACGGCCGTGGCGAACTTGAAGTGCGCCAGCGCCTCGTTGCCCTGCGCCTTGAGCTCGTCGGCGCGTGCGCGCGTCTCGTCCGACACGGCGTGCGGCGCGCCCTCCGTCACGGTAGTGTTCGCCATCTCCTCCGCCCTGCCTGGTGCTGCTTGTTCGAGAAATGGCTGCAGGGCAAGCGCAGCCCTTGCCAGTCACCTCTGTAACGTCATAAATGGCAACCCATCATCCGTCATGAAATCAGAACAATCACTCCTCGGATCGCGACTCAAACGCGATAAAATCCGGTGGGCGGAAGGACGGACGATGGAGGCGCCGCTGTCGGTGACGGTGTCCATGGCGCCGTCGCCCGCCAAGCCCAAGCGCTCGCTGGACCTGCGCGACATGATGGACGAGCTGCCGATGCTGGCCTCGCTCAAGGACCAGAAGTGGATGGCCAGGCTGCCGCGCAACATGTTCCCGGCGCTCAAGAAGAGTCCGCGCCACAACGCCGGCGACAGCTCGCCCACGAGCGGCTCCGAGACGGACACGACGCTCCTCTCGCCGGGTTTTCTGCCCACTCCACGGGTATGCTGCAATAATTGCTGTCTGGTATTAAATATTGCTCTTAAAACTTTGGCTGACATTATTATTTTCTTTCTTTTGACAGACGGCGAGGGCTATGTCGGTGCTGGTTCCGTCGACGGACGAGGAGGTTCTGGACGCGCTGGACCCTCGCTTCTTCACGGAAAGCTTCGACCCAGTTGCACACATGCTGGTGAGTGGTGAAATGTGTGTGGGTTTATGAGCTTGAGGTCGGAAACGAAGCTGATGTTGGGATGTTTTGATTTTCGTAGGAAAACATTCCGGAGAATAAAACGGAGTTGAACGTGTTCTTGCGCACGGAGATCAGCGCCGTGGATGTGGCGAAGGACGTGATTCTGACAAGGTTGCAGGACGACGTGCGCGCCAATTACAACTCGCTCATTCAAGGCATGAAGGTGGTGCAGGAGGTGGACTTGGATTTGGTGCGAGCGCAGATCCACGTCAAGAATGGACGGCGTCTTCTTGCTACAGCGAAGAATGATCTGATTTTAAGGTAAAGTCGCTCTACGTCAAGCAATTTTGTGTTTTTCGTCGATGCTGATGTTATCTACCGGTCGTTGCTGTGAAGCTCTTTAGAAATTGTGAAGACGAAGCGAAACCGTGATCGCGTTAGCGAGGTAAGCATTGCCGTTCTACACGTTTTTTTACAAGTATTTGTTGCTAACGCTCATTCCGTTGCATTGTACAATACTTCAATTATAGATTGTTTCCTTTGGATCTCAAATCGTCAATTTCTTTGATGACGAAGAGAAGATGAACGAGGCTCTGCAAGAACACCAATTCATCACAGCGGTGGGTACTACGTGCGGTAAACTACGAAGCATGGAAATAGTATGTATATTTACCGAGTTCGCTGTGTCAATAGGTGGACATCTGTGTTGGTCTCCGGAAGGGCTTGTCACGCGAAGAGTTGAAGGCTTTAACAATTCTGGATGAAATTCGAGTTCGAATGCAGGATTTTATCCCGAGATTGCGTAAACAGTTCGACCAGGTGGGTGATCTATCTGCTCCATGTCGTTGCCGACGTTATATTTATACCTTCCTCTTGTGATGCAGTCTTTGCGAAAAGTGGCGGGGCATTTTGACCCTCTCGAGTACAATGAGTTGCTGCAAGCGTACATCACTCTGGCGGATCACTCCGAAAACCTTGGGTTTGAGTTCTCGTCGTACACACTGAACGAAGTCCTGTCGAATATTCCCGAAATTATTGTGCGCTCCATCGACGACATGACGAGTGAATTTATGCGCCAAGTTTTCGAAGCCGTGTCACCGAAAAAACTGAAGGCTGGAATTAAAACCAGTCAGCTCAAAGACAACAACGCAAGTAAAGCAGGGGACCCAGTAACACCGGCCTCTCAAACAGTCGAGAATGTCAAGCGATGCTACGAGCACCTCACCGACCTAATGCACACATACTACCTCTTAGTCCAATGGCATCGCGATCCATTCAATCCGCTGAATGACGATGTCGCCTACCTTCATCGCTGTGGCATTGATGACGATGACGATGATGATGATGATACCGACGAAGATGATGACCACGATGATAGAAGATTTCACCATTCGCACTCAAAACATGGACATGGTAGTGGCAGAGCAAAGGGGGCCGAATCTCCATCCAATCGCTCGAGAAATGGATCCGTTTTGAAACGAACACTATACGACCAAGTGCTGTGCGATACGGGAATGACGTTGCTGAGGTACCGCAAAATCGTTTGGGAAAGCATTCAACAGAATGTGCTGGAGATGATTGAAAAGCTGGACATGGCTTACGGTACGAATGTCAAGTTCCGGCTGTGTAGTTACTCGTTTCTCATTTTAACATCACTTCGGTTTGTTTATTGTTGGTGGGTAAATTTTAGGCTACAAGATGGAGCATATCATTGCGCTTTCACTTGCTACGACAACATTTACCGAAATTGGAGAGGAATTTACGGGAGCGCCTTCATCAAAGTGAGTCTCGTTGTAACGTGGCCTCGTATCCACAAACTGACCATTTAATCTGTACTTAACAGAATCCGCTCCGTTCTTCGGGTTAAATGCGAGCAGTATCTGCACGCATTTCATGACGATAACATCGAGTTGGCACGGATGCTCCTGGATACGGAAAATTGGCTTCGTGTTACCGCGTCAACCACGGATGGCGATGATAATGCTGGTCTTCTTCGCCTGATCGAGAAGCGCAGTGGATACTTTTTTGAGCAGAAGGTTCGTGAAGACCTCGCGATCAATCCTATTTATTCGAGGAGGGTATTTCCCTCGTTCCATTCGGATGGGAATCCGTTTAGCGCTGCCAACTCGATGGAGTGGCTCTCAATGAAGCAAGGCATCCGCTTCCATCATGAAGCTATGAAAACAGGAAATCCCGCCGATAAAGATCATTCTCAAGTCGATAACCAAGCGCTTCCGGTCATGGATCCAAACGAGTCAGAGTTTGTGTTAACCTCGTCAAGCCTTGCAGGTTTTGTTCGGTAAGTATTTCTGGCAGGAATGGTTTTGATTTACGACGATGACTAACGTGCAAATTATGGTTGTTAGACTCTGTGGTGTCTACTTGAAAATGATGGAACATCTTCCACACATCGGCTGGGATGTTTTCCGCTCGCTAAACAACTTATTCGAGTTCAACCTGTACGCTGTTTTCACAAACTTCATCGCCGCAGATGACATCACTCAATTTCTTCGGGGTAAAGGTGGAAATGCAATCAGCAGCGATGCAACGCGATGGAACGGGCTTCGAACTGGCATTTGTCGCATTGCTGATGAAATCAATGCTGGCGAAATGCTTCTTCAGTCATCTGCGCTGATCTACCCGTCATCAGCTGACACCGGAAACTTGCTGCAGCAGAATTCACCAATGTCGAGGAAGGTGACACTACGCAAGGTGTCTCGGACACCAGCCGCTGTGGAGGATGCTGACGAAAGTAATTTGTATGCGTTGGCTGAACGATCGATTGCGTGCGAGGCAATCGTTGGTCAGTGCAGACTGATGAATGCCATCGAAGATTTAGCTCGGTCATATCTTCCTGATCGATACCTCTGCCTCATGGATGAGGTCTACGAACGGAACCGCACGATGGCACGGGAGCTACGCAACTTCATGTACAATAGCATCGCAACGAAGCTCGTGGATGTCCCGGTACTTCTGGATTCCGTTTCTGCTGTATCGTGGGATATCCCATACATCAGCGATCAACACAACGAGTACATTGTACATTTAGTGCAAAAGTGCGGTGAGGCCTGGGGAGGCCTGCAGATCCTCGCTGATGGATCTATTCCTCTGGATGCCCGGGAAGATATTTGGGCGGCGATGGTTCAAACCATCATGGATACGTTGCTGCAAGCTTTTTCGACGGTGCCCAAGCCCACTCCGCAAGGCCGTGCTCTCATGCTGCTGGACTTGCACGCGCTCCAGAATGGACTTGACCTGATCAATCATATCAGCTCCCGAACGGTGCCTCGCGGTCGCGAATACGTGGGGAGCTACATCAAGGCCTTCTACTACGACGAGGACGAGCTTCTTGAGTGGGCCAAAGCTAACAAGGTAAGTCGTAGTTTATGCCTTCAACTGCTCGTTGTACTCACCTTCTACTTGCGCGGTGCAGACGTTGTACACGAAAGTCCAATTCGCCAATCTACTCAAAAACGGCATAGGCTCGACCCTCGATATCAAGACGCTCCGCGAGCTAGTCTTGAAAATTGATGCGCTTATCAGCTGATCAAATGCAGACACATCTTTGGACAAAGTTCTTGGGAATATTTGTACACTTGTTAAAAATTCTGCGGCAGCTTCTATCGCCACCTTCTGCGTTCAGGTTGAGCTCGTGGTGCCTGGTACGCATTGGGCTGCTGCACACGATTGCGTTTCCGCCGCGATCCAGCGCAGAAACTTTCGCTCTAAGGTCCACGGAGTGCTGCTACACGAGCGCTCTCGTCACTCGATTTCATCGGGTAGCGGCGTTTTGTACAGTTCGTTTACCGCGCCAAAGCTACACGCAGTTCCTGCTGCACCTGCGGTTGCGGGATCACCTCGACGACCAGAACAAGCAGCTCCTCGGCCTCCTTCTTGCCAAAAGTCGAACGCAGGTAATCGACAAACGCCTGGCCGCTCATCTCTTGGTTTCCGAGAGCCTTGGCTGCCTGCTTGAATTCGTCCACGGTACGCGCGTCGCCATTCGAGAGCGTATTTACCCGCTCCAGAATTTGGCGGTTGGCCTTCTTTCTGGACACGCGTCCAGGAACTGCAGGGTCGCTGGCACGGCCAACCGAGCTCCGCTGACTGCTTGAAAAGCTCTGCAGCTTCTGCTCTGCTGGTAGAAATTCCGCAAAACAAAAGGCAAGAGAGGTTAGAACCTCTGCATTCCCAACGGCAAAGTCATGACTCTCGTCCACGTACCATATTTCTTGGATCGACGATCCTCCTCTTCCTCCTCCTGCACACTCAGGCGATGGTGCTGGCGCTGCGACCTGCTCTCATCCAAGTCCTCAGCGTCGATAGACGCCATTGAAATGCCACCAGCGGCACACAGCGCCTTCCGCTTCTCAGCACTCTTGATCGATCGTACGAAGCGTCTCAGAATCCAAAGAGCAAAGTCCGGCTCGAACTCCTTGTGCAAGAACTCCACAAACGGGTCCGCAGCCGCGACGGGGTCATTTTCCTTTCGGAAGACGCGCGCGCGCTTCTTAAACCGCTTCAGCTGATGAGCTCCGCCACGCAGAGCCAGCTCCTCCTCGATCTCCAGTCTGCACATCTTCCGGCGCGAGTTCACTTTGTCCCCCGCGCCATTGACACTCACGCACGACGTGCGGGTGTCCGAGTCCGACGAGTCGCGCAGCATTCCCCTCGACGAGGAGAACTCCCCGGACACGTTCAGGCTGGGGCCCAGCAGTCCGCTGCAGTCCATGTGCTGCTCCGCGCCAATGAAGTCCGCGAGCACCCTGCACCCTCCCTGCTTGGAGAACTCCACGACATCCGGAAACAGCATGACGCGCTGCATGTAAAAGTCCAGCTCAGCGCGGCGTTTCTCGAGGAAGCTAGGCGTCTGGTCCTGGTGGAAGAAGGCGCGCACGCGGTGGCCCGGCGCGAAGGCGACAGTGACCATCATCTTGGCGAACGGGGACTTGCGCGCGGCGCGCATCTGGTTGTCGAAGGCCTGGAACTCCTCGTACGTCTTCCATAGGCTCCACTGCACCACCTCCACGGGCTCGTCCTGCTTCTCCCGCGACTTGTTGAGGCGGCAGAACAGCTCGTACTGCGTAGCAACAGCAAACCAGTGACGCCTGTGGTTAGTGCGGTGCTGAGGGGCTCGTGGGTTTGTGCGGTTATTGGTTTCGACTAAGGAGAAGGGAGCGCGAGCAAACGTACCACGGCTGGCTCGCCGTTGGTCTGGGTGGCGTTGCGCACGTGCAGCTTGAGCGGCGGCACACGCAGCAGGAAGTCGGGCGGCGTCATGGTGGCGAGGGCGAAGCGTGGGGCTCTCGAGTGCGCCGGGGGAGTCGCTCTATGGGAGGGAGATCGCGGAGTGCCGCGGAGACGGACGCGAGCCTGAGCTGAGCGACGAGATGGCGACGCTGATTTGGCGCTCGCGGTGAATAATTGAGAGTCAGAGCGGCGCCGCGACGACGGGGATAAAGTATAGGGATCCGATTTGTGCGGAAATTCAACCGGGCACTTTCTATGGGGTTTTGCCAGCCGGAGCCCAAAGATCCCGACTTTTGGTCGGGCTTTATTGCGGCAGGGTCGATCTCTTTGTCTCAATAATGCGATGGAGGCACCCCGCCAGCCAGCATCGTCCCAAGTTAAAAAAGTTATAAAAGTTTACAGCGGCGCCAAGGTAGGAGAATCCGAGTGTCGCGCGGTGGATAATATGCATGGGCTCAATTTCTGTGGCGGCCGTGCGGACACTTTGAGCTTTTGGGCTCGTTGCCAGCCGCTCCCTGACGAGCATCCATCTGCTTGGGGGCTGCTCGCTGTCGACCAGAAACCGAAGAGCTCGCTTCGCCTGCGCAGGCATGAAAACAGACCGCGCGCTTGAAGACGTGCGTGGGCATCACTCGGCACGAGTCGTCCATCATTTGCCACGCGTGACTGCAGACTGCAGTACACACCAGCGTCAATGTCAATGTGGACAGACAAGCCGCAGCGGAATCTTCGCGTCGGCCTCCCGACCATTTCCGGGCTCGTGAGTAACCTGCACTTTTGGTGATCGAGGATCCTTTCGTCGCTGCAAATACCGCCGGTAGCAAGCGTCAAGGCCTTGCCGCGACTTGCTGGCGGCGATGCGGCTCGATGGATTCACCCCCAAGTACATGTAATATTTCCTACGGCGTACGGTGCCGAGCGCGAGTGTGTCGGGTTGGATAGGCACCGATGCGGTAAGATGAGGCAACCTCCACAGCAGACATACCGCTCCTCTGCAAGACAACATTGTCACGGCATGAAGGAGACCACTTACAGTAGACGAGTAGTTACATACAGTGCCTAGTGAATGTGACCACAGATACTCCACCTGATAACACACTATCAGCCTGATCATTTGACTTGAAGCATCGGATACTAGAACTTCTACCAGCATTACATTTCAACTTAGCCACCGAGTGCTCGTTAAATATCTTTTGCAAAAGGGTGGTGTTTAAAAACACCAGAATGAAAAGAGTGCGATCCATCACATGTCTTCAATCGAAGAACAGCGCGAAAAGACCGACTGGGTTGTGTCGTCTACACTGTGGCAAACGACGAAGAGTACTTCAGACGCCTGGAACAGTCGCCCTAAAGCCTGCTCGAGAAGATGCTTAAGCCGAGGTGAACTTGGTCACGGCCTTCGTGCCCTCCGACACGGCGTGCTTGGCGAGCTCACCCGGGAGCATGAGGCGCACGGCCGTCTGGATCTCGCGGCTGGACAGAGTCGACTTCTTGTTGTAGCGCGACAGCTTGCCGGCCTCCGAGGCGATGCGCTCGAAGATGTCGTTGATGAACGAGTTCATGATCGACATGCCGCGCTTGCTGATGCCCGTCTCGGGGTGCACCTGGCGCAGCACCTTGTAGATGTAGGTCGAGTACGACTCGACGCGCTTCTTGCCCTTGCCCTTGCCCTTGCCGGTCTTGGCGACCGTCTTCGCGGCCTTCTTCGAGGGAGTCTTCGCCATTGCTGCTGTTTGGGGGGTTGCAATTACTCGGTGAATTGAGGAATGAGGCTCTAGGAGGCCGCCATAGTATCCGCCGCGCTCTGACCGGTTCCTGTCCATCCCACGCAATAAGCGCGGTTTCTCCCGCGGCTCGCTCTGACGTATGTGATTGGCGGAATTCTCGGTGCAACGACCTCATTGGCTTAGGAGCTATAATAATGCGTATGATTGGCGAATTCATACGGCGGGGTAGGGCCTTTTTTGGCGCGTAAAACTTGAGTCGGAGCTCCTCGCCCCAGATGTCCAAGTCGAAGCGCAGCATTTGGTACGTGGGGGACATCCATCAGGCAGGTAGATCTAAGCCAAGCCAGGCCGCTGCGCGCGTGGAGCTATTTAATGGGAAAAGGGTCAATGTATATAAAATGTTCTACGCACTCCTTCCTGTCCGAGTGTCCTCCCCACCCGCCCTCGCACTACCTACGACTACATAGGGAGAGGTGGGGAGAAGCGCTGGGGGGTAGGCTGGGGCTGGCGCTCATAAGCTTATCTCGCTCCACGCGCTCCTCGACCTACTGGCAAGCCGTCCGTCGGTGCTGGTCGGCGTGCGCTTCCATTGTCGTACATGCTTCGCCGTCTGTGTGTGTGCCCTGGCCGCGCCTACATGAAGCCGGAGCCCTTGATATTCTGCTTTAAAATAATGTCTTTGCAGGCGTTGAATACGACTTGCACGTTCTGCGAGTCGGTGGCACACGTCACGTGGTGGTAGATCTCCTTCTCGGGCTGGCGGTTCATCTCCATGAACTTGCCGAGGAAGTACTGCACGCCCAGCTCGTAGTCGCCGATGCCGCCGGGGAAGTCCTTGAACACCTCCACCGTCTTGGGGTCCACCTTCTTGATCTTGTCCTGGAACAAGTCCTTCTTGTTCAGGAACAGGATCATGGCCGAGTTGAGGAAGAACTTGTTGTTCACGATCTCGTCGAACAGCGTGATGGCCTCGATCATGCGGTTCGTGGACGCGTCCTCATACAAAGACTGATCGTACTCGCTCAGCGCTGCCACGAAAATTACTGCCGTCACGTCCTCGAAGCAGTGGATCCACTTCTTGCGCTCGTTACGCTGGCCGCCGACGTCGTACATGACGAAGGTGGCGCCGTCGATCTGGTACCGCTCTTCTACGATACCCGACGTACGCACACGGGCGTAGAGCATATCCTGCTGCGTTGCTGCGTAGTCGTCGCGCATGATGCGATCCAGGTCGTTGAAGTAGTACTTGACCGACTCGATGATCTGGAACTCGGCTCGCCGGTTCCAGGTGGCCACAATGCCAGGGTCCGTCCACAGGTTCTTGATCTTCTGGCCTATCACGGGGTTCACTTCTGCCTCATCGCTGAGCGTCCTGATGTCCTCGAAGTCTTGTGCGCACACCACTTCCCCCTTGAGCTTCATCTCCGTACACTGTTCGATCAGCATCTTCATGGACGTCACCACGTTGTTATAGATAATTGGTGTGCAGTGCCGCTTCTCCTCATCTGTCAGCGGTGCGCCATACAAAATCTGCAGCGCCAAGCCATAACAAAATTAGTATTTGCAACTCCGGTCACACCACGAGACAGCAAGTCAACAACCGCCGGCGCACCTTCATCTGCTTGAAGACCGTGCTCTTGCCTGACTCGCCAGCTCCAAGCAGCAGCAGCTTGACCTTCTCCTGCTCCACGCGGTGAGCCTCCTCGTTCTTGGCTTCAATCTCGCGTGACTTGGCCATGGCCTGCCGATCGGCATCGCTCATCTGGGACGCACAGAGTCCCATCTTGGCTCCGTTATCTGTTCCGGGGCTGTCGAGAGCAATCGATCGAAGCGCTGGAGCTTCGACGGTCGCAGACGGAGTGGGGCGCAGGCGCTAGCTGGCGGCTCTGTTTCTGCTGCGCGGGAGGGCTCTACTGTCGGAGTGGGAAGCTGCACACGTTTCGGCAAATAGGCAGCGGAAGTTTAAAAATGAAACCCCGCCACCACCTTCCTTCCTCGGTCACTGTCGCGGGCTCAGCACTGCAGGCGCCGCCTTCTCCGGCACAGAAATAACTCGCGTCCGCGCCAAAATGCAACGACGCCTGCCTCGCAGTCTCGTCGCTATTAATACAGCTTCAGCACGTCCAATTGGGCCATCCCGCGCCGCAAAAGACTTGAGGAGCCTGCTCAGGACCCTCGGAAACCACTGAAAGAGGGCCTCGCTCGGGCCTCGCTTTAGCTTCGTCGCCCGGTCTCATGGGCATCAATTTCTGACCACAGGCCGATGGAAATAGCCGGGAATCGTGGCGTCCTTCATGCGCGCACAGAGAGGCTCGGCGTCCGTCGTCCACGCATGCACGCTCACTCTCGCTCACGCCCTTGCCGAAAGATAGCAAAATGTAGCCATTCCTTTGAGGTCATTTCTTTGCGCCAAATAGGTGATGTGCGGCCATGCAAAGCCGCGTCAGGCGCAATAAGTGCGCTCATTGGTCGAAAATGATGATGATTCTATGGGAGGATTACTATTCAAACGGAGCTCGCAAGGCAGTCAAGGAGGGTGTCACCTGGGCAGCTCTGCGCGATAGTCGATGGCCATACGCCAAATCGCCCGTGTGAGAGCAACCTGCCGAGCCGCCATGTCGCCCAGCAACGTCAAAGTAGACGAGAGCACCATCAAGGAGTGGCACTTCCACACGTGCTTCTTCGCCACCAACGAGGCTTCCAAGAAGGAGGCGCAGGCGCTGCGCGACGCGCTGGTGGACCAGGTCACGGCCGACCCCAAGAACTTCGTCGCCGTGTGCAATGGCGTGACGGACAAGGAGCTGCCGGGGCTGGAGGGAAAGCCGCCTCCGTTCAACCTCGGGTCCGTGGGCCCGCACCTCAGTGGCAGCTTCGAGACCTGGGTGCCGGCCGAGTCCTTCGCGCAGGTGCTGTCGTGGTTCACGCTGCACCGCGGATCGCTTAGCATCCTGGTGCACCCGCTGACACGCTACGAGCGCGAGGACCACTCGACGCACGCCATGTGGCTGGGCCAGCCCTTCATCATCGACTTGAATAAGCTGTGTGGGGACTTGATCACGCCCCCGCTGCAGTATCCGGAGCTGGGATTAGGATACAGCGCGACCGCGGACGAACAGTGAGAAGGGTACTTGGAAGTCATCAACGTCGAGTGCTATTCGGAGCGTTAGGGAAAAGCAGAGTAACCGTCCTCAATATGAAGCATGCAGTTGAAGTGAGATCGGGTGAGCAGCAGCAGCGCCTTCAACGTTCTTAGTGCAGAAGGTGACGCAACACCGTGCGCACGTTCAGCTTCTTCAGGTGCGTGTACTTCTGACCCGTGCCCACGAACATGACCGGCTGGCCGGTCTTGTATACCATCGACACCGCGGCACCAACTGCAAGGAAACCAAAGAGTAAGGCGAATGGTCAGCCAACATGCCACGCAAGAAGCTAGGTATCACAATGGAACCGTCAAACTCACCCTTGTCATCGATCGTGTCAAACTTGGTGATGACGATGCCATCAATGCGGTGCGGCACGCGACGGTCGGAGTAGTCCGCAAGCGCCTAGATGGAAAGAACAGCGCAAACCAGAGGTCAAACCACGTGTACAAGTACCAAAAGAGCGCGAGGCGTCAACGTACCCGGTCGAACATCGACAGTTGGTCGATGCCGTCGTTGCCCACCAGCGCTTCTCCGACGAAGAGAACCAGGTCAGGCTCGTTGTTAGACACCAGCTTGGCGAGTGCACGCATCAGCGGCTCATTGTTTTGCATGCGCCCGGCAGTGTCGATCAGCACGCAGTCGTAGCCATTCTCAGTGCCGTACTTGATCGCCTCCTTGGCCACCGAGGCCGGGTCCTTGGCGTAACCCTTCTGGAACAACTCCACGTCCAGCACCTTGGCGTGCTGGTTCAGCTGCTCAACAGCGCCGGAACGGAAGGTATCGCACGCAGCGATCATAACGTTCACGCCCTTGGACTTCAGGTAGTAGCAAACCTTGGACAAGCTGGTGGACTTGCCAACTCCGTTCACACCCACGAAGACGATGCTGTACGCACGACCCTCGGCCTTGGCCTGCAAGATCTCGCGAAGCACGTCAGTGGACTTCTTCGGCGTCAGGATACGCAGCAGTGCGGCTTCCAGAGCCTTGCGCACGACAGTGGAAATGCGCGTGAAGCTCTCGAGTCTCTGACCGACCACAGTGGTGACGACAGACTCGCACAGCTCATCCGCGACCTCCGAGGCCACATTCTTGCTGATCAGCTGCAACGAAATACACACCTGTCAGTATGAATACGGCAACATACAGTACACGTACGCAACGAGGCCTACCATTTGGTGCATGGGCGTGATAACGGGCTCCAAGTCTTCGCGCTCGAGAATCTTGTTGCCGGACACAGTGCTGAGGAAGTTGCCGAGGCGCGTCTTGGAAAAGCTCCACCCGCTGTTGCTCGCATCAGACTCCGCGCCAGAGGAAGCGGCGGACTCGTCGTCAGTATCCGAAAACTCTTCCGAGTCGCTATCTTCCATTTCCTACACGATAACAGCGCGAGCGCAATGAAATACTGTTAGCTTCTGCATAATTCGCTGTGTAATGATAAAGAATAGAAAACATACTCCAATGTAAGCTTCACGCTTCTCGCGGAGCTGAGCCTCCTCCTCCTCAGCAGTAATCTGGCAACGTCAACATTTAGTTAGTAAGGCATTCAATCAAATAAACACTCCGCAGCATGCACTGTATGACCCTTACCATCTTGGAGCGGTCCAACGCCTCAGCCTCCTTCTTGGTCACCTTGGTGTCGTCCCATTTCGTCATCTTCTTGCCGCTCTTCTTGGACTCCTTCGCGGCCTTGTCCTTGCACTTACGACGCGGACCCGTGCGCATCTTGCGCACCTTCGACGAGCGCAGGGCTGCCTCGTTCTCCAGCTCTTCCAGGTCCTTGTCCTTCCCATCCGACGTATGGCTATCACTGCCATCTTCACTCGACTACTCAACCAATACACAGCAATCGCTCCAACACATCAGCCAACACCGTAATTCTCCCAATACCAACAAGCAGCAACGTACATCTGCAGTCGCCGCAGACCGCGCTGACGACGCCGTCTTGCCCGCTGTATTGGACGTGACGCCCTTGGCCTTGGCCTTCTTTGACGCATTGAAGGCGCGCGGGCCCTTGCGCGTCTGTTTCTCCGTGAACTTGAGCTCCGTGGCCTTGAGGATCTTGGTGAACTTGTCCTCGTACTTGACGGGCGTCTTGTTGGCGATCTGCTGCGGGAAGAGCGCGATGAAGTCCTTCTTGACGATCTCCAGCAGCTCTTCGATGTACAGCAGCTGCAGGATCTTCTGGTAGACCACCACGAAGACCAGGTCCAGCTTGTTCTCGAACACCCACTGCATGGCGTACGTGTCGTCGATGAACTTCTTCTCGCCGGCGCGGTCCTCCATGAGCACGCGGTTGATGAGGTTGTCCACGGGGTCGCCACCCAGCTTGCACAGCGTGCGCGACCACAGCACCATGCCCGTCTTGGAGAAGATGACGAAGTGGTCGATCATGGATGGCTACAGTACTGTACTAACTACAGCGGCTTAAGGCTCTGGAGTCCTCGGGTGGGTTCGGTTGTGGCGTGGGGCAGCAGCAACGTGGTTTGCTGTCGTCACGTCTTTGAAAAAGTGACCGCGGCAACTGAAGAGAGACCGCACACCACGCGTACACACCAGGATGTGGGGCACATCATTTTGCCATGATGGACGTGCTGGGGCCCGCGCTTGCGGCGTACTGCCGAGCGCTGCCTAAGGTGGAGCTGCACGCGCACATCCACGGGTCGATCCGGCCGTCGACGCTCGCGCAGGTTCTTCAGGATGAAGCGCAGCGCAACGGCACGCAGCCGCTGCAGCTGCCCAGGAACCGCAGCCTCGAGGAGTGCTTCGAGATGTTCGGGCTGATCCACCAAGTGGTCGTGAGTCGACGCGTGCTGCGCAGGATCGTCATCGAAGCGGTGGAGGACTTTGCGGCCGAGAACGTCAAGTACCTGGAGCTGCGGTCGACCCCCAGAGACCTGCCGCAGGATGGAGCTACGCGCGCAGACTACGTGGACGAAGTGGTGTCGGCGCTCGATGAGTGCCGTGCGCGGAAGGATCTGGACATTGAAGTGCGACTGCTGCTGAGTATTAATCGCAACCAGTCGCTGCTCTTGGCGGAAGACACGGTGGACATGGCGCTTGAGCGCAAGAACAAGCAGAACTGTCCGTTCATCGTGGGCATCGACCTCAGCGGCAACTCAGAGCGCCCCGAATCCGAGTTTTTCCGCTTCGAGCACGTGCTGGAGCGAGCACGAGCTGGCGGCCTCAAGCTGGCAGTGCACTTCGCCGAGCACTTCGACGACGACGAGTCCGACCGGATCCTCAGCTTCCGGCCGGACCGCCTGGGCCATGCCTGCTGCTTACCAGAGCCGCTGTACGCCAAGATGCTGGCGCTGCGGATCCCCGTGGAGGTCTGTCTGACCTCCAACGTGCACACATTGGCCAGATACCGCAATGACGGAGACTGCACATGCTCAGCGGAGGAGAAGCACGAGGCCTCGGGACTGTGCGTGTGCGGCTTCACCTCGCACCCGCACGGCAAGCTGCTCGCGAACGAGCGCGGTGAAGAGCAGCAGGAAGTCTACCCCATGTGTATCTGCACGGACGACTACGGCGTGCTGGACACGACCCTGTCGACCGAGTACGTGCGCGCCGCTCAGGCATTCGCGCTTAGCGAGGAGCGAATTCTAGATATCGCGCGAGCATCCATCGACTCCATCTTCGACCAGAGCCAGGTGCCTAGGCTGAGGGCTCTGTTCGCCCGGAACGCATTGCAGTAGGCTTCTTGGGTCACATTTGCGTCATCAGCGGGACTAAATCGAATCGCGGACAAATAGAGACTCGTCACAATTTCTTCGGCGCCTACGATGCGATCGCACCTGTTGTTCTTCTTCGTCCTCGCTCTTGCTGCTGCTGTGAATGCTGCCACCGCGAGTGAGTCAACCAACGCGACCGACGCCGCGGCTGCGCTAGTCTACGACATCCCGGAGTGCACTACCAACCAGCTGAATATTGGTGAAGCCATCTTAACCACCGAGCCCAACACACTGCGCTGCGAGGACAAGTTCGACATCAAGTCCGGCATGCTGCTGCAGTCCGCCGACGTGGCCGACGAGCTGTGCAGCCAGCAGAGCTGCCTCAACGCGCTGCGCACGCTGTACGCAATGCTGCCCAACTGCCGCTACGAGCTCTGGGGGCTCAAGTACTCGGCCTCCAAGTTCCTCAACCACTGCGGCATCGCCACGAACGCCTCGACCACCACATAGCGCAGCTTCAAGCCACGGCACCGCAACAAGACTTTGCTCGCTCCTCGTCTCATTGGCATCCCCGACCGCTCCGCAGCTGTCCATGTCCCTGCCGATTGCCCTTCAAATAGTCGCGACCATTTTTTAAGTGTGGGTAAAAAGCGTGCCGACTCTTTCATTTGGCCTTTGCCCAACGCCTGCCCGCGTCTCCCTCGCTCCACAGTAACAGCGATGCGAACCTTCACGCCCGTGCTGCTGCTCGCCGCCGCCGCCGCCGTTGCCTCGGCGCAGTCCAGCTCGACGTCCGCGCTATCGTCCGCGTCCGCGTCGCGCTCGTCCTCCCTCTCGGCGGACCTCGAGGCCATCCCGGAGTGCAACTCGACGCAGCTGAACGACGCCGAGGCCATCCTGACCTCCAACGAGCGCGAGGCGCAGTGCGAGTCGGCGCTGGGCCTCCAGTCCGGCACGATGCTGCAGGTGACGACGGCGCAGGCCGACGAGATGTGCGACACGACGTCCTGCAAGGCCGCGCTGCAGGAGCTGTACAACGAGCTGCCCAACTGCCGCTACAACCTCTGGGGCCTGCAGTACTCGGCCAAGAAGCTCCTCAACTACTGCGGCATCACGGCCACCAACACGACCGAGTCGAGCTCGGAGTCCTCTGGATCCGTCGGCTGGAGCGTCACCTCGAGCTCCGCCTCATTCGCGGCGGCGGGGGCGACGGACGCCCCCTCGACTGCCAGCAGCACGACCACCGACAGCTCCGCCGGCTCAAGCGCTGCGTCTACTACCGCCACGGTTTCCGCCGCGTTGGCGGCTACTGCGGGTCTTGTCGCCGCTTTCTTGGCTTAAGCCAGTCATAGGGGAAAGTTGTGACTGACAAAGTGCAGTGAAGTCGCTGCTTCGTTTCACATCAAGCCGCTTCATGTCGGCGACGAACGCGCTGCTGAGTTTTTGGGGTTTTCTAAACATGATTCACTTTTATTGAAGTCTTTGGGGTACTTGGTTGCCAAGAAGCTGTGGCTGTATTTGAAACTTGTTTGATGCAGAAAAGAAGTGGATAAACACCTACCGGTACCTGGAAAGGTCTGGTCTTATCGCTGCATCTCGTCGCTCAGTAGCTCCTCCGTAAACTCGAGCGCGTCCAGGACCGACGGCCGCTCCTCCGGGTTTGTGTGCAGCATATCGCGGATGAAGTCACAGAACTCGGCCGTGAACTGTGTGCCACGGTGGTGCACCACGCCGCCTTGCTCTATGAACGATAACAAAAAGATCGTTAGTATGGTCGAACCGACATTGGCTCGCTCGCTGCATGCTTTGTCAATTGCTGCGAGACTCACCTGGAGGGAAAGACACCCGTCCGTTCATGCAAGCCAGCTTCATGAAACCCTGTATTGTGAAGAAAGAATTAGTTTTGGATGGAACCGGCAAACGTTAGCGTGTTCAACATAAACGCTCCAACTTACCTCGCGCGGGTGCTCGAACGGACTTGTTCCAAATGCCATGGTGTACCTGGATGGGAAGCAAAGGGTCAGCGGATCAACTTACCAAAGATGTGCGGGAAATTATCGCGCGATACTTACAACACGCAGCCTAAAGACCACACGTCCGACTGGCCATCCAGAGCGACGTCAACGGTGGGCTCGAAAAGTTCTGGTGCCCGGTAGGGAGCTGAGCTTTTGCGGTTCGCTTCGTCTTGCAGCTCCAGTGAATTCCGCCGGGAGCCCACTTCCACGCGGATTGGAGCGCAGCTTCCAAAGTCTGTCACCACTGGGATATATGCAAGGAAATCCTCACCCGTGGATGAAGAGGACAGCAAGATGTTGTGCGGCTTGATATCCCGGTGGCAGAAACCTGCACGGTGCAGTGCCAGCACACCTGAGCAAATGCCGTGGAAGAGATGGAGCGCTGTTCGTTGTGTGAACGGCCACAGAGGTGACGACGACTGGCATGCAGCGTTGATCGCATCCCACAAGCTACCGCGCTCGAAATACGGGACCAAAAAGTAGAACTAATGTGCGGGATGCAGGGAGAATGCGTTAGTTCACAGCTAGCATTACTCTTCGATCCAAGAAAACTGGCCGTACCTCCATCCCTTGTTGGACTCGTGCTTCAGAAAACTCTACCAGCGGCATAATATTGAGATGCTTGACAGACTAGGTTCATCACACGAATACACGCGTTAGTCAAGACGATGAAAATTGGCATGTTACAATAGAGCAAGATAGGCCTTACGCGGAAAACTTGCAGCTCCATTTGTACGTCGTTTTCAACCTCTTGTGATTGGCAAAGAATCCGCTTGAGCGCGAAGGTTTCGTTGGTAGCCGATGATCGGACCAAAAGCACTTGCGCGTAAGCACCCTCAGCCAGCAGCCGCACCACTTGCACGCTGACGCCTCCAACTTGAATCGTTTCGCTCTGTCATCCATTCAAACAAAATATTAGCCCGCGAAACTCACATCTGCAATCACTACGTGCACCCACCTTCGAAACATTGGCACTAGCGCTGGAAATCGTCGCGCTAATCGACGACAACAAGGAGCCACCCCACTTCTTGGCTTTCTTCGCGGTTTCCGACGCTCCCTTCTTCGCATCCTCAATCGAGATTTTCTTTGCAAAGTCATACGCCTGTTCTGTCTGTTTCCGCAAGTAGGCCTGTGCGTCCTTGCCTGCCTCAGCCCATTCCGACGTATTCCGTCCACCTGAACTCCCGCTCGAGTCGTATCGATCATCACGGTCAAACCTCGAGCCACGGTCTCCTACGTTCTGGTACCCACTCCCGCCGCTCTGATAGCTGCTACGGTTCCAGTCGCTCTCGGCCTGCTGTTCCTTGCGCATCTTCTCACGCGATGGCGAGCGCACAACCGGCGCCGGCGGCTCTTCATCTAAATCAACACCCCAGCACAGAAGCAATACAATCAGCTCCCCACTCCTACAGTCCTCTCCATCTTCAACGTTCCAGTCAAGCAGTACCTTGCGACTCGTACGTCGTCGACTCGAACTCCTCGTAGTCATCGGGGCGATGGGTGCGTCGCTCCGCCGTGCTGCTCCCATAGCTCTCCGTGCGCAGCTTGGTGACCGCAGGGTTTTGCGCCGGAGCGGGCGGGGCCACCGCCTGCCGGGGCTCCTCGTAGTGCACGTACTCGACGCTCGGCTCCTGGTCCAGCGGCGTGATGCGCGCCAGGATCTTGCGGCCGCAGAAGGGCACGGCCGACTCCGGGTTCGTCAGGTCCAGAAACGCGCCGTCCTCGCAGCGGAAGGCGAAGTGGAAGCTGCTGCCCAGAGGAAACGCCTTCTGCACGTCCGCGAGGCGCACGCGGCCCCCGGCGGGCGGCAGCGGCAGCACGAAGGCGTTCCAGTTGGTGTCGGGTCCGCGCTGCGGCTTGCTCTCCTGCACGGGCTCGAGCTGCTCGCCCACCAGCTGGTACAGCACGAAGGTCGTCTTGCGTTGCGGCGCCGCCATCGTCGTCCCGCTCACCGGATGCACCACTTCCGACGCGCGCATTCGCCCGCAAGAGGTTTCGGCGGCGTTTTGCACTGGGCAACGGCATGCGGTGGCTCGCTTTAGGCTATATATAAGTTTTGTATGCCAATCGGGAGAGTTGAAGTGAGAATGCTTAATTGGAGGTCCGTACAAGGTTCTTGATCAGTTAATCAGAAGTGCGACCGATTCACTCGCGAGCAACATGAAGCAAGCTTGGGCCGCCGTCGCGGCTATCATGGATATCCGCCATTGGTGTTGACACGATCCGACGCAAGCGCCGATGGCCGACACGTGCGAAACGATGCCGTTCGCGCAGCGGAATGAGGGATAACTGGGTCGAACGGACAAATTGATGCGCCCTACATTGAACGCCACTTCACGAAGACGCTACATTCATAGGAGTATGTTGTGCGTCGTGCATCCAAAAGCACAACTAGATAGTTCCTTGTTGGTAAGTTTCTCAATGATCTCCATTACACTGAGTTACTCACATTCTCGCATTGCCTAAAGCACCTCCTTTCTGATCAAAGAGCTCACGGCGTGGCATGCACGTACGGAGCCGTCAGCTCTGACAGCTTCAGCGTCTGCTGGCCATCTTCATTGAAGTTGCTCGGCGCTAGCCAACGCTCAAACGCACCCTTTAGGCCCCTGTTCCAGTCCCCGTCAATTATCGAGAACCACGACGTATCGCGGTTGCGCCCCTTGTACACGATCAATTGGCGGAACGTGCCCTCGTACGTGAACCCGAGGCGAACAGCAGCACCGCGTGACGGCATGTTGTAGCTGTCGCACTTCCACTCGTAGCGACGATAGCCGAGTCGGAACGCGTTGGCGGCGAGCAGGTACATGGCTTCGGTAGCCGCGCGGGTCTTCGCCAATCGAGGCGAGTAGAAGATGTGGCCAACTTCAACGATGCCATGGCTTGGCACGATGCGCAGGTAGGAGGTGAAACCTACAGCGCTGTCATCTACGATGATGGCGTAGAATTGCGGATCGTTGGCGCGTTCTCCCTCCATAATCCACGTCTCGAACTCGTCCAACGTCGCAAATGGGCCGTAGGGCATGTAGGTCCAGCGGGCGCCGCTGGGGTCCTCAGCCTGGGCACTCCAGAGGTCTTTAGCGTGGGGCGAAGCCTTGAGTGGCTCAAGACTGCAATATTGCCCCGTTAGTGTCGCGTGCGGTGGGAACGGGGGAGGAATCCAGTTCTCCACAGCGAACCCGACTGGCTGGCCAAACTCATTAGTTGTAGTCGCGTTGGTCATCTGCACGAAGCACAGGGTTCCAAAAACGGTTGTGAGGAAGTAGGCGATTCGAAGTGTACCGATGAAGCTGACCCTGGCGAGTGATCTTGTTGGAGCTACCGGGAAATATGACAAGTGAGGTGAGCTGCTTAGAGCGTTTGAGCAAGAGGGGCGACATGCGGCAATGAGCAAGACCTTCATTCAGTGTGCACACTGACGCAATGATTCAGAGAGACTGGCTGCAGTAGACAAGATCATCAGAGGTTGAAGAAGATATTACGTCTCACGAAGCTCACACAGCAACTTGACATTAACGTTACAGGAAAGCTTCCCGTTCCCCTGGGGAAACCCTTCTCCCAGTCGCTACGGAGCAGACCGCCCCGTAGCTGCTCCGAGCAGTGAGGGCACGTACGCCCTGTTGAAGACCCAGAACACATCCGACCACCCCAGCGTACCGTAGTGTTGCTGTTCATGGCACCCTTCGAGTGCCAACTTGGCACTTCCTATCGTAGAGGGAGTCCGCAGTCACGTTATTAGCTACCACGCAGCCCGACAACGTACTACGTATAGTATAGTCGTGGCTTCTATATCGTGCTTGCGCTCACAATTTTGTTTTTCACTACACCTTTGTGCGGCCTACTTCGTACCAACGTGCAATCAAATCCGAAAGTCGCAAAATTCATATTGCAAATTTCTAGTTAGCAACTTCAATTACGCATTCAAAGATAGAATTACGGCAATCAAAGTTGGACCAGAGGTCCAAGATCTCCATGGCTACGTAAGCTGGCGTGCTGTGCTCACGCCAAAACGGAAGACGGAGCTGCGCTCGCGCCAAAAGCAAGGGCGCGCGGTTTGGCGCGCACTATAGCCGACGCCGACCGAGGGGAGCTCACTTCGCAATTCGCCTTCTTCTTCGCAGATGTCCCTCCAAGGCCACGTTACTCGCCACACCGTCCTCGAGAAGCAGCGTTCTAAAATCCCGCATTAAGCGAGACTTGGCTCTGGATCGCCACGCAATCTACGATCGCTCGCGTGAGCCAGACAGCAACGGTGAGATCCTCTCCATTTCGGAACGCCAGATGCACATCCTGGAGCGCGCCGCGACCGCTAACATGAACGTGATGACCCCAGCGCTGGTGGCCAGCATGTAGCTGCACTGTCGCGACTTCGTCACCAAGGCGAACAACGAGGACATAGTGTACGGCATGTAGCAGGGCTCGTCGGACCAGTAGTAGTACCCTACTTTACTGTACGAATTTGATTGCCGTAATTCCATCTTTGAATGCGTAATTGAAGTTGCTAACTAGAAATTTGCAATATGAATTTTGCGACTTTCGGATTTGATTGCACAAGTAGGCCGCACAAAGGTGTTAGCGTACTGTACTCACGCTACATCATGAGTATATTTATTGAGTATACTTAGTACTTAAGTAAATATGTTTCATGAGTAAGGCTTGTTATTATAACTTCAGAATGTTAGCCTGTGCAAACGGGAAAGTGCGAAAGAAGCGCTAGGGAACATTGTATGGAAGGCCATTTCGCGTGCGGTACGACCCAGTAGTGAAGGAGCTAGATCATAGTGATAAAGTGAGTGGGATAAAAAGTCGAAGTAAAGATCTTTTCGTGGACGAGCGAGCAGCTCTTGCTGTCAGTTATTCACTCGTAGCAATCCATAGCTAGCTTTAGTACGTGGTTTAATTCTATACATGCTCATAGAGATATGCACAGCGCTGGAGTGCTCATACTCAACTTGTCAGGTTGCGAACTAGAACTCTCGAGTCTGACGATCTTGTGTTTTGGTCGTTTGTGCAGCACAGAGAAGTCATCATGGCATCTAACACTTCAGCACAGCCGAAGATGTGAATAAAGCACAAATTGTGCGACAGAATTGAGTAGAGCATGCCTCACAACTTGATGGGTAGTCACGGTATGATATATGAGAGAGTTGAAGTGGAAATTCCTATTTAGAGGTTGAAGTTGTGGCACTAAATGCCATAGTTCATGGGGCTTAGCGCTGCATCCTCGGGCGATCGCACGGAGCATACTTTGCTAGACCCACTAGAGATGTCGCTGACCGACAGGGACTTCGTCAGGCGGTATGATGCTGGAGCGGGGGGTGGAGAGACAGCCGAGGGCTTCTCATCCAGTGCCGCGAGCACTCGGGACGTGAGCTCCGCGTCTTCCAGGAGCTGCGAGCTTGAGGAGCTCCTCGACATGTTTCCTGCTCCATCGTCAAGTTGAGCTTCATCGGCGGTTGCTGCAGTGTAGAACCTGCTGCGCTCGTTGCTCTCGAGAGCCTCAATGGGACGCACATAAGGCCTCGCATTCGACAGCGCCGTCTGGAGCGGGGTAGGAGGTGGACACAATGCTCCGGCGTGTCGGTAGGACGCGGACGCCGACGACACGGATGCAGTAGCTCCCCAAGGCACAGCCCTACCCGAGTCTTCGCTGTTACCCATTCGGATCTTATCGTAGAAAGCAGTGGCTGCAGGCTCGCGCTGATGCGCCTTCGTGACCAACGTCGGGTGGAATGGGTGTGACTTCCTAAAGTCACGCTGCTGCTGCTTGCGGAGCTGCTCCTTCCGCTCCAGGTAGTGGTCGTAGTATTGGTTGAGCGCTTGGAAGACCTTGGAGCTCGACACGCGACCGTGCTTGGTAGCAATCTCACGGGAGTTCTTGTCAATCACTGGGTGGAAAGTCAGCTCCTTCTCCTCGGCTGCTGCAAGGGCTGATTCTCTTTCGAGGTCCGAATGGTGAAGCTGGTGGCGGTGTCGACCACCTCTGTCCGTGTGGAGATACTCAGCCAGAAAGATGATCTGCGAGTAGGTAATTCCAGGCACTTCGCGCACGAGGCGATCCATATACTTCGAGAAAGAGTCGCGTGAGATCGGAGCATGGTTGGCATACTCGAACACAATCGCAACCACGCGCGAGATTTCCGCTGGAAATGCTGAGAGATCGACCCGGCTTGGTAGAACTTCTTCGCAGGTTTCCTCCTGTTGGGTGTCATGCTGCCCTTCATCCTTTGAGAGCTCCGGACGCGAAGAATTTGACTCAGGTGGAGCTGATGCTGATGTCTTGGGTTGACGAGATAACTCGAGGAGAGCATCAAAAATTCGCGTACACGTACCAGCTTTTCGCCGCTCAAGCGCCTGTCGCGATGCCTCCGACACGAAAGTTTGCTGCGACTTCTTCTTGATCTCGCGCTGGTCCTTTTCCAGTAGCTGGCGGTGGTACTCTTGCTGCTCACGGTGAGCAGCGTGCAAAAAGTTTCCAATTGGTAGACCTTGTTTGTTGCGTGCAAACGCGGGTGCACGGCCAATCTCTGGCTTGAAGAGCTCTTTACCAGTGTGAGGATCACGGTCTGGGGTGTACTTGTCATAGAGCGCAACACGCTTACGCTCCAGCTCGTGGTATTTGTCAACCGCTAGACGCTCGACAAAGTCACTTTGGGACTTGTCAGGGGCCACCCAGAGCGCATTGACACCAATATCCGGCTTGAATGGGAACTGCTTGAAGTATTCCTCCTCGCGCTCCTCTCGCAGCGCTCGAGCTTGGAATGAATTCTCGTAGAGTTCATGGTGTGGATTTCGCGGCCGTGGTGCTTCGCCATGCAGAGCAGCTGCAGCAGCGGCAGTCTCGAGCTTTTCACGCACGATCTCCTCCGACACGATATTGATCTTCGGGCGAAATGGACACGTTTGCTGGAACTCTTCTTCAATTGCGCTTCGGTGACGCTCGCGACGCAAACTTGCCACGCGCGTCGAGTTGTCCTTGTTGGCGCTAACCGCCTTCATGACACCAGCTGAAGTTGTGAGCAGCGTTGGCTGGAAAAGCCGTTCGGGTTTCGGCTGACCGCAAAGTACCTCGGGGTGTGACTCCAGAAAGCCAAACGAACTGTTGGAGCTAGTAGTTGCAGTCCCCCGACGCCCGGTGTTTGATGAGGTAGGGGACCTACCGCGGTGGGGCTTCGACGTTTGGCGTGCTAATGCCACAATGTTCTGGCATCGAGAATCGGTATACTGGTTCACATATGCACACTTCGGACACATCCAGTCTTGTTGCTCCTCACGCTCAGCCACACGACGTTCATGACGCTGCACCTTCTTGGCCATATCTGATAGTGCTTCGTCATGGAGCCGCTCGCCGATATGCGCGTAGCCTCCGTTGGTACGATTCGCTACCATCTCGCGAGACTTTGCCGCCATCAGCTCGACACGATGCAATCTTTCCTCGTCACGAGCCTTCTCGATCTCCTTCGCTTTCTGGGCGCGCTGGATCCATTTGTCTTTTGACTCTGCCAGAGCGTACAAGCGCTCATACGCAGGAGCATCCGCAAGGTTCGTCTTCTTTTTTGAGTTGCTACTTCGACTGCTATGAATCATCGTCGTAAAAGCTGGAGCTGACGACGATGCCGACAGCCGCTCAACAGAACGAGTATACTCCACTGCCTGTGAGTTGTAAGCTACAGCAGGCTCACTTGATACCGACCGACGCGCACTGCTCCCTTCAGGGTCAACCTTGTCACTATGCTGCGAGTAGTGACCGTATCTGGCCATGAGGTTATTGTAGCTGTACTCGCGGTGGTTTTCCCGTTCGTGTGTTTGCTGCGGTGCAACAGCATTCTCGGGCTGTAAAATCGACGGCGAATTCGCCTGGATGGGCACAATACTAGCTTCTGGAGCTACAAACGCGGCTGTCGAAGGACTTACGAAGGACTCTTCGCTCCAGTCGTTTGCCCAGTCGTCTGCAGCGCTTTGCTCTGGTTGCAGTGTCTCTTCCTGCTCAGTCTCGGCTAATGCATCTAGTTGGTCTTGGATTAGTCCTCGCAATTTTGGCACCGCGTCGGGTTTCAACGCGTGCTTTTGCGCAAAAGTCGAGGCTAACGCATCTGGACTATCACCTTCGTGGATCTCAATGGTCTCGGTACGGCCATCGCCAATGACAACCTCCATCAGCAGCAAGAGTTCACCTTGAATCTTATCATTTACAATGACATCATTGCTTGGAAGAGGCTGTGTGTCCTTTTCATCGACCGCATCAAACGAACCATCCGATAGTTTGAAGTCATTCCCATCATCACCCGGAAACAGTTTCGAGATAGCCGACTGGTTGTCTCCATTCATTGGCGTCCCTGGGTAAGCCGCAGCTGACTGCAACGCACTTTGGAACTGCTCGCGACGCCCAAGTTCTTGCTGCACTCGGGCGGCTGCTGAATCGACGGCAAAACGGATCTCATCCTCGATCTGCTGTGGTGACCGCGCTGGCGTTTTAATCGTCGAGGCAGGCGGAGAGAGTACGGTACGCTCTCGAAGCCAGTCAGGTAGGTCGTCATCACTGTCTACGGCACTATCGTCTCTCACCCGCAGCTTGTTTGGACTCAGCTTTGGAGATAAATGCTTTTCCATGGACATGTCCAAGCTCAATCTCGGCTTTGGTCTCTCGTCCTTCGCTGAGGTTGGCCCTTCCAAAGCTTTTTCTTGGCGAGGTATGCTGTCGATGGACGAGTGTTCGCTTGCTTCACTGTGCAGCGTCTGGAATCCACCACCAGAAGGCGCACGACGCAACAAAGGTGAACTCGAGGTGACCGACGACGAAGCAGAAGGTGTGGGAGAGTTTTCTTCATCGGAGCAGACCGAAGAGTACGACGAACCATCGCTATCGTCATCACTGAAGCGTCCCGACCCGGATCGTCCCTTGATATCCAGCATCAAAGACACATCGTCGGCTTGACTAACGGTAGCTGGTAACACATCCTCAACTTTTGCTGCGGAAGTTGCCTGCTTGCTTTCTTGCTGGTGTACCCGAAGCTCGCCCCAATACTCCGCTGATTCATGTATCCCAGTCATCGAGGGGAATGAAAACGCTTTCCGCGGTGATTTCTCGGGGCTTCCATGCCCGCTTGCTTGAAGTTTCCCCTATATCGCACACGTTCGTAAGCATGAGATGAGATGGCCCGTGACAAGCTAGCATTGCGTACCTGTCCTATTGCCTCGCTTGCTTCACGTGAAAACGAGTAGCGCCGCTTCATATTGGGAGCGGTGTTGCCGTACGGGTGCTGCCGTGACGGAGCCTTCTGCGTCTCCTCCATGATCGAGACCGCCCTTCGATTCGCTCGAGTTCAGCAATCTGGTTGAGTCCCGAGAACTGTGGCCGTTTAGCGCAACCAGTGTGAGAAATAGCCTTGAAACGACCTTGCTTCATGCCCAACGAGCTTAGCGCGTTGCATTTCCCACATGCGATTGTGCTCGGGGGGGGGGGCAGCAAATAGTGGTGTGTGTAAATGGCAGTCTCCTTCAATCTTCAAATACGTCGATGCCTGAATTTGTTAATGGGCATCTTAATGCCTTGCTCTCACTACTTCGCCGCGTTCGCCAGCTTTTATTGTACAGATATCGCGCTCAGCTGCTTCTTCCAGATCAAAGTGCACTTATCCAGGAAACTCTGCATAGCCTCCCGCTCCGTCCGCGCCTCCTCGCGTTGCGCTGAGAAATCAACGACGGTGCCGTCGTCTAGCTCCAAATGGCGAAACAGGGGCAGCTCCTTGGGAGGTGACGTTTTCTTCTTCTCCTTTCCTGAACGAGACTTTCCTGACGTTGGGGCGGCTGCTGTAGGTTGTTGCGGCACCTCACGCTTCTGTCGCTTGGTGCTTCGAGATGGTTCTTGATTCTCCGCTTGGTTTTCTTTTCCCTTCGGTACTGCTGCTGCTGAACGTTTGACAGTAGTTGGAGCGGGCTTCGTCGCTCCAGGCGTGCTCTTCGAGTTGGTCTTCTCACCAGTAATCGCAGTTGCCTTGCGCTTTGCTGCAGACCTTTCAGGCTGGCGAGCAGTGGCAACTTTTCCGCCGGATATCCTCTTGTCACTGGGAGGTTCCTGGGCCTTCTTCTCACCGGATACCTGCTTCTCCGTAGCAGTCTTCTTCTCGATTGGAGCCTTCTTCTTTCCATCGGTTTTCTTCTTAGCAGGGTTCCGTGCTGAAGTGGCTTGCGGCTTTTCCTCTGCTAGAACTGGTACGGGAGTGAACATGGACTCCTCGATCGTCCCGAGCATGTCTTCAAACAGGTGCATGTCGCCATCCCAGCTCTTCAGGCTTTTGTCAACGGTGCGGGCTGCAATGCAGAAAAACAAAGTGCAACCACAGCAAGATATTAGTATCCCGATCTCTACTACCCAGGTTTAGGACGCAGTTGGCCAACTTACGGGCGTAGCGACCGTGCGCCGTAATGGACATGGGATCCGTCCAAAGGTCGTAGTTCTTGCTCCAGCCCACAAAGTGCACCTTGATCTTCTGAGTGGTCAGATTGCACTGGATGATGCGAGCCTCCCCCCACAGCATCTTCTTGTCCAGGGCGTCGATGTAGTAGCCCACGCATTGGGCCGAGTCCCTCTTCTTCGGCTTGGGCTTGGGCTTCGACTTCCTGTTGCGATCGCGACGTCTCTTGCTCGACGCAGGCTTCTCAGCAGCCGGCTCAATTACAGGTGCTTTCTGCTTCTCCGGCGGTGCTAACGAGCCAGCTTTCGCTGGAGAAGCAGGCGCAGAAGCCCCAGTGGACGGCGCCATGCTCGGCAGAGCTTCAGTCTCGGGGTTCGAGCCACTGTGCGCCACACAACAAGGTACAGGGAGTGAGCGTTGGGCAACTACAACAGAAGGAAGTCGTCGAGGCAGTGGTGTCTACCTGGGAGTCGCTGGCGTCGAGGAGGTGGCGGGCGGGAGGCTCACAGCCATGACAGGCATGGACCTCTTCACTACTTGGCGCGAATTTATTTGTCAGTGAGCTCGCTAAAAACAGGGCCAAAATCGGACCTATCGAAAAGGATATGGAGATGAAGTAAGAAAGTTTCTTGCAAGTTGAAGTTGTTTTGATTGGCATGAGCTTCGAATCTAAGCTACTCGGCATCATATCTCTATGGCTCCACAGCGTCGTCTTGAGCCTGCTCCAGTGGCATTGGCGTATCGGCCTTCACTTCCTCAACTGCAGAAATCTCAATGCGCGCGGCGTCGATGCCGCTGACGCCGTCCGGTTGTGGCAGCAAGGCAAACCGGTACTGGACTCGGACGTTGTCGACGATCTGGTAGTTCACGTAGTCCGGGGATGTCCACCGACGAGTCTGATACTTGCTGCGGACGTCCACCTGCAACACTTCTTTGATGGCGGCAACGAAAGTGTCGGGTGCACCGCGATAGTGCACGGACTTTTCGGACAGCTTGTGGATTGTCGAAACCAAGGCGTCGGATTCCCATTCGATTCTGAGGATGATGAGCATTATCGTGAGTTCGAGTACAGACTTAATAAATGCATCTTTCTTCAGTAAAATACGTACTCAATAGGTGGCTGCGGAGTTGACACCCAGTTTGCTGCTAGCGCATCCGGTAGGCTATCATAAGCTGTAAAGCAAAGTCAGAGACGCTTTTTTGTCTGGCAAAGAGGTGCTTTCCTTCGTACCTGCAATATACGGCTTGATATCCAGCACAGGAGTTTCATCTAGCAAGTCAACCCCGGAGAGAAACACTGTGCGCTTGCGCATGTCGACGCGCTCAATCTTCGCCAGCGTGATTCCAATGGGGTTCGGGCGGTGCGGCGACCGAGTGCAAAAGATGCCGACCCGCTCCTTCAGCATAGGTGGCGAAATCTTAGCCTGTTTCACAATCTTTTCGTCAGCAGTTGCTGCACATCGCTATTGGCGGGTATGGTCGTCAACGTACCCGGAATGTATGACGATGACTGTCCGACCGAAGGCCTTCATGCGCTCGGGTGTTCTTGCCGTTCGTGTTTTGATGGAACACGAAGACAATCCAGACGTGACTGAAATCCTCCAGCCCAATCAGCGTATCCGGCGAAATACTCCGCTGAAAAGTAATCTTTGCTCTCGTCGACGGTGCCAGCGAGCCTTGACGGGGTGTACCTGCAACCCACGTGCCGCATTGCAAAGAACCACTTAGCCTTCAGCAGAAACGCTATCAAAAACTAGCTAACAAGAACAGTACCTAAGCAGACCTTGAAGCAAGAGTGAACAGTCCCCACAGGCTGTACGAAGCAGCCCTTGCTGGTGTCCAGCTTCTCCTCCATCACGCGTCGCAGCTCCTAGAATCCCATCGTACGCACCAGTCAGCATCGTGCCCTGGTAATAAATCAACAAAGTCACCATGTTGACCAACCTTTTCTGCGGCGACGCGGCCTCGTCGCTCATCAACTCGCGCTTTCTCCTTCTTGGCTGCATCACTCTCCAGCTCCTGCATCAGCAACAAAATAAAAGGCAACATGTCAACACCACACCGTATTCGCACGAGCTATGGGAGAAGTTAACTCCAACCTGAATCTTCTGGAGTTGGTCGGATGTTGGTCCCGATTGCCCCCACCAGAGCCACACCAACGCCGCCGTCTGCAGCGCTAGCGCCAGCGTCTCGAGTCCCAACAACGTCATTGCTCAACTGCCGACCGAATTAATGGCGACCGTCTTGCAATCCTCGCCCATTGGTCATTATTCCGATTTTCGTGATAAGCTTGTGCGATTGGACAGAGCACAATAAAATCTTTTAGGCGACCTTCAAGCGTTGTTGAAGTGGCCAAGCACCAGGGACGATGAGGAAGAACTCGGGCGATCGCTCCATGTCTGCCGCGCTGCAGCACCGCAGGGTAGGCCACACTTAGCTCTGCATAGCTATACATATCAATACCAGCATAGTTAACCCCATAATTCGCCGCAGGTGTCCGGGTCGTTCGAGAAGCTGCAGGCGGAAAAGCTGCACTCGAACGTGGTGAACCGCCGCAGTCCCGTGATGGCTCGACGCCCGCGCGAGCACCAGGCTGCGGCTGTTGCCAACGCCGTGGAAGCTGACAAGAGCATGGGGCTGCTGCCATCACTTGGGGTCGGCGTCGCTGTCGCCGGCTCCATGTTCGTCGTGAGCTATGCGGCGGTGCTGTCGGCGATGGCCGACGCGGCCTGAAAAGGTGGCACGTCCAGCGGGCAGCTACCAACAAGAACAAGGAAAAAAAGAATGTCTGTTCGCCAGTCAATTTACGTTTAATACCAACACGAAGCTGTGATGCATGACGGTTGTTGCGTTTTTGTCGATTTTAGTCGTGTTTCTTCTTCTGATCCTTGGTCTTGGACGTCTCCTTGAACGCGAAGTGTTCGCGAACGAGATCCAACGACGCAAGCTGCACGTACGTACAGCAAACTCCGGTTGCTGCTGCCACCATGAGCAGCCACTCGAGGGACTTGCGGTCAAGGTCGTGAAGAGTGCGCAAAAGAACCATGAGGCAGATGATAGCAGGAACAAGACGCGCTGTCCAGAAGGCACCGCGGACGAAGAACAGCACGGAAATGGCACCGAGGGCATAGCCAACGAGTGTTGGGTATACGCCTCCTGCTCCGTAGGACAGTTCCAGAACCTGGCGGAATGACATCTGCACCATTACTGGGATCAGTATTTGCCAGCATAGCTACCGGGACACAAAATGCAGAAACTTACGTGCTCCATTACGTATCTGCTTCCGAGCTGCGCCGCGCGAGCCAGCTCATCCATGGTAAGTGGTGTTGGATCCATCCTTCGGCCTCCTTAGCGTTCTGGGGATGAAGAAGTGAGGTTCCAGCTACATCGTTCTCGAGTGCGTTGGTTTCATTCGCTATTTGCAACAAAACGGAAATGAGACCAGTAAGATTTCTCTGAAATACAAGCAACGGCGCGTGTTACAACGTGTACATACCCTACATACCCGATCCTACTACTGCTCGATCACTATAGCAGCAGCTGCGATAAAGAGCACCGCGACAAGCGAATGAATTGAATCCAACGAGGCGGCGGCATTCGTCGTCGGGGTGGGTGTTGAGCTGTTGGAAGAGTCACTGGCTCCAGCGCTGGGCGAGTCTTCAATTGTCAGGTCTTCGGTCGGGGTGGGCGTCGGGGCTGCTGTTGTATCAATCTCAAGATCGCTGGACGAGGAACCAACGTTCCCGCCAACGCTTGCCATGCTTCCGACTGTAGAGCTGTCACTGGAGCCATTGCGTGAGTCCGTCGTGTTGAGGTCTCGATCTTCACTCATAGTTTCAAGACTACCGCTGCTGGTCTTGTTGAGTAAATCTGCTGAGGTTTCACTCCCACTAGAGCTCAAGCTCAACGATAGACTTCCACTTGAGCTTCCGCTGGCGCTTTCACTCGACCCGCCGGTGCAGGCCGCACTCTTGGCAGCGTACGCCGTCGCGTAGTTGGTGCTGTCGTAGTAGCAGTCCGGGGCGTTTGCCGCCATATACTCGAGCCAAGCCACGCACTCTGGCAGCGGACACAGGCGAGTCGTAGTGAGGGTCGTGATGTCGCCGTTGGCAGTTCGATAGCACGACTTGGCCGGGTCCTCGTTCTGTTCGTGCAGCTTGTTCGCGAGTTGCTTTTGGTCCTGCGTGCAGAACTGCGTGTTGGCAGCAGCAGTCCCAGCGACAAACAGCGAAACAGCGGCGATGATGGTATAGAGGAATCGCATAGCTGGACGCAGGTATCGCGCTTGACTATGGCGGCGTAAGGAGGCTTGACGGAGCTGCGTCGAGTTGGGAAATGAGCTCAAATCGAGACTCCTAGTGTCCCTGTCGGTGACATTGAGTCAAGCTAGCATTCCACTTGAAGCCTGGTTGGCACTCACGGGAGTACTCACGCTAGCTATCGAAAACCTCGCCGAAATCGCCTCAACTCGGCCATGTCCTCGGTCTGACCACCTAGCACGACGCGAACGGCGAAACGAGACCAACGGGAAAGCAACTTCGCTTTTGTGGTCGCCGCCATAAGCTCAAGCTGAAACTTTCCTTACATCGTGCTCCTCAAACTAATGCCCACGGCAACGCCTTCAACAGGCCTCACACGCCATGGTTTCCATAACTATTCGAGTCTTGGGCCTCCTTATCCAGGACACGCAAACCACATGAACATTCCGCCGGTTTCTTTAGCAAAATGTATGGGCCCGTTTATCCACAACCAATTTGTGCAATCACGCCTCCCAGCCGACCGATTGACCACAATCGCTTCCGACACCGAAGATGGACAAGCAGAGTGCGATCGCGCTTGGTGTGACCGCCGGCCTGGGCGTCGGCTACTTGTTGGGCAAGGCGCAGCCTGCCGTTCTGCGCGCCAGCGCCAAGAAGGCGCCGGAGGAGCCGGCGAAGGACCTGGATGAGGTGGAGCGTCTCATCCGCCCCAACATCCTGGCGCTCACGCCCTACCGCTGCGCCCGCGACGACTACGACCAAGGCAAGCCAGCGATCGACACTACAGTACTTGATGTCTACAGAGCTATCTAACTCTTTGCATTGCTGTGATGTTGCAGGAATCCTGCTGGATGCCAATGAGAACAGCTTGGGCCCGCCCCTGCAGGGCCACGAGACGCTCCAGGCCATGGAGCTGGAGCGCTACCCGTGCCCGTACCAGCCTGAGCTGAAGAAAGTCATTACGGACTACAGGTGAGTTGGTTGGCTGCTGTGGAGAGGTGGTGATGGTGGCAGCTCATTCATTGCTACAACGATGCTGCAGAAACAAGAACTCGACGGAGAAGATCGGCCAGGCGAACACGTTCCTGGGCGTCGGTAGTGACGAGGCAATCGACTTGATCATCCGAGTGGCCTGCACGCCTCGCGTGGACAACATCCTGATTACGCCGCCGACCTACGGCATGTACAGCGTCTGCGCCAACATCCACGACGTGGGCATTGTCTCCGTGCCGCTCCAGATCGAGGCGCCGGCCGAGAACCTCAAGGGACTGAAGCCGGACCTCCCGCTGCCGTCGTTCCACATTGACCCCCAGGAGGTGCGCGCTCAAGTTTCAACCGATCTGGGGTCTTGCTGGGCTTAACTAAACTGCTACGTCTTGTGTGTTTCGGGCAGATTCTGAACGCTGCTACAGCCACCACGAAGGTGATCTTCCTGTGCAGCCCTGGCAACCCCACGGCCAACTTGCTGCGTCTTCAGGATATTGAGACCATTTTGAACTCGAAGGTTGGTAGCTGCCTTGCAGCGTGGTTGTGATGATCATCTAACGGTATCCTATATTTTTCATGAGTAGAAGTACAAGGGCTTTGTAGTGGTTGATGAGGCCTACATCGACTTCGCAGACACCCCGAGCCTGTGCACGCTTGTGAACAAGCACAAGAGGCTTATTGTCCTGCAAACGCTCTCGAAGGGCTTCGGCCTTGCTGGCATCCGTCTAGGTATTGCGTTCGGTGACCCGAAGCTGATCCAGGTCCTCAACAACGTGAAGGCGCCGTACAACATAAGCAAGCTGACTTCCGACGTCGCTCGCAAGGCCTTCTCGAACCTGGGTGAGTTGCGCAAGAACGTGAACGTTATCAAGGAGGTACGATTTCGTTGGTGCTCTGCTGCATCGTTCAGGTTGCTCACTTCAAGTTGGCTTGTGTTTGCGTAACACAGGAAAAGTACAGAGTGATCAAGGAGTTGCAAAAGCTGTCCTTCGTGCGCCGCATCTACGCGTCAGACTCGAACTTCGTGCTCTTCGAGGTAGGTTCCAGCCGAACCTTCCAAGGTGACTTGATGGTGTATAATATTGGTGTTAATTTCGATTCTTCTGTCCGTGTCATCAGATTCCGCACGCGTTGACTGTATACCGGCAAATGGCAAGCCGCGGCGTGGTGATTCGCTTCCGTGGCAACCAGCACCTGCTCACGGATTGCCTCCGTGCAACGATCGGCTCGCGCGAGGAAAACGACCGTATGCTCGAGCTTCTTGTGGAAGTCTCGGGGGAGCAATAGACTGTATCTAGACTCATCTTGTGGAGATATGAAGTCTTCCTAGCAGCTTCGTGGAAACATGAAAAGTCAAATACACTTGGCCCGCACCGCATTAAATGTGCCGCGCGCTGGTTCGCAAATTGTCGCGACAGCAAGGTCTCCAAAATCTTAACGGAACTGGCCTACATTACAAAAGAGCTGAGTTGTAGCGAGGGCTTCTGGAGGGCGGCAGTCTGCGGTGACTTTGAATCCATGCCGTTTTCTGTCGACGATCCGCCTGTAGCGCTCGAATCGTGCGCCCGATATCGACTTGGTGTCGACCGGTTCCATGCCTACGATTATGTTTCTTCCCCCGCGGCGAAGAGCGCCATTTCCCACGTTGACCTTCGTATTCACTGCTGTTGCTCGCATCATGTTGTAACAGGTGCTCCCCACGAATGGATGGGGCTCTTCGAGTGTAAGCCAAAGGAGACGGTAGCGGCGATCGTTTCTTTGCGTGCCCATTTCGTTTGGGTTCTTGGTGGGTATTGGAAATCACCGATTGTCTGTCTTCGTCGCTGTCACAGCCATCGCTACTTTCTCCTTCACTTTCGCTAACATCTCTTGAGATCTTCACCCGTTGTCCCGATGTTTGCCGTGGTCTCGAAACTTGTGTCCGCTGCTTAAAACTTGTGCCATGCTGGCTTTCAGACGCTTCATTATTTCTGTGCCCATGACGATCGAGAAATTCCTCTTCAACAAAACTTCCCGCCAGGTTTTGAGCTGGCATCACACTTGTTAGATAATCGAACTGACGCAGGGCCTCCTCTTGATTACGGTGCATCGTTCTCATGAACGATGAGGAGTCCTCAGTGTTCTGTGCGTTCATGTGGTTCTCCAACGAGTCTAGCAACCGATTCAGAGTACGATCATGGTCAAATTTATCATGAAGTTGGCGTCCTTCCTCGACCCAACCTTCGACATCGTCCAGCGACGTGAGTCCCATGACACGGCGCCTCGCATTCTCGGCGTCTTCCAGCTCTTGTTGCTTCCGCTCGTCTTCAAGCTGCTGTTGTGCTAATTGTTTCGCCCGCTCTTCCTCCTCACGCTTCTGCTTTGCCTGTATCTCGGCAGATACTTTTGCATCAATGGCAAGCACGTGTTTGAGCTTCAGCATCGTGAGGTCGAGCTTCTCTAGCACATGCCGCTGGAGAACCTCTTGAAGAGGCCCTTCTTCCTCTGTGGTTGTAGTATAAACATCAGAACTCACTGTGGTTTTAATCTGTTGGTTGTCGCCTCTGCTCGCTGGGATCGTCTGGCTCATTTGAAAGTTGTCTTGCACCCAGTCGACGGTTCGCCGCGAAATCCCGCTACTCCGGTCATCCTGTGCTTTGGTTGAAGTTGATCCTGCCATTCGTGCCTCGATCGCTTCAATTTTACGCTGAGTGTGGTTTCTCAATGTCTTTAACTCGTCCTCCATTGACAATGCGCCGCCTGCCGGTTCATTTACAGTCGACGCGTCCATGGTCTCGAGTTGCACCAACACATTTTCTATATCGGCAGAGCATGTGAGAAGCTTGCCTTGCATGGGGATCAGCCGTAGTATCTCCATTTCGCGCTGTTTGGCTTCTTTCTCGTCCGCCTTCTTCTTCTCCTCGACAGCCTCTTTCTCCTTCTTTTCAGCATCTTTCGCGGCCGCAGCGGCATCCGCTTCGGCCTTCAAGTCAGCCTTTCGACGCTCAGCCATATCCGCAAACGTGAGATCCAATTGAGACACGATTGTCTGAGTTGCAGTCTGTAGCTCTGCCTGAGCAGCTTTCCGAATCGCTGAATCCCCTCCAGCGTTCTTCTCTTCAAGCGCCTGAGACTCATCCTCTTCGCGCTTTCTGTCCTCGAAGGGCTTCAGGGCCTCAAGCAATAAACCGTTGATGGCGTTCGAAGCATTGCGGACCTTCAACGCCGCTGTGGCACAAATCTCGGAGCTTGTCGGTTCCACCTCGTCCTTTTGCTCCTCCTTTTCAGGTGCCTTGACCGGCAACGAATTGAGTCGACGGCTCTCTCGCAACTTCCGGATCTCTTCCGCGAACGAGTCCTCTTCGTCTTCGTCACTTTCATCATCTGGAGGTGGTGGCGGGGGAGGCGACTCGGGTACCGCTGATCTCGATTTACTATCTCTAGTCATCTGAAGTTGTAGTCGTGGACGCAAGCTCTTAGCCCCCTTCGTCCCAAACCGTGTATTTTGACGAAGTACCTGCGTGATCTCGTCCGAGGATGGCGACTTTGCTGCGCGGGTACCTTTCTGACTGCCGCGACTGCTTGCTGCGATCAGCTTGTTGAGCTCGCGAATGTCTTTCCCGATCAAGGCATCGATGGAGTCTTCGTCAGGAGTGAGGGTCGCATCTGGCATGGATAAAGATGATGCGGCAGATGAACTAGTAACTGGAGACAGCGATGCAGGAGACAACGACGGTGATGACAATACAGGTGATGGAGGTGGGGGCTTGCGCGATTGTCTTGATGCTGTCTTCAAGCGAGCAGATGCCGCGACAGGAGGAACACGGCGCTTTGGTAAGAGGGACGGCTTGTTCCTGAGAACCTGTTCCAGACGCGGCATTGGCATAACTGCACCGTCATCGTCACTGGAGTCGTCACCCCGAGCGTCTTTGTGAGCAGTTCTCCCGACTGACCTTCTCGCCACAGCATCTCGTTGAGCGACACGCGCACGATCGGCGAAACTCCGGTTCTTCTTGCCACTCTCTTTCGCTTTCGAGTGCTTCGGAGGCGACGCCACTTGCAGCGGTGAAGCTTGCGAGTGAGATACGCTCTCATCCAGCTTGGATCGACGACTCGTGGCACTCTGACGGAAGTCCGAGATGAGTTCGTCGAGGGACATTTCTTGCTGGTCGTCGTTGTCGTATCTCCAAGCTTTCGAGGTAGACACCTCCTTGTCCCCCGTCCGTGAGTCGAAGGACAGCTCAAGGAACATGATACTCGTGTTGCAACGAGTTAGCAGCAATCCGAGTTCCCAACCGCTACGAAGAGCTGGCAGCCGACGCCGCAACGGACAACGGGACCCGTTTCAGCCGGACTAAATAAGCCGGCCCCGTTACTCCTGTACATGCAGATACATCGCCTTTATAGTGCACGGGTTTCGACGGTTGTTCTCAAATTCTCAAAAACCTTGTTTTTTGTTTCCCAATAGCCTTATTCGCTATCATATTCCACTATCAACATTTTAGTTATCCGCGAAGTAGACTCTTTCTCAACGGATCACCCCCGTCCGAGGTACTGTCGGCACCCATGCCCTTACCAAAGAAGAGCCTTCCGCCCCGAATGGGGCTTGAAGTCCCCGAGAGTCTTCCTGGTCGACGACGTGGCGGAAGGCGGCGGTTGAAGTACAATACTGACAACGCCGGCACGATTTCCAGAAGAGCGTAGTGCACCACCACGACAAACCACGTACTGCGGTCGTGCAGTTGTTTCTTCTCTGTAGACAGGTAGATCTGTAGCCCGCAACGTGACATGAAGCAGGATGTGCCGACTGTCGTCATGATCGCGAGCTCCTTCAGCTTTCTCGACCGGATTCCCAGTTCCACTGGAACGGATCTGAATGCGTTGTCAACACCACGTGAAGCACGAAGATACACGTTAGTCTTGCAGATCCAAAACAGAAAGAATAACTCAACAAGACCAGCAGCTTACCGGAGCTCAACATAAGCCTTTCTGCCGAAGTAAATGAACCCGGTAGCGATAATTAGAAAGAGTTCCATGTTCAAAATTGCCTGGGTTCTGGTAAAGAAGGCACCTGCACCAACCCAATAACACAAATCAATAACACAAAGAAAAACAAATAGTTCAGCTCATAAAAACTTACGCTCGTTGCGCCATACTGAGGCGTAGAAAACCCAGAACAGCCCTTGAATCAGCAGCACGATCTGCAGAAACCACCACCAGTTTGTCAGTCAGTACAGCCGCCCCCAGAACACTCGACACTATACAAGGCTGCAATATTCACCGCAATAAACCAACGAATCGCAGGCTTCACAACATCCGTCAGCGTGGGCAGCTTGTCCACTGCATTGTAGTAGACCTCCGCCCAGAACTGCACCAGCAGCGCGTAGATCGCGAAGAAGGCCAGGATCGGCACTTGGTCCAAGATGTAGAACAGATCTCGCTCGCCAACGGAGCACTTGGACTCGTTCACTTTCCCCGACAACACGTCGCACCAATCCGAGCCCACCAGCGCCAGGAAAGCCGACCGAACTGCAATGCAAACAATGCACAGCACCACATAATTTAAGTCATATTACTAAAATAATCAAGCAATACAATTGCCGCAGCGTATCTTACCCAGTGTGGCGAAGAACATGAGCAGGTGGATCATCTTCTGCACGGTCCAGGGGCGATAGCGGCAGCAGTTGCGCACCAACTGGACGCCAGCTGCGCCCCCCACCAGCGCGTACACAATGCCGTCGACGAGGAAGGCTGCTCCCACGCCCAGTTGCTCGTCTCTCGAGCCGCTGCCGTCGTCGCTGCCGCCCGCGAGCAGCGAGACCCACGCCGCTTCCATCGCTGTTGAAGAATGACCCGGTGGTCACTATTATCCAACTGTCTTACCTCGTTTCAGTGACAGTTGCAATTAAAATTTGCCGCAATAAACCATGGCGGCAACCGATGCGAGCGCGGAGCTGCGCGCCGAGGACGTGCGGCAGCTCTGGAGCCTCGCGTGTCTGCTGGCTCAGCGGCAGTTGATGGCGCAGACTGCGCAGTGTCTGGAGGTAAAGAGGACAGCGCTGGAGTCACCCCAGAAGCTCCAGTAATCAGCTGGCTGACGTTGTGGCGCCTGTCAGCCTCTGTGTGCGCTTGACTGCCGCTCTCGCAGCGCCGAAGAGCAGCAGATTTTAGTGCAGGCGAACGTTCTACTCGCCGAGATCTGCAGCGTGGCGTGTGGCAACAGCAGGAAGGCGGACGACCGAGATCTGTGGACCCGTCGAGTGATTCAAGTGGAGAAGTGCATCTTCTCGGCCGACGCCGCCATCGGACAGGGCGTGCCTTGCAGTGTAAGGGGCTATAACCCCAGAAGATACCTAGGTTGAGTGGGTGTGGATTAATGTAAGCTTGGTTGTTGTCGTGTGATGATTGCAGCATGAGAACAAGTTGCGGCTGTTGAAGGCCAAGTTCCTGTTGCAGCAGCAGCTGAAGGCTGAGCGGGCAGCCAAGAATCGGAGGCTGCTGGTGATTCTATGTGAAGGACTGAAGAGCTGCGCGGAAGCGGAGGATGCTGATGGTGAATTTGTCGCTGAGTTTCGAGAGTATTTCGGTGTCAAGTTGAAGGCCTGCTTAGTGAAGATGCACGCTGCGACTGCCATGGCGAAAAACGCGAAGGACAGCGACAGCATCAACACTTTTGCTGACAACCTGAAGTACCTGCGAACCACGTTGCCCAATTATATCGACAAGAGTTTTCTGGTAGGATTGAGGCCGAGATTTTGGCTTTGCGGAATTGATGTTGTGCTCACTGTGGCGTTGTGGCTGTTTTGCGGTGCTTGCTTTGACAGTTGTGGCTCGTGGAAGTGACTTGCCACACTGCAATTTCGTCGTTTCAGCCGGGCAGCACTGCGGAGATGCGACAGCTTGTCGACTTTGGACAAGATTTCTTTGACAAAGTGTCACAGGAGCAACCAGTCTCGCCAGATTTCCGTTTGCATCATCTCATCATCACCGGGTTTTACTATCTCAGGTAAGGAATTCTTGCATTGGTTGCTATGGGGCATGCCAGATTTACCCTCGCGCCGCTTTTGTTGAGCAGGACGGGGAAAATGAACAAGGTGGCACCATTGCTCGAAACAATCCAAGCACTATCCAAAGCCACGGAGAGTGGTGGCGATCAAACCCGTGCAGGCGTCATGAAGGAATCATACCTGAAAGCAATTGTGGATTCGATGCGGGTGAGCGTCGTTGCGAGCTCGGAGCCCAAACAGGCGTTGGACCTGGCAATGAATACTATCCTCGCAGCTCAGGCCAACTTGCAGACATTCGCTCAGCATCCTGGAGTACGGCTCATGTTCACAGCTACCTTGTTCGACATGCTTCACGTCTACTGCCAATTGCTGGCGCAGCAGTGCCGATATGCTGACATGGGAGCTAGTATAGTACAAATGACCACGCTATTCGGAGCATACAAGGCTGACTTGGAACGAACCATATTTTACCGCTTTTTCCTCGCGCGCTGTCACCTGCTGATCGCAAAGGTACTGTGGCTGTCTTTCAGCGAACACATAGTCCGTCTATTCACTAAACCAATCGTGTTGATGTGTTCAGTATGCCACAGCCATCGGGAGGGTCAAAGATGCCTGCGCTCATTTAAATTTGGTGGTAGACAAGCTGCTTCCAAGCCCTACCGACGACAACACTTCCTATCCAGATGCGTATCTGGCCGTGTGGGTTGAAGTGCTGGAAGTTGCGATGTATTGCTGCGGGGTGACAACCACGCAGACAGATTCCGTGAGCGGCGGTGGTCCAACAAACGTGCAGATCAAGCAGATCTACCCGAGTCGCAAGTTGCTCGAATGGGTAACTCGTGTCCTCACGATGGACAGCCTAAAGCACCATATTTATCAATGTTGTAGTGTGGAGCTGCGAGCAAAGGTGCGTGGACGTATGCTAGTTGTTATCCAAGCTGCTGCTCTAACTGCACTTCGTTTTCATATCCTAGTACGACCTTGCGCTCGCAAAGTGGCTGTGGGCGACTGAGGGTCTATCCAGAGGAGCAATAGAGGAGGCTGCTGACCCTCCGCGCTTCACGCAGCATACGGCGCTGGAGAACCTTCGACCAAGGGCGTTCACACTGCTAGATGAGGCCATACAACGCATTAACGCGAGCATGAACGGTGGGGAGACCATGTCCGAGATCATGGCGCTGTTCGGGTCGCAGCTTGTGAGCTTCGGTAAAGTCGAGCAAGGCGAGGAGATGCTGACGAATGCCGTCCGCACCACTCTCCACAGCAAGAACGTGCTGCTGCAGACGCGTCTGCTCGCTGACGTGTTCGAGCTCTACAAGAACAAGGGCCTGGTGGAGGCGCAAGCAACAGCAGCAGCCAAGTACAATAAGAAGGTGGCCGTGCTGCACCAACGAGTTGCCGCAGCCCAGGCCGAAGAAGCCACGGTCTCCGCGCTGCTGCGATGGACTGCCGGCCGAGCGACGGCGTCGACGCCCTCGCGTGGATAAGGCGTTTGGCTCTGACGTGACGTGGCAGGAAATAAGGAAGACCGACGTGTGTGTGCGTGTGTGGGATGGTATCCCCTGATGTATTGGCGTTGCCGTTTGCTCCCTAGTAGTAGTACATTATTCAGCGATTCGCGAGGTTTATCTTGCTTGTGTGCGCCCGCTTCGGGCAGAGTCCGTCATGTGTCTGCTTGGACTCGAGTATCATAGGCGTGCCACCGCACCCGCCGTGTGCTTGACCGCTTGCGCCATGGGCACGCCCTGCGCCTTCATGGCGGTGGCGCACGAAGATCCCGCCGCCTCGGCCTACGCAAGACGCAGCGGCCGTCAGCTTCAATGTCTCTACTTGAGACTCAACAGATCCCCCCTTACTCACCATGAAGCGCAGCTCGTTCTGGAACGAGACCGTGAAGTTGCCCACCAGCATGTCGGCGACGCGCTGCAGCGCCCGCAGCATTTCCTCCTTCATCTTCGGCGACTTCTTGTTTAGCAATTAATTGATGTCAAGTCGACACAGTGTTGCAGAGGCACGTGCTATCGAACCGTAATGGGTACAGTGTACCACCATCTGTCTCTGCCGTGGCTCATCTGCGAGCCTAACTGGCACCCATCCACCACGCCTTGGACCAGGCTTTGCGGCTTGCATCTTGAAGAACGCGCTCGTCTCGCGTCTGCGTCTGCGTCTGCGCCGGGGCTTCCCCATTCTCCGCCGCGCCAGTCTTCCCCAGCGTGTTGATTGACCTTTAGCTGGCCGATAGCGTCTCTATCTGTTCATGCGTCCCCAGTACGTCGGCGCCTGAGGGCCATGAAGACGCATCTCTCTTGGTTTTTGTATACCGGGTCCCTTATTTATAGTCTGGCGTGCGTTCCGGTGTCTTCCACTCTTGTGATGGATAGGAAGCGACTGTGCGTGGAGGTGGTGGGCGCCAGGAACCTCGAGAGTCCCCAGTCCGTGGACGCCTACTGCGTCGTGGGGCTCTGCGACGTCAAGCCCAGGAAGGGGGCGCGCAGCCGGCTCGCGGCCTACCCGAGCTTCCGGTCGTCCACGGTCACGGACTCCAGCAGCCCCACGTGGGCCCATGTGGCGGAGTTCGTGGTGCCCGCTCGGCCCTCGAGCGTGCGCCTGCGGGTGCAGCTCTTCAGCGAGAAGAACTTCTTCTTCGACATGTTCCCGTCCAGCAGCACCGGCAGTTTATCCGATGAAGAAGGTGGCGAGAAGGGGGCGGACCTAGCAGGGAACGCAGGCAAGGAGCAGAAGAAGGCGGCGGTGGTGGTGAAGCCCAAGCTCGTGGTGACTGGGTGGAAAGGGATCCACGACAGTGATAGCGACGATGTCGTCACGCTCTCGGAGGAGGAAGACGAGGAGGAAGAAGAAGAGTTCGTGGAGGACGAGGCTTGGTCTGCTATTGAGGAGAACTCGGCTGTTGCAGAGGAGAGCATTGACGACCAGATGCTGGGCGTCGTGGAGATCAACTCGAGCTTGCTGTGCAAGCCGTCGAGGGTCGTGACCGACGCGTGGTATAGTCTGGGCGGCACGAGGACCGGGGAAGTGCGGATTCGAACGGCTTGGTATGAACGCAGCAAAAGAGCGCTCACGGCGCAGGATCGAGAAATGCTGTTTGAGCAGCATGTGAATCAAGCTGTGACGAAGCCCATGAACGATTTTTACGGGTTTGCCATCCCGGAGGCTGCCAGAGAGGATTGGCTGCATTTGCGCTCGTACCAGGACTGTCGAGAAGAGAGGCGCGTTGAGGATTGGACCAAATTGTACGGTACGCAGTTCCCGGAGCGTCTACGGCGTTGCTCGTACAAGGAGAAGGACACGGAGGAGAAGACACTCCTTATGCAGCTGGCTCGTGCTGGGATCCCGCGTCACTTGCGAGAACGCGCGTACATGAACCTATCCGGTGCGAGTGAGAAACAAGCAAATGCAGGCCCGGATTATTACGCGAATCTTGTCAAGGAAGCGGAGACGATGGAGACGGAGACGTTCCGCCAAATTGAACTTGATATCGACCGCACATTTGGACACTCGGGAACGACGATCTGCTCCGAGGCCGGGCGCGGCCAGCTTCGACGCATTCTTCGAGCCTACTCTCTCCGTAACCCGTCCGTCGGCTACTGCCAGGGGTTGAACTTTATTGTGGCGTTTTTCCTGCTGATGGCGGACGAGGAAGTTGTGTTCTGGCTTCTGAGCGTCTTCTGCGAGGACCTCTACCCGGGTTATTACTCTCCAGCGATGGCTGACATTCAGAGGGACATGCGCGTGCTGAAGCAGCTGATCGCTGAAGAGCTTCCTCAGCTCGACGACTTTACGGCTGAAGTGGGGCTGCCGTTGGAGCTTCTGGGCTCGCAGTGGTTGCTGTGCTTGTTCACGACAACGTTTCCCAGCGAGACGGTGTTCCGCATTTTTGACTGCATCTTCACGGAAGGGTCATACTTTGTGTTCCCAGTCATCATGACGCACCTGCGGAAGCTGGAGCCGACGTTGCTGGATCTCGATGAATTTCATCGTGTGCTGTCTTCGATTAAGGATGCTGAAAGCGTGTGCATTGACGGCGACTTGTTCATGGCGGCTGTTTGCAAGGAGGCCGAGAGCATTACGCCCAGTCGTATTCAGCAGCTACGCGAGGAACAGTGTGGGTCCGTGCGCAGTGAGATGGAGCGAGCCGAACGTGCCCGTGCGTTCAACCAGCAGCTCGCAGTCGTGTACCAGATTCCTGCGTTCTCCAACTATGCAGCAGGACTCCTGCGCTTTTTCCACGAGGAAGCGGAAGTGTCGTCACGCTCGGATGTGGCGTTCGTGTTGACGATGCTCTGTCATGGCCTAGTGTGGCTGGCCGAACACTCCAAGCGTTGGCAACGCTGAGGAAGGGCCCGATTTTGACGAGAGGCCTGCTGTTGAGCTGTCGATTTTTATTGTATAAGCCGTGCCGATATCTATTTAATTTCCCGCAGTAGGAGTAACAAAGCGGGGCTGCTACGGTGTCGAAACAGTCCCAGATGAATGTATAAGGCAAGGCATCGCTGTTAATCGTGCCCATGGAAACAAAGTGAGCATTTTGTAATTGAGGTGTTAGCTGCAACGTGCTGCTTTGTCGAGGACGAGGTTGTTCAAGATCAAGAAAATGTTTACTTTAAGCGCGTCGTTGTCTGTTCAGCTTCCTAATAGTACTATGGACTCGCGCTCGGCGTGATCCCTTTATTTCTTGCCCTTCTTCGTCGTGGCGGCCTTCTTGCCGCCCTTAGCTACGGGCGCCTTGCGCTTCTTAGCACTACCTCCAGCGCTCGGCAGCACCGTGAAGAAGCTGTCGAGTCGCTTCTGGGACTGCGTGCTCTTGGACTTTTTCAGCCTCGTGATGGCCGAGAGCACGCGGTCCTCCTGGAAGCCGTGCTTCTTGCACAGGAAGTCCAGCAGCTCCGTCTCCTGCGGGTCGCGCCACTTGAGTTCCGCCTCCTTCGCATTGACAACCTCGGGCTTGATGAACATCTCGCGCGCGCTCTTGTAGATGGGGTTCTCCCCGAGCCACTCGTCAGGAATGACGACACCCTTGCTCTTGTTCTTCTGCAGGGCCTCCAGGAAGTTCTCAATGTTCTTGTGCTCCTTGATACCGGCAAAGGCCTTCTTCGGCCCCACGCCGCGGATCGAGTCGCAGTAGTCGCAGCCGCAGAGGATGCACAAGTCCACGAACTGCTCCTGCGTGAGCTCCAGCTCCTGCAGGGCGCGCTCCAGCCGAATCTCCAGAATAGGGATCTTCTTGGCGGGCGACACCGTCAAACGACGGTACAACACGGGCACTCCGAACGTCAGGGCGTCCATATCTTCCGTGCCAGCGGCGTAGACACGTCCGCCCTTGGCGAGCTCCGCGCACGAAGCCTCAGCCTCGCACGGAGCCGTGATGTGGGGCACGCCCATGAGCCTCAGCAGCTCCTTGCAGTCCTCGTTGTGCTGCGGTGTGGCGCGCACCAGGCGCTTGTTGAAGCGGTCGATGTCCTCGGCGTTGCCCTTCTCCGTGGCCTCCTCGAGCGCCTTCTGGGCCTCCTGGCGGCGGTCGCTGCGCTTGGCCAGCTCGCCACTCTTCATGACGGGCGGCTTGCCGTCGAACACGTACACGGGCTTGAGGCCGTTTTCCATCATGCGGATGGTGCGGCTGAACATGCCCTGCAGGTGCGACGTCACCTCTCCGTCGGCGTTGGTCAGGGCCTGGGAGGGACCGCCGCCGTCCGCCGATCGGATGGCGATGAGGAACTGGTACAGCGCCATACTGGCGTCGATGGCCACGGCGTGGCCCGCCAGCGCCGACATCTTCTCCACCTCCTTGATGCAGGACGGAGCCTCCTCCTGCAGCAGCTTCATCAACCCCTTAATTCCCATGCTGGCGGCGCTATCAACTCGACTCGGAGCTCTTCACTTCACTGGCAGGAATAGCTTTTGAAGCCCATCCACTTTTTGGCGCCAAAAGCGACATAATAAAATGTACCATGGCTGGTTTATGGACCACAATGTGGCGTTATAGATCGTCGTTGAAGTGAAGCATGCCTTATAAACTGACGTCCATGCGATCTTTCGAAGGCGGAGCCTCACAATTTGATCTGCGCGTTGACAAGCATCCAGCCTCGACTCCTCCTCCACCCCCAGCAGCGACCATGACCGACCCGATCCCGACCCTCAAGGAGCTCTTCATCGACGGCAAGTGGGTCGCGCCCGTCGACAAGAAGTACATCGACGTGGTGAACCCCGCGACCGAGGAGGTGATCCAGCAGGTGGCCGCCGCGTCGGCCGCGGACGTGGATCTGGCCGTGCAGGCGGCCAAGCGCGCGTTCGAGACGTGGGGAGCCACCACCGGGGCCGAGCGCGCCGAGTACCTCCGCAAGATGAGCAAGCTGGTGGCCAAGCGAATTGACGCGATCAGTCGCCTCGAGACGCTGGACAACGGCAAGCCGCTGGCCGAGGCCGTGTGGGACATCGAGGACGTCTCCGGCTGCTTCGACTACTACGCGGACGCTGCGGAGGCGCTGGACAAGCGCCAGTATGAGAAGGTGGACCTGCCTCTCGAGGACTTTTTGGGCGCGCTGCGCTACGAGCCTGTGGGCGTCGTGGCCGCCATCATCCCGTGGAACTACCCGGCTCTGATGGCCTTGTGGAAGCTGGCACCTGCCCTCGCTGCTGGATGCACCGTGGTGCTCAAGCCCTCTGAGATCACGCCTCTGAGTGCGCTGCAGTTGGCCCAGATCGCGGCCGATGTCGGCCTGCCCGCTGGCGTCCTCAACGTCGTCAATGGACTTGGCGCTGAGGCGGGAGGCCCTCTGGTGTCTCACCCGGACGTGCACAAGGTGGCGTTCACCGGCAGTGTGCCGACCGGACGCCACATCATGACGGAGGCTGCTAAGGAGATCAAGAAGATCTCGCTGGAGCTGGGAGGAAAGTCGCCGGCCATCGTTCTCGACAAGGCCAACATTGAACGCACAGTCGAGTGGGTCATGTTCGGCTGCTTCTGGACCAACGGCCAGATCTGCAGCGCGACGTCGCGATTGTTGGTGCACGAAGACTTCGCGGGCGAGTTCCTGGACTTGCTCACGAAGGAGACGAAGAAGCTCGTGCTGGGCGACCCGCTGGATAGCAAGGTGCAGATGGGCCCGCTGGTCTCCAAAGTACAGCAGCAAAAGGTGCTGGGCTACATTCAGAGCGCCAAGGACGAAGGAGCGACCGTGACCCAGGGGACGTTGCCCACTGGGGGAAAGGGCTACTTCGTGCCGCCCACGATCATCACCAAGGTCACCAATAAGATGCGAGTTTGGAAGGAGGAGATCTTCGGCCCTGTGCTGTCTGTAATGACGTTCAAGACGGAAGAAGAGGCTATCGCGCTTTCGAACGACTCGGAGTTTGGCCTTGGAGCGGCTGTGTTCACTTCAGACGACGTGCAGCTCAAGCGAGTGACGAAGGCTTTGCGCGCAGGAATTGTCTGGAACAACTGCTCGCAGCCGTGCTTCGTGCAGCTGCCGTGGGGCGGCGTCAAGAAGAGCGGCATCGGTCGTGAGCTCGGCCCGTTCGGCTTGAACGCCTACCTTGAGCCCAAGCAGATCTGCACGTACGTCGCGGACAAGCCATTTGCCTGGTATCTCAAGGCATAAGGCCATATCCGTGCTCTGGAGGTTCTTGGGAAGTAGCTGCCATCCAGCAACAATCTCGAGCTGTAATTCCATTAGTGCTGTTCGCTACATTCGACGCAATAACACGTTGACACTTCATCTGCTTGCTGTGCCATCCAGGTCATCAATAGTTCCGCTTTACATGCCTTGCAGACACAAACGCGATAGCTGTACTCACACGTTCTCCACCATAAGCATCCGGCTCTGATGCGAGCAAGCCGACTGAAAGTACAGCTTCAGGGCAGTGAGGCTTCCCTCGAATCGACTGGACGTGGCCGTTTCCAAATACAGTGTATACAGGATCGTTAATGCAGAAGCCACCACTCAGCAACTCGCGACGCACTTCTTCTTGGTTGGATGAAGTCTCCAGCATCAACTCCTCAACGCGGATCTTGCCGTAGCCAAAGGAAAAGCGAACGTCGCAAAAGCCCACATCGTAGCAGGTCTCACGGATGATACCAACTCCCCACTGACGGCAGCGAACGAGAGACCCAACAGATAAAATGGATGAGGGGGCTAAATAGGCCTCCCTGCTCCAGGGAAATTTCACTTCAATGCGCTTGTCGCTCACTCGTAGAGCTGTGATCACCCCCGAACCGAACTTGGTCGCAACAATGCTTCCCACGTCTTCAGATGTCAACAGCGTCACATCAAGTTAGACCTAATTCAGGAAACCAAGGGAAAATTTAAGTTGTAGACTTACATGCATGTGGAAGAAGTGCGTTTGCCTCGTTGGCAAAACTGAGGCCTTTCCGGAATAGCAGCGTCTTCGCAACTTTGACGTCGAGCAAGAACCTGTTCAGAAGGCCGAAGACATACTCAGACGACGACCCCGCCGGATCTTCCGCCAAATATCGCGCTGCTCCATCCCAGACGGAATGCAACGTCTCCAGTTCCATCTCGACGTCTTCAAACACGGTCTTGATGTTCATGAGTCGATCCCTCATGACGGAGATGAACTTGCTCTCGATTTTGTACTGGCGCGGCTCGAACTTCTGATCATCTGTGTCGGCGCTATCAGTACAGCTCAGAGCTTGAATCCCTGGTTTGGGTTTTCTCGCTTGCTGCCGGATCGCCGCCAATAACGCTGCCTGCGAACCACTCCGCATTGAGGAATCACCGTCTTCATCATCTTCTAGTTTATGATTGCTCTCATCGTGACGGCGTAACTGGATAGATGCTAGTAAAGCAGCACGACTATCATTTGATACGCTCGCTGAAGCGGATGTCGACTGCCCACGCTGCCTGATAGCAGATAGAAGTGAGGATCTAGCTGCATCTGCGTTGACTTGAACTTCTCCAGAAATTTCATCCGGTTGATTCTGAATAACACGTATTGGTGAAGTCGAAACAGGACTGGTATCATTCCGCCCCATTTTCGTGCTTGTATCGCTTGAGTTATCCAAGGTTTTCGTAGAGTGCTCAGCAGAGGGAGGTGATGTTTCTGCGCCATCTTCATCAGTACTTGTATCAGCAGCACGACTACGGATGGCAGCTAGCATGGCAGCGTGCGGATTTGAAGCCACAGATCCAGCTTCACTTTGCTCTGCAGGACCACCACCGCGCTGCCGAATCGCATTAAGGACCGCATTGCGGGACCCTGCAGTACCAGTGGTCTTCCCACCCGGCATCCCGTCATTCCTTGACAGCCCTGGCTGCTTGAAGACTGGTGCTGGGCGAAGTTTACACTCTTCAAACTGACGCTTTCGGAGAGCTTCGGCTGTGTTAAACCGCTTCAGGTCCTCCACCATATCCTCTTTGATTTCTTGCTCGAGTTTGGCAATTTCTTGCTGCAACGCTCGAGCTTGGGAATCGCAAATCACATTCGAAAATCGCTTCGCCTCGGACAGGCTGCTGAGGTCGTTAATGAACAATAATACATCGCCTTCACCTCGATCCTGAATCCGCCCATATCATAATGCTACTTATTAAGATCAACCGCCATATACGTGAGAGGAGAGTGCACACTTACGTGGATGAGCTTGATAATGAACTGCAAGAGCGTCATACTTTGGTCAACGGCCTTGGTCTCAGAAAGCTGGGTGGACACATAAAAAATCAATCCTTTTTGTTAATCACCGTTCCGAATTAAACTTCAACGCTGGCGTGTAAATAAATACCTTCAATAGGGATGCCAGCGTAATTCCCTGAGCGCCTTCTAGTTCAGAGCCTGTGTTCAAGAGGTTTCCAATAGCCAGCACCAATTCAAAGCACCGAGCAAGGCGTTCACTGCGCAATACTTCGTAGCAAGCTTGGGTGATCACACTGATCCGAGTACGCAGCTCTTTTTGCTGGTGCTCAAACTGCGAGGCAAACAACATAGCATTGATCTGCGTTCGTAGAAACGCAGCCGTTATTTACACAATCCATATTCCACAAGCAGAACCATTCAGCCTCCCCCACCTTTTCCGTCACCCGAGAAATCTCGCACATTTCCACTAGAAAGTTTTCCGAAGGCTCCAGTCGTGAACGAGACCCTCGGAAGTTGGTGTAGCGCTTGACTTCCACACTGTTTGGAGCTATATCCTGCAAACTAGTCAAACGATCGACTGTGAGGAACTCATAGTCGCAGTTTTTCAAAGCCGTCAAAATGGCCTCAGCTCCTCCGACTGCCTTGAATTGGCTAAGCCCAATCGAAATGTTGTTGGATCTTCGTGAATCTAGAGCTGAAAACTTGGCCTTCTTGGCTGCCCTCTCCTTGGATTGCGAAGGAGATGCAGCTGTTCGGTTTCCAAATAAAAACTCCAGCTCTTGGAAATCCTGGGGTGATAGCGTAATTGGAGCAGTCTTCCGCCTTGATGTCACCCGCGCCCAAATGGTTTCGTTCGCCTTCTTTGTTTCCAGGCTAGTCCAGTAGACTTTACGAAACGTACTGTCGCGGCGATTTAGCCCTCGACTACCTGCACGCTCCCTCTTTCTGCTCAGGCATCAACGATGTAGTATACCTAAGCATTAGCACCCAAATAACAACTTTGTGGCATAGTAAGCCTGTAATCTTCACTATACACACCTTGTTGACGCATCGTAGGTCGAAGCATTGCTTACGTCGGGACCAGCAACAAAAATGGCGACCTTTTTGGGTGACATTTCATCTTGGGCCATTTTCTGAGCCACCCCGCTGGATGGAACGCCGAAGCTGAGCATTTTGAAATACTTGTCCATGGAGGGATCGTTTCGAAGTGCGGTATACTCCGGTCGCTCGCCACCTTCACCAGCACCTTTACCCTTCCTACTAGCAACACGTTTTCGCTTGAATAAATGTTAAATCCAAATGAGCAAAGAGTGAAGTTAAAACGCATCGGATCCTCTCTCACCTCCTTTTCCTTTTCTTTGATGAAGCATCCGTCACACACTTTCAGTTGAGGGCCCTTTCCATCGACGTGGACATGATGCCGAGAGCATTGAACGCATACAATCCTCTTACAGCAGGGACAATCGTGCTGGCGACTGAAAAATGAAAATGGGCTTAAGCACTGGTCACAAGCTTCAACGCCACCTTCAGCTGAGAGTAGACCGCCGACAAAGTACGATACAGGGTTTGAGAGCAGAGAGGATCGAAGCCCCACGACCCCGTCATCTTGACTGCCCCCATCCGAAGCTCCACCGTCTTGGTTTCGCTGGAGTATCACCTCCGTTTCCTCTTGATGATGCAGTGACGCCATGTATTCAGCGCAACGCTCACTCCCAGCTTTTGACGCGTGGTTCCACGTGATCGACTGTGCCATTTCCAGACAGCCTTCCCATGCGGCCGTATATGCTACTGGGCCTACAGATTCAAAGCGAATCTGGATGTGTTTTGATCGGATCATTGAGTACGAGTTGTCCAGCTTCAATCTCAAACTCTGTGCCCGGTTAGACCTAAGCCGAATGATCAGCTCTGTCCACTCATCCGTAGCTGATAAACGATATGGTTCCGTCAGGTCTTCATTGTCACCGGTCGCAAGTGATACGAGAATGTCCTGTGTGTGGACCCTCAACTGCGCCAGCAAGATTGGGACACTCCCGTTACTAGGAATGGAAAGTACTTCAATCGATGAGCGCCTATCATAACGAAACACATTCACAGAGAAGTCAGACACCATGCATAAGGAGATAACCCTGAAGGTTAAACCTACCCGACCAAAATGTCTTGGAATGGGTGGCCATGAAGAATATACCGTGGCACAGTACAATTCTCCAGATCCTTGACTTTGTCAGGGTTCCCCTCGATGTTTCTCACCACAGAGCTGTCACCTTCTACACCGGCTTGAAAAGATATCTCATTGCCCAGAAGAGGAGCCTCTGGAGCACACTGCTCCAGGTTCCTCGGAAACTGCCCGTGCTCCTTCGATCCACACTCATCGTGAGGATATGCGGCCAGTAAAAACTTGACGCCGTTCAAAGCACTCAAGAATGAGGCGATCTTTCGGGCATCTTCGTACTTGTACAAAAGTGCTCTGGGCTCGTAAAACTTCTCCACTAATGTCCTCCTCTTGCTCAAATTCTGAAGAAAACAAACAGTTTACCAAACTTTGTCAGAGGAGTGGCTACCCGTCAACGCCTGAACAGAAGTGACGCATACCTCGAAGGCACGGTGGAATATCCCCTTGTTCAGCGCTAACAAGATGAACGATCGAGCATGATTCCACCCCAGGTGCTGCAAGTTTGGTGGAGCTTCGCCTACTTGCACCTCCGCCACGATGCCCAAATCATCACGCAGCACCTGCCGTGTCTCCAACAAGAACTCGTAGAATGGTGCCTCTGGCCACTCATCCAAAAACTCTTCCTACAATTGAGAAACATAATACCAGCTTACTCATTAGCCCTCGCGATACACGGCATACTGGTTCGTTTAGTTTACCTTTACGCCGTTGCAAAGCACCGCTTCCATGGCCAAGATAAAGGGCCGAACAGCTCCCTCATGAAGTGGACTGTCTGGTTTTGCAATGAAAATCGCGACAATATCCATCACGGCCTGCTCCAAACGAGCCACCACTCGCTCGTTCTCGGCTTTCCTCTCTTCATCCGTCATCGCACGCTCCTTCGCCAACGTCTTGGCCAAGTAGGGCAATGGCAGTCCTGCCACCGCTCTTCTCGCTCTTCTTTGGGATCGCGACTGCGACTCCTGCACGGCCAGTTCCGCCGCTTCAACAGTATTTCTCGACGTCACTAAGAATCGATAACGCACCTGCTTGTGCCGTACCAAAGAATACGTATTGTCCCAACGCAGGGTGTATACCGTCCCCGGCTTGACGTCGTCGAATCTGCCCCCCATCGTCGGCTCCAACGCTTCAAACTGCAGTGATGACGGCGAACTCACTGCAACCCCATTTGCACCGCCATCACGGTCCTCTATAGCTTTGAACCGACCCAAATCTTGCACTACCTCCCCATTTTCCAGCAGCTGGAAGCCCACGTCGAACTCCTCGAGCACGAACTGCCACACCAAACACTGCTGCAGGTCGTCGCGACCCTGCTCTGTGGCTGCCGAAATAGGTATCGAAATGTCCGCCACGCTGCCTCGCCGCACATCCAGCGAGATCCACGGAGCCGCTTGCAGCAGGAAGGACGCGGCCGTCAAAGACATCGGAACTTCCTCCCTCCCTTTCTCCACTATCGACGCGAAATATTTTTTTTGAAATGCGACTTGTGAAACGGTGGACTTTTGACGAATGAAAACAGTCTAAGTTGTTATCAGATATTTCTTATCGTAGCTGCTCGAAGTTACAACGACTGGTACCCACGACGGGCCATGTAGCGCTGGTACGTGGTGGCGCCGACTGCGCCCAGAGCGACCAGCCCACCGGCCGTGAGAATGGACCAGAGAGAGCTGGCGCTCTCAGGCTGCGCCTCTTTCTTGGGCTCGACGATGGTCGCGTCGTTCACCACCACGTTCATGGACTTGGTGGCGGCCTTGGCGGCGGGGACGTTCACTGGGTGGTAGTCGCAGATGTCCTGCCACGGGCCGGTCGACTGGATGTGGTTCTCGATGATCGCCGTGAACTCATTCAGAGGACACTTGAGCGCGCAGTTGTCGAGCTTCACCGCCGTGCGGGGACTCATCGGCGACCAGACGAAGAGCTGGATGAAGTGCTCGGGCGTCTGGCCGCCCGTGCGGTGGAGCTCGAAGAAGAGCGTCGAGGCCGGGTGCAGTGGCGTTGAGCCGTTGTACTGGGGCAGGCCTTCGAAGTTGAACTTCATGCCCATCATGAATCCCAGGCCGTGCATGAGCTCACGGTGGCCGTGGTAAGACAGGTACTTGGGGCTCTCAGGGTTCCGGTTCGGGACAGCGCCCTCGCGCAAGTTACGCACGAGCAGTTGGGGGAACCCTCCGATCGCGACGGTGATCTGCGTTTGCGTGGAGTAGAGACGTTCGATTAGGTGCTGAAAGGCAAGCTGGGAGATGTCCTCCACAAGCTCGGGCGTCAAACCGGGGGTGGGGTCAAGACCCTCGTCTTGGTCGAAGAGGAACATGTCCCCGACATCCTTGATAGCGGTGACCGGATCGTTGCCCTTGTAGAATTCGTGGCCGCAGATTTTGGCGACAGCCTCCAGAGTCTCCTTGTGATTTTCAATCGCCTCCGCTGCTCGCCCTTTGGTGTACACCTTGTTATTCGCCGATATGACCGGCCAGCAAGGACCGTTGGCCGTGAAGTCATGCTCGTTCTCGAAGAGCTGCATGTACACAGGGATAGGCTGTCTCGGGTAGCCGTCGGGGCCTGTGCCCTCGGGATACAAGCCGTAGCCCATTGAAACGGCACTTTGGCCGCACCGATTGGCAGCGTCAGCTCGGAAGTATCCCTCGAAGTGCGGCTCGTCTTGCGGGCCATTGAACGACGGCGACAGGAAGCCCTTGTCGTTCACGTACACCTCGCGGACATGGTCTCCCACCGCCTCCATCTGCTCCATGCCGCGCTCGGTGAGCTGCTCGAGCGGCACCGAGTAAGACTCGAGGTTGGGCAGGTTGTTCGGGCAGTGGGTCTTGACCGTCGGGTTCGGTGCGCGACTTCCGTGACGTGACAATGAAATCAGCATCACCAGCTCCGAGTCAGTGGCTGCGTCAGTGTTCGACTGATCCGCAGCACTAATCGACTGGATCAATGCCAGCGAGGCAATAGCAGCGAGGATGGCAGGGATCCGCATCTTGGTAACGTTGCTCGGGGTCGAGGGCGGCGACTCGGTGATCTGCTTGGTGGCAGCCTCGCGAATTCGGGAATGAGCCTCCAACGCCCAAGCAGCAGCGGAAAAGGAACCTCAGCTCTGCTGGAAACCCCCAAATAACGGACGCACTTCAACAGTCGAGCAACGTACATGTACATGGCTACATCGAGTGACCTTTCAAGTCCCATCTTTTTCCACCAATCAAGATGCGCGCAGTTCAACGGATTGGTCACCAGTAGCCCCGAGCCAATTGACATGGACGCATCGGGCGTCTACCCGAACGCGGAGCCGCTGCTGGCGGCCCTCGGACTCGGCGGCACGCTAGCAGGCAACGACCCAGACCATGTGCCTCTCGAGCCTGACCTGATCAATGACCCACGCAGACGCTTCGCCCCGGGCGGCCGTGCAGTGGACGCGAGCGGCGCGATGCGGCTGCATGTGCGCAATGCGCTGGGCTATGCGTTCCTGCGGCCGCATCATAGCGAGAAGCTGCGGCTTCCGCACCGATATTGTGATGCACTTGGGCCCACGTTCTACCGGAGTAATTACCGCGACTTTGTGCCACATGACCTGCTGGTGGACTTCATTTTGAACGAAAGCCCGTACGCTGCGCTTCGTCGTGCTTGCTTTACGCAATGCTATAACCGCTGCTAACTTGTTGAATGCTTACCCAATTGCCTGTGTGCTGTGGCTATTGCAGACCGCAGGAAGACAGCAGCAAAGTGGTGAAATGGCAGGGCAATGCCATCGCGGGAGTGGACTGCGGTCAGGATGGCCACGTGGTGTTTTATCCTACAGGCCACGTGCTGCAGCAGGCGTGTGCATGGCACAGCAAAGGAGAGTCAGAGGAAGACCCGGCGTGCTCAAGCACCGTGATTGAGACGGGTGCTAGAATTCGACAGTTTGTGGTGATGGGCAGCAAGGACGCGTACCGCTCGACTAGTGCCTCCCAGATATATGCTGCCGCGCGTGGTAGCACGAACTGCACTATTGTTGCTGCCCCATCTCGTGTTACTCCGCAAAATGTGCGCAAGATGCAGGCCAAGACGAAGATTTCTTTTCCCGAAATGATCAACCATATCGCAGGGAGCCCGCATGCAGAAGCGGAGTTGGCCTTTGTCACGGATGGTGTCGTTCGTTGCTGGGATCCAGAGAGTGGAATTCGAACGGTGAACAAACATTGTATGAATTTGGCGGATCGAGTTCAGCGCTGCGAATACTCAAGGTACGACGTCAACGATCAATATGGAAAACAAGGTATTGGACGATCTGACGCGTTTTGGTGAGATGCACACAGCCACCCGCGCGTTATTTGGACAGCGAATCGTGTGAAGGTTTCTACACTGGACCTTCGGGAGCCACCGCAGCACCCCAGCACATTATTTGATTTGACTGGTGCGGGTGCCTATGTTACCATTTACGACGTGAAGCGCCGCGCAAGGTATGTATTCAGTACTGTCCCGTTGACTCTGCCTGCTTACTCTTTGCTTACACGGGATGAATTTTGTATCAAACATCATAGAAATCCTTTCCAATTTGTAGTTGGTACTGGCGTCTCAGTTGAGCTCGTGGATAGCAGGATGGCAAAGCAGCCTCTGATTTCGTGGGCCCAACCGGAGAGTTACTCCCCCGAATCCGAGACCAAATGTTCAATTGGAGCAATCGATGAAGTGGATCTATCAGCAAGCGCCAATGGCGAACGAGGTTATATCGTGTCTAGCTCGAAGCGACCAAAGGTTACTACACTGTTCCCGTTCGAGCGAAACCGGAAGCGAAAGCGTGGCAAGGTCATGTCACTAGTTTCACTCCGCTCTAACGGAGATGACGACTATTCTATGACCCCTCGCATCTCCACCGAACAGCTCATCGCTTCGGACGCACCGTTGGACCTGCACATGGAGGACGGTGGTGAATTTACACATTTAACGGGCTTTTGCGCACTGCGTGACGAAGATTCGGCGTCCGCAAGCATTTACCAATTCAGTTCCGCGGGAGACCTATATTCTCATAGGGTTTCATTCGGCCGATCACAGACATACCACGCCGCTGTTCAACCGGAGTACGTTGTATCGGACTACCGAGTGCTGATATCTGCTTGTCTAACTCATTTCTTGTAGACTTCCATGCGGTGTAGTAGCACAGGCAGATCCAGCGGACAATTCACTCCCACGAACACTCCCGATACCGGTAGATTCTCTTCTTCCGGAACATGATACCGAGTCACTGCAAACGTTTTTGGCACTTGCTGTCAAAGCTTTTCGCCGGCATTTCCCTCGGCTACCCCGTAATGAATACGAGGCTAGACCAGTGAGCACCGACAACAATCCAGAAAGCCAGACCGAGAGCGCTGCAGTAGCCGTGAACGTTGGCGAGGACGATCGAGGAAGCGATGAACGGACCAGTGAATATACAACTGAAGAGGCAGCTACTACCTATCGTACACGACGACGAAGCTTCGACGAGGACGAGCTGACTGAAGAGCTACTCCGCATCTGCGAGCCATCAGCGTCGCTGTTTCAGCTGCATCGCTATGCGTTTGACAAGCTGAAGATCGAGATCTCCTCGTCCGAATTGCTCCGACTTCTGCGCGCATCCAGTCAGTTCCGCATCCGAACGGTGCACCAAGCGTTCCCAGCAGATACGCTTCGCGTGATTAACCCGTCCGCTCCGCGGGCTGGCGACGTACACCTCAGGAATGGCGACCCTCGTATAGCGACGTGTACGTGTCGTCCAGGGTCGTTCCGCTCCCAAGCTCCGTGCGAATCCTATTCGTGCGTCATGCCACACGCGATTGTCATGTCCAGCACTTCAACAGAGTTGCACCTGGATGACTCGGCTCCATCGTCGGCCGTTCTTCAAAAAATCCCGGACGACTTGACCGACATCATTACAGCAGCACGCGCAGTGTACGACCGAGTCGACGAATCGGGGTCGGAATCGGGATCGGACTCGGAATAGCGAGCTAAATGTAAAGAGTGATGACCACTTTGTTGCCCACTTTGTTGCCCAGATTTGTAAATAATTTACCACTAATTCGCGAGTTAGCCCCCACTAAAAATGAGCAAGAAGGTGGTGCTGGAAGAGGAGGAGTATGTGGACGCGCTAGGCCAGATCATCGAGCGCGACTTCTTCCCGGACCTGCCCAAGCTCAAGCGGCAGACAGAGGTGCGTTCTAGCATCGACCCACCATTATAAACACCCTCATAACGCCAATATAAACCCCGTTTTAGCTGCTGCGAGAGGAAGAAGGAGGAGTCCCATGGACGGACACGACGCTACGCGCTGCGAACACTCGAGGCAATGCGTCAGTACGCAGCAGCGCAAGCGGCACGGGATGGGACCAGCCCACTCCTCAGTCGGGAGAGTCTGCTGTTGACGCTACGCAAGAGAGTGATGCTGCTGAAGCTGATGCCAAGGCTTCCATGACGCTGAACCACTTTGTGGCGACGCACACGTCTGAGGACAATGAATCGTTCGCGGAGCTACAAGAGAAGGCGGTGATAGACCACCAACGACGCTACCATTGGGCTTTCGATGACGACAAGAAGAGAGGCGACCCGAAGCTGCACTTGCTGACGAACGGAACTTGGATCTCAAAGGAGCAGCGACGAATTGCAGATGAAGCGTGCGCACCAAAAGGTCTGATTGCAGTTCATTTAAACAGGTTCGGCTTAATTTGCTCGCAAGGGACTGAACGGTTTGGTGAAATGCAGGACCGAAGGATGACAGACCGAGTGCTCCTGAAACGTGGAGGTTTCGTGCAAGAAATCCTCTGCTCTTTCCACCTGAACTGGAAGCTACGCGAGATATTTGTCAGGTGCGTTTTTCCTGTGCTTAGCAATGAGGTCAGCGTTTGTATTGGAGTCTCACGATTGTTTTAGGTTGAGCCAGGCTCTGGGAACCAACTTCTGCTTGAAAATGGTGTGAAGTCACGCTCAGGGCGTCCCCCGCGGGCCGGAAAGAAGACTGTCTACGCTAACTCCAGATTTTCATCCCAAGAAACAGAAGTACGTATCTGTGCTGCATGTACTGGTCTGCTAGGATTCTAATATGTGGAATGCAATTGCTCTACGACTGCGTTTAGCTAAGTGAACCCGGTAGCCGCGATGTCTTATCGTCGACACGAAAGGATTACTCTTTAGTTCCAATGACGCCAGTCATTGCTCCGGGTGTGGATGCGAGTCCGCTGATGACATGGGGAGATATTGAAGGAACCCCGAGAATTTTAGGATCACGAGCGACACCAGGTGCGTGGAGGAGTGTTGTTTGCGCCTAAACAGCGTTTAACCTCCTGTCGTTGTTTCATTGTTTTTGTGTAGAACGCATTTTGAGTACTCCTAGTTTTGAGATGCGCGATACTTCAAGTCGAGAGAAGCTAGCGGGTCGGCTGGAATCGGAAGCTGTACGTGTGGCGTATTGAGGTTTTGCTCTTGAATTGGAATGAGTTTTCAGCATTGGTCTAATCTCGTTTACTTGCTGCGGCTTGCTCATTACTTAGCGCCGTCGTAGCTCGAGCTCCCGGATGTCCGGTATCAAGACGCCCTCACGAAAGAGGCCGAAAAACGACCAAACCCCGGTATGTCAGAGCATTCGTGCCAGAATGCCTAGTGTTCGATCGGTACTACGTACTCCCGTAGGCTCAGACGCGCAGTTGCGAGCCAGCTATTCTACGCCTCTACGACCACCGCGCCATTCGAAGTCCAGGTCCAAGACAAGGAAGACGAGTTGATATATTTGTACGGAAACAGGAGGTGACTGAGCAAAACCTCATTATAGATCCATCAGTATCTATGAATACGCTTGGATCGACGTGGTGCTGGAAAACGATACAATGTTTTCCTGTGTACTTTGGCACAGGAAGCCAACCGAGCTGTCTACACCGTCGATAGAATCCCAAGACACGAACGCGATGGCTATCATCGAAGAGGTTTACAAGGCTGTAGTGGTAGGCGGGGGTCCTGCTGGAATCGGCGTGTTTGTTCGAGCAGCTCGCGCAGGCTTAATGCCTCGATTGATGAATCCTGAAATGGTGGGCACCGCTAAAGACATCGAGATCAGCACTCAACTTGGATACAAGCAGATGGGCGTGGCTGTTCTTCATGCCGGTGACGCCAAAACCTTCGGTGGTGGCAATTTGGGGGAGTACATCATCAACTCGAATACATTCGCGTGCAGTCTGCTAGCCAGTGTTTTGGACGAGAAACCCGACCTGGACCCACCCGAGAGTATCAAGAACACGTTTCTGGAGAAAGCGCGCGTGCACGAAAGTGCCAAACGACTTGAAGAGATTGGTGCCGCGCCCGGAAACCTGACGGAGATCGGACACTTCCTTCGTCATGTTGGAGCCTGTCTGATCGAAGAGATCAACGACAAAGCTCCTGACACAAGTAAGGTTCTGCTGACCACGATTGCTACCAAGTATGAAGCTCTGGAGAACGGGATTATTCGTATTGAGGCTCGCAACACCAATGGCAGTGATGACACTGTAATACTTCACACTGAGCACCTCGTGTTGGCCATGGGAGGTACTCAAGAACTGCCATCACTCGACAACCCCGCTTACCACTCAAAGTTATTCGCTTCAGATGTGTGTCTCCGTGAAGATGGCTTTGCAAGACTCAAGGAGCATCTTCTCGCGCAGCCAACAGGCGAACGGAAAGTGTGCATTGTAGGTGGATCCCACAGCTCCTTCTCGGTTGCTTGGCTGCTTCTGAACAGGTTCACGGACCCAAAGCCAATCACCACAAGAAAACCTTCAACAAGCTCATCCAGTCCGAAGAAACTCGCTTCATCGGACCCAAAGAAGGCTAAAGAGGAGGGTGAGACCGCTTTAGTCATGCCGCACCTCGCGTCGATCGGTGCCCCCGTGACAGCCACCGCACTCGTTTCCCCGCTCACCATCACGAAATGCGAGACTACAGGTACTCCCGTCAAGGTGAAACGCACATCGCTTACTAGTACCAGCGGTGACAACCCAGCTCCGAAGTCGACCATTTTCAACGCCAAGGACATCATGATACTGCATCGATCTCCGATTCGGTGCTACTATGGGACGAAGAAAGAAGCCGAAGCTGATGGAGCGGACGCCAGTCGCGTCGATCGCTCCGGGTGCGTGAACACCTTCACGGGGCTACGCGAGGACGCGAAGAGGCTATTCAAAAGCGTGACAGCTGGGCGCGAGATGCGCGTGAGGCTCTTCCAGGTGAATCAACAGGGCTCACAGGCTATCACCGACAAAGCGTACGCAGCCGCCGGCGCCATCGTTTGGGGTGCCGGCTACAAGACAAACCTGCTCCCGGGATTCGACGAAGCGGGGAACTCTCTCACTTTCCGCCAAGAGAACGGGGTCGTGAAGCTCGACAATAAGGCGCGACTGCAGCTTCTCGCCCCATTCAAGGGCAAGAGCCCCAGTGTTCTAGGTGTCGGACTGGGTTTCAGTCTGCGTTCAGCAGTGGACGAAATGGGCACGGAGACGCGTGTGGACGGTGTGACAGTCTACCACCGTCGAGGCGCATTGCTGGTGTTAGAAGCTCTCTTCGGCCCTGAAGTCTTTGGCACCAGCTCCAGCTTCGAAGAGATGGTGGAGAAGGTGAGCGCTTAGCATCAGATGCATCCGGTGGCTCAACGCGCTGATCTTTACTTATTCTCTGGGGATGTGTGCGTGATTGCAGAACGAGAAGAAGAAGCGCGAGGCACAGGCGCTCAGGGCCGAGAGGTCCGAAAAGTGAGTTCCCTGTCTTCGGTTTGCAATTCATGCGGTACACTTACAGACTGACCGACCGCCAGAGGATTGGTGTCTTCCTTGGTTTCGTTTCTGCGGCTGTAGAGCGCGACTTGCTGCGGCGACTTCCGACGGAGAGCAAACTCCGACATCCCCGGTGAAGAGCCATCTCCCTCGTAGCAGCAGCGTGACAACCGTGCACTCCCCAGCCAAATTGGCGTCCTCGGTACGGCCCACGTTCTTGCGCCACGAACGCATTGTCAATGCCTCTGATTAGTATTCCTCGTCCCATTTTGCTAGACGGCAACGACAACGGCTGGCCGCAACGCGTCACCGGCAATCGCCCGACGAAGCCCGTCGAAACCTGCAGCTGCGGCGGACAAGAAGTCGCCCAAGAAGAAGGACTCGGCGCCGACCAACCCACCGGTGAAGCTGTTGCTGCTCCGGCGCCGCGCCTCCGCCGACGAGGCCGCAGCCGCACATTCGACAGCTACGGCGGATTCGGCAGAGCCTGTCGAACTCTCTTCCACTGCCGATCCGGCAGCCATTGCGGCGCACTGCGCCGCAATGGCCGTCGAGACTAGTTATTTTGACCCCACCACTCACTGCAAGTAGTTGGCGCACCTTTCTCCACAAAACCCTGCGTCCCTTCCGCATCTTCAACCCAGAGACATACATTTATCAAGTGTATATGGCAGTTGAGCCCACGCACGCCAAGACTTTTGCGGTTGCTAAGTCGAAAAACAGAAAGTTTGAAGTTGATCTATGGAACGTGCCAGTAAAACTCAGATCCATCCAAGGCAACTTGCTACCTCATGCCCAGACTGAAATCTGCGGGGTCGTTCACGCGCCGTCCATCCACCCGCTAGAGAGCGCCGAGTCCGCGGCGACCCATGGAGCTCGCGATGCGCCGCCGAACCTTCTGCGGCAGGTCGCACCTGCACCGCCTCAAGGCAGAGCGCTCGAGCATGTCCAAGCTGGACGACGAGCACCAGCACCACCAGCAGCTCCACACCAAGCCGTCGCTGCCCAGCCCGCGACCCATCCGGCTGCTGCACGAGAGCGCCATGGCCGAGCTCTTCCAGGAGCAGCTGAGCCATCAGTCGCGCTCTGGTCGCCGACGTCCCGCGTGCTCCTTCTCCTCCTCGCACTCGTCGTCCGAGTCGTCGACGGCCTCGCTGCGGCGACTGCTCGAAGAGTCCGAGGAGCAACTCGCGCGCGCCCTCGCCCAAGCAGAGGACGCCACGGTTGACGCCGCCCAGCTGGACGAGCTCGGCGCCCGAGTTGCCGCCTTCTCCGCCGCGTCGTCCTTGCTCCGAGCGAGCATCTCCAGCAGCGTGTTGCTTGGAGGTGGCCCCGACTCCGACCGAGACGGCTTCGAACCGGAGCGGCCGGACCTGCCCATCATGAGCTCGTCCGCTCCTGCGGCTACGGGCACCAGCGTCACCGCCGTGGACGCAGTCGACGGCTTCGACACGGCCAGACGGCGCGAGTGCCAGATCTGCTTCGAGAAGCTGGACGCACTGCAGGCGCACGTGTGCGTGGCATGCTGCGGATCTTTCTGCGCCAACTGCACGCGCTGGTACATCGAATACAAGGTGCTGGAAGGCGAGGTCTCGCCCAAGAAGATGGTGTGTCCTGCCCCACAATGCACGCGACCCTTGTCCGAGGACCTCATTGAAGCGATGGTGTCCCCTGACACGTTCTCCAAGTACAAGAAGTTCCTCAAGAACCAGAAGGTTGGCATCCGCTTCTGCCCCCGCGCTGGATGCTGCGCCGTCTTGGACGAGCCGCTCAACTCGTCGTCGCGCAGAGTCAAGTGCCAAGCCTGCAGGGAGGAGTCGTGCATGCGGTGCGGTGGGGATTTCCACAAGATCCCGACGTGCCGTCGCGTGGAGAAGCGTTTCGGCCGCTGGAAGAAGCGGCACAACGTCCGAGCATGCCCCAGCTGCAAGGCTGTCATCGAAAAGCAGGGAGGCTGCTCGCACATGAAGTGCTTCCAGTGCGACCAAGAGTTCTGCTGGTCCTGCCTGCGCCCGTGGGACAACCACAACGAAACGTTGTGTCTGCCGCTGAGCTTCCTGCGCTCCAACAGCCGCAAGTACGGTTGCTGGGCCCCGATGCGTGTTGTCACCAAAACGACAATCGTCGGCGTGGCGACGGTAGCCGTTGTCGCCGGAGCAGGACTCGCCGTCGTCGTACTGCCGCCAGTGCTGGGCTTCCAGTACGCCAAGGACGCGTATCGGCGCCACAAGTACATGCGCGCCTCGTATCTCCGCATGACGAACGGAGACGCCTATCTTCGTTATCACTAACGATCTCGCTCGCTTCGAAGAGCGCAGATCAGCCCAGCGAGCCTTGTTCGTGCTTCGTTGTGTCGTTCCTTGGATCCGTCTTCAACTGGTGCTGTGTCTCACTTCAACTCGCCGCTGCCGCGGCATCTTTTGGTCCAAAAGCTTATGTATCTGCTGCATGTTGCTGCCTAACTTAATCAAAATACACGTCCACATCCACTTCACATCCACCACCACAGAAGCACGAACTCGGGAAGCAACAACATCTTGGGACGTCGGAAACATATCGGGCCACAAAGAGCCGTTCAAAGCATTTAGTTAACCGTCAAAAACAAAGGAAGGGCCAGAGTGGGTTCTCTCACTCTCCGCTCCTCCTTCTCACTCCATTGACGCTATGCGTTTTTCCTTGGGAATCTTGGGGCTGGTCAACGTCGACCAACGTCCTCGCTATCGACAGCAGACGCTTACGCCTTCTTGAAGGCCTCGGCGATCGTCTTGATCGAGTCGATGTCCACTGCAGAACCACAATAGATATCATCAATACATATAAACTACCAACAGTATTGCATGAATTGCTGAAGGTTACGCACCGCGCTCGCCACGCTCGCCGTTGGCCCACTTGAAGCCGGCGAACTCGACGTTGGAGCGGGCCTCGACCGTGCTCTTGACGGGCTCCTTGAGGGCCGCGCGCAGCACACCAGCCGACTTGTTCACGTACTGCAGGTACGACACACCCGCCATGCGCCAGAGCGACGTTCCCTTGCTGGCCATTGTCTCTTGAGGTCTGTCTGTCTGCTAGAGGATCTGAAGCGCTTGTTAGACGGTTGTGCCGAGGGGGGCAGCACAGCCACAGGTGGTGTCGGCGGTCTGCAATTCATTTTTGAATCGACGGACCTTTTTCTCCAATATAGTCCGTCCACTCACATTTTTAGGTGCGTCACAAATTGGCGCTAAGCAATTTTGTGTTCTGGTGGTGGGCGAGCTCACTTCGACCAGTGACCAGCCAGCCAGACCGATGCTGTCGCCGTCCGCCAGCGCCGGCGTGAGCCTGCTGCTCGTGGCCGTGGGCGTGCTGCTCTACCTGTCGTCGCACCCGCGCACGCTGCCCCGAAATGCTGCACCAGCCATCGACTCGCCCAAGCGCAAGGCCAAGAAGAGCCCGCGCAAGCCTCAGGACAAGCCCAGCGAGCCCAAGCCCATGACCGTCCGCATCCTCTACGGCACGCAGACCGGCGCCTCCAAGAGTAAGCTGCTGGTGCTGGTAAAACTGCACGATAATTATGATATTTCCTTACTAATTGCACGCTAATTTGCTGCAGCCATGGCCGAGACGCTGGAGAAGACGCTGTTCGCGCTCAACATCTCCGGCTTCCACTTCCAGACGAGTGTGGTCAACATGAAGGACTACGATCAGGACAACCTGGAGCAGGAGGCCATCGTAGTGGCCATCCTGTCCACCTGGACGCACGGCAAGCCGCCCGAGGACGCGCGCGTGTTCTGCAACTGGATCACGGATATGACGCAGGACTTCCGCGTGTCCAAGTCGTGGCTCAACGGGGTGCAGCACGCTGTGTTCGGCCTGGGCAACGCCGAGTACGACGAGGACTATGGCACGGCGGCGAAGAACCTGGACCGCGAGCTGTCCGAGCTGGGCTCGCCGTCCCTCGTGCAGTTGGGTCTGGGTGATGACAATGTCGACCAGTTCCAGCAGTTCGACGTGTGGATGGACAACCTGGTCGCCGCCATGTGTGAGTACAGCTCGGAGAAGGCTGTAGCGGCGCTGAAGAAGAGCCGCAGCCCTGTGAAGACCGAGAAGGCTGGGAAGAAGGAGTGGCTGTCCCAGAAGGAGTTCCGTCGTCAGAAGAGGGCGAAGAAGGCCGAGGCCGCTGCCGCCAATGGAGAGGCGGTGGAGCTCAATGAGGAGGATCTGATGAACGAGCAGTTTCTGGTGGATGACTTCTCCGACGATGAAGAGCAGAACCAGCAGAAGACCAACGATGACGACGGCATGGTGGACGTGGAAGACATTGGAAAGTCGATGAAGGAGTCGGAGGCCGCCAGTAAGTCGCGTGAGATGGTGACGCCGATGCAGCGTAAGGCGCTCACGAAGGAGGGCTACAAGATCATTGGCACGCACAGCGCCGTGAAGCTCTGCCGATGGACGAAACACCAGCTGCGTGGACGTGGTGGCTGCTACAAGCACGCCTTCTACGGAATTACAAGCTACCAGTGCATGGAGACGACACCTAGTTTGGCTTGTGCCAACAAGTGTGTGTTCTGCTGGCGCCACCACAAGAACCCGGTTGGCCGCGTGTGGCGCTGGAAGACGGACGACGCCGAGACGCTCGTCAAGGGCTCCATTGAGCGCCACCAAAGCATGATCAAGGAGCTGAAGGGACTTCCCGGACTGATTCCTGCGCGCTGGGATGAGGCCTTCACTGTGCGCCATTGCGCTTTGTCGCTCGTAGGCGAGGCCATCATGTACCCGCAGATCAACGAGTTCTGCAAGCAGCTCCACAACCGTCACATCTCGTCCTTCTTGGTTACCAACGCCCAGTTCCCGGAGAAGATCGCGGCGCTCAACCCGATTACGCAGCTGTACGTTAGTGTGGACGCCGCAACGAAGGAATCGCTGCGCGCTGTCGACCGCCCGCTGTTCAAGGATTTCTGGGAGCGGTTCCTCGCCTGCTTGAGGGAGCTCAAGCACAAGGGCCAGCGCACGGTGTACCGCTTGACGCTGGTCAAGTCGTACAACATGGAGGAGCTCGACAACTACGCGGAGCTCATCAACATTGGCCAGCCCGACTTCATTGAGGTGAAGGCCGTGACGTACTGTGGAAAATCGGACGGTTCCGACTTGACCATGAAGAACGTGCCTTGGCATGAGGAAGTGCGCGGATTCTGCTCGGCTCTGTGCGACCGTGTGAGCGGCGAGTACGCCTTGGCGTCGGAGCACGCGCACTCGAACTGCGTGCTGATTGCCAAGAAGAAGTTCTGCCGCGATGGTGTGTGGCACACGTGGATCGACTACGAGCGTTTCCACGAGCTCGTTGCCAAGTACTACGAGGATGGCACTCCGTTCACTGCTGACGATTACACGGCCCCCACGCCGCACTGGGCTGTGTACGACTCGAAGGAGCAGGGCTTTGACCCTGTCGAAACCCGCTTCCGTCGTACGAAGGACGGCAAGGTTGTCGAGTTTGCGTACCAGTCGACTGAGTCGGGCTGCGGTTAAGCTTACGAGTGGGTTAGAGACTACATCATCTATCCGCGCGAAACTATTGAATCCAATCGACCGCTTTTCAACACGCCTCCCTTCATCTTCGTTTATTCGTGCGTTATTGTGGTAGCTGATGAGTCTACGAGAGCGACCTGAAGACAAACTGGCACTCGAGCACTCCGTCTTCCGGGCAGTCTGTACAATGCAGAGCGTTGTAGATATTGGTACGACCGAACTTCGCACGAAGGCTGTCTGGCCGTAGCGTTTTGGCTACTTGGACGTCGAAAGGACCGCAGAGCTCACGGAATCGCCTCACAATGTCTTCGCCCCGAACTTCGAGCGCTAGACACGGCGATGAACACATGTACTTGAGCATTTCCTGTCGTGTTTGGCACAAGACACTGGTCAGCGGCACCCTAATGCACTCCACAGAGTAACGCGATACGTACGTGGTATTGGCGCACAACACCTTTGTAGATCTGGAAGAGCTCGTCCGCCTCGTTCATCTGCAGATGAACGAGCTTCATCGCTGATACCTCAAAACCCGCTGCCACGATCGCGTCCAGTACCTCACCCACACGAGCTTCGCGGATCAGTCGAGGGCGCACTAGACACAGCGTGCAATTGTCCAGTACGGCTGTTGTTGGGAAGGCATTGCTTGGAGTCGTTCCAGGGCAGAGACTGTCGAGCCCCCTGCTAGCAATTAGCACTACGTCAGCAAGTCCAGCCCCTGCCAGCTTCACTTGGGCGTCTTGAAGCTCTTTTGGGGTAGGAAGCCTCACTTCAATCAGTACGCAAACATCGCTGAGTAGTGCTTGTTGCTGGTTGTTGTCAGTGATGGCCCCCAGAGACTGTAGTGTCATTAGGTGAGGCTTCTGTAGCTGTACCATCCGCAGATCTCGGACCAGCAGACCGCTCTGTTCGATGAGCTGAATGATGCGACCCATTTGGGAGTACCCGCTAGGTGTGACGATGAAAGTGGCTTTGTCTTCTCGCTGTCGAAGCATCTGCCGAGTGAACTCGTTGGCAGGCTCTATGATCGTGAGCTGGCGCGAGTACCTGCGTCGTGAAGCAGTGTCAAAAGATGAGTACAAAAGCGATACCAGCCAAGACTTTTCCCTTTGTTCAGGCTTACACGGTGACAGAGCCTCCAACGTAGAGGTCGTCGAGGTTGACGGTGGGGATCCGGATGCGCTTCAAGAAGATTTTTCTCGTTTTCCGCTCCACCTACAAGAACCAGAACGGGAACCACACAAGAGACCATGAAATTATCTTCTTAGTGCCGAACTCGAAAACTCTGATGGACGTACGAGCTCGACAGTGTTATCTCCGTGGTAGTGCATGATGTAGCCCTTCTTCAGGCCCGACTGCGGGTCATACCATTCCAGGAAGAATGCCAGCTCCTGCTCTTCATCCATAGCTGCTCCAACTACCGAGTAAAGTGGCGCCGGCTAACGCCTTCAAAAGTCGACTATTTCCGTCGGGGTATAACTCCTGCAGTCTTCCACGGCGCGACGCTTTTCATGCGGCGGATCTTCCAGAATCTTTCATGAAAAGGCACACCTCAGTCTCCATTTTGCGTTTAAGAGCTAACGCGCAAGGTTCCGAACGAAATTTACAGTCGCCGAAAGCTACGGAGGTGAACTATGAGGTGAGCTCATGCGAGTTTGCAGTACTATGTCATTGTTGGGGCTAACGCAGCTACGTTTGTGTATGGCGCAGTGACGTGCTCGGGGCGCAGTACCTGGTGCTGCCCACTGAGGCGGAGCAGATCGTGGAACGACTGCAAGAGCAAACGCCCGAGCAGATTGGACGGTCTACCCAATGGCTCGAGCACCACCATGCAATGGAGAAGCTGAACCTGCAGGCGCACCAGTCGGCGCAACGCAAGCAAGACAACTTCGTGGTGGAGAGTTTGCTGACCTTCGACAAGTTCCCGACTGTCATCAGCAATTTGCTGTCTCTGGAGCTGTGGAAGGCGAACGTGCTGCCGTTGCTGCGCTGTCAAGACAAGGACGCTGCGTCCTTGCGACTCTATTTCGTGGTATATCACGAGGCCACGTTAACCAACTTGCTCGAGGTCGCGTTCTTCCATGAGCATGTAGTGGAGAGCCTCTCAGACGACCTACTGCTGGAACTTGTCGACTACTGCATGCGGAAGCTTTCGTGGCTGGTTGGTCTCCCGCGCGAGCGCATTACCGAAGGTACGATCTTCCATAAGACTGGGTCGGAATTGGTGCAAATGGTGCAAGCCCAAAGCCCCCGCGAAGAGCTTGAGCGCCAACGGATGGAGATCGAGTTCCGCGTTGCGGTGCAGACTGTCACCATCTTGCGCTACGTGGCCGAGAGACTTCAAGCACTCCCACTGAGTGTTGTGTCGCGTCTTCTGGACAAGCACGACGCCTTGCTCACGCTCGTGGCACTTGTTGAAAACCCGCCATGGACGCATAAGGCTGTCGTCAAGCTACCAGCGAAGAAAGACGACGCTAGTGATCTGAGCCCGAGGGCTGAAGTCAAGTGGAAGAAGTTCGTGGACCAGAAGTGGATCACAGTGGAGCCTAGTGACCTCCTCGCTCTCACGACGACCGAGGCACAAGTCTGGCTGGCTATTTACTATCTGCTATGCACCAAGTCAGCGCGTGAGCACTATGAGGTGACCCAGTATCGGAAGGACCAGCTACTACGCATCCGCAAGTACCTGAATGAGCTGCTGGTGGACCAACTCCCTCTACTAGCTGACGTTCAGAGGTACTTGGATGAGCTGGCCATCGTACAGGTGGGAAGCACGTCTGTATTGGGGAAGAATGGTCTGGTGATGGAGGCTGTGCCCTATCTGCGTGATCGCATTGTGCGGACTTTCCGTCCAAAGTACCAAGAACTCGCTCAGGAGTTTGACGAACTCAGTGTAAGCTTCAGTCGTGGGGAAGATCTCAAGGCACTGGCGGAGCTGTACCAAATGGATGGGATTGAAGAGCTTCTCGAAGGCGGAAGCGGAGCAGGCAATAACAACGCAGAAAGCGGTGATGAAGAGGAAGAAGAAGCAAATGGTAACGAGAACAACTTGGCACAGCTCACGCCGACGCGCGTCAGGCTCAAATTCTTAAACTTTCCGCTTCAGCAGCGCATGGGTTCGACCAAGAAGCCACTGATTGTGGAGCTGGATGACGATGAGGAGCCAATACAGAGCAACCAAGCTGACCTCGTGGAAGTCGAGTATGAGGTGGATCTGAAGAGCCAAAAGACGATGGAGGGCAAAGCGCTGCAGTATCACCGCTTCCGTCTGCACAAGAGTAAGAAAGCAACAGACGTGGGGTTGATTCAGAGCCACGCCTCGGTGAGCGCGCAGGTTTGGTTTTCAGGAGTGGAAACTTCTCGTGAACATGACCTGAAGTTGTCCTGCGACGATCTTCAACTCCCTGAAATCGAGAAAGCTGATGCTGGTCGATCGAGGTTGTGGAAGCAGATCGGATCACTCGAAGAAGCGAGCCTCGTTGTTGTGCAGTGCCAATTCATCGAGGATGCAGACCAAACTGTAGATGAGTGTATTTCCTACGGATACCGCCTCGGCGCACTCTACCTAGCAGTCCCATTCTAAAGACACTGTATAACTTTTCCTCACTCATCGAAAAATGCACACGTGCCTCACTGTTGTTCAAACCGGAAAGCGTGCAGCATGTCCACGACTGCATCGAGGCTGATGCGCTTGCTGGGCTCGTAGCAACACATATGCTGGATCAGGCTCCACTGTAGATTAGTAAATTTCTTGGAGCGAGGTGGCAGCGCTTTTCGCTTAGTCACGTGAAACTTCACCGCTGCCTCGGGTAGACCAGCCCAGGGTAAGTCGCCACTGATAAGCTCAAGAATACACATTCCAAAACTATAGACGTCCGACATCACCGTGGGCTCTTCGCCCTTGAGGTATTCGGGGAATGGTCTCCACATTGGCATGGGCGGGGTGTTGGTCGTGTCCGGATTGCGCCAGCACACTCTTACCAAAGTCGCCAAGTTTAATGGCTTCAGTGCCTATCATGAACGTATTCCCCTTCAGATCGCAGTGGATTAGTCCTCGCTCGTGCAGATACTTCAGTCCGATTCCTGCTTGGTTCAGGCATTGCATAATGTCAGCAGGATCGCCACCGTTCTTGTCGTAGTTGTCGCCCCGAAAGTTCAGAGAAGTCGATTTGGCTGGCTCGCATAGGAAGAAGGGTGTCCCGATGTGGCAAGCTCCGTATAATTGAACCACGTTCTGGTGGTTTAGCATGAACCAATGGTCCGCCTCCCGCTGGAACAACTTTATCGCGTTGCTTGTTGGCGGCAAACCTCTCCCAACCTCCAGAACCTTTACCGCAACGTCTGTATCAAACCATTTGCCATAATACACGTCGCCAAAGCCAATGCGTTTATCCAGAACTACCTCGTAAGGTGGGATGAACCAGCTCGGGATGGCTTCAGCGCCTTCCCCTATCGTATCCAGCACTGAGAGCGCCTGCGACATTGCCTCCAGAACAGAGTTGGGGTAGGAGCTGCGGCGCTTGTGAAGCTCAAACTGAAGCAGCACTTGCGCTTCCATCCTGGACTTGGGATCACTTAGCTGTCGCTTCAACTCCTCCGTGTTTTCCAGGTATGCTTGAAAAGCACGGAGCTGCTCTCGACGATCCTTGTTCCGTCTGAGCTGCCAGTCATGAACATCTTGAGCATCATGAATGCCACCGCGTGGTGCAGGAGTCGGAGATGACGCCGATGTAGGGGGTATTTCAGGTAGAACCAGAAGACGATCAATCTCGCGGTGGAGGATAACGATGTTCTGGCCTGCTGCGCGAGATGCGCAGTAGCTGGCAACCACGTTGCTGCTCAACTGTTCTGTTCCAGCATTTTGCCGAATAAGTCGATCGTAGAAAAGATCTAAGACGTATACGAATCCATTCGTAGCGCTGGTAGCTTCCTCACGTGATTGGATTTGCGCGCGAAGGACTGTCAGACGGTCAAATACGTCCTGGGGCATTGATCCAATGGTCTCGAGCATCTCCCTGCACCTGCGTTCCAGGAAGGGTATCGCCCTCGCAACTGTTAGGTTCATTTTTCGCACGATGCAACCGTCAACACTGGTTGGAAGGACTTCGTGTGCTTCGCTTGGTAGGGGGTCCAAGCTTTCTCTCGAATCTACAGCGTAAGACCTAGCTGGAGCTCTGACAAATTGTTGCAGTTGATGTACAACATACCATATGGTCACTCTCCTTTCAGGAATCCTCACGCACATTCTATTTACCAAGTCCCACTCGCATTCGCTTAAAAAATCTGGACGTTCCTGTGGCAACACAAGAAGCTTTTCATCACCGCTTGAGGACTTCCATTGGCGAGTGTTGTAAATGGCCAGCCCAAAAGCGAAAATATCGTTCGGCACACTCCACGTGGGGGAATTCAGCTTTAGCACATTATCATCTGCGCTGGCTCGTGGAAGTAAAGCTGTTAATGCATCCATGCTAAATGTGTTCACCGCGCGACGGATTAACAAAGCTGAGGTTTGCCTTTCGATTGGGACCAGCCCTAGTCCAGTCAGCACACCATTAACCGTAACGTGGGGACGAGTCAGTAGTCTGGTGTTTTCGAAGTTCTTGTATCCAAGCTCGCGTTCATGCAGATACTGAAGCCCAAGGGCCCATCCAAGCAATGGCTCCCACGACTGCGCGTTTACATGGTTGGGAACCAAAGGCTCCGCGAGCTCATGCACGACGAATGGATTCTTGCCGATATGGCAGGCGCCTAACATCTTAGCCACATGGGGGTGATTGAGATCTGCCCACACAGTTGCCTGGCGCAGACACGCTTCTTCTTCCTCCTCCCAGGTCGCAAGATCTCCCGATCCTGTCTGCAAGGCCTCTCCAGTCATACACTTGCTCACTCGAACATCATGCAGATAGCAAACCCCGTTCTCAGACAGCAGGTCATTCGGGGACAAGAACCAGCTTGGAGGATCTTCTACAAGTGTGATCCCAGAGTGACGCACCACCTCATCGTATACGTCCGACATGACATCGAGCTCCTCGGGTGTGAGGATATTGTGGTACGCAGCAGTGTCATGCTTCAGAACCGTTAGCAGCTCCATTTGCTGCGCCTCATCACCCATGAGCTCCAGCAGACGCTCCTTGTCGCCAAGAATTTCCTGGAACCAGGACACCCCTCAAGCCCCATAACCTCCACGTAAGACTCCACCACCCTCCCAAATCGAAGCAAAATGCCCACGACGTGTCCGGTCATCGCCAGCTTGAGCAGCACCCTCGTCTCAGATTCGTAGGCGATTAACTGACCGCTGAGATTCAAGCCCCGACGGCAAACTGGGTGATTGAGCACGAAGTCATTACGCAGAGCCACCAAGTAGTCCCCCAGTCGGTCTTGTGTCCAGATGACTTTATCTGGGCGGTTGCTTCGGTCCCACCGATTCGGTCGAGCTGGTCTACAGGTCGCCGGCGAAATCGAACTAGTTTGATCTATCTGATACCTGCTTCTGGTGCTCCCGTCCAATTGCAGTGGAGTTCCGCCTTCGAATGCGCCGTTACTCAGCATGTTTACAACCGCGCTTGCGTTGATGCGGTTGTGAGGATCAAAACAACACATTCTCGTCACTAAGTCCCACAGAGAATCAGTTAGCCCTTTTGGGCGTGATGGAAGCACTTTTCTCACTGTAACATTTTCGCGCACGACACTGTCTGGAATCTTTCCCCAAGGATATGCCCCTGTAGCAGCTTCAAGAAAACACATACCGAGCGAAAATATCCGACGCGCAAGTTGGGGCGTGGCCAAGCAAGCACTCCGGGGATTTCCACTGAAACGCACCCAACGCTCCCTCGTAAAAGCTCGAGCTAACTCCGTCCACGAAAATGCTTAATCCAAAGTCGGCAAGTTTCGTTACCGCGCTGTCTAGGTCTGTTTCGTGGGCCAATCAAACCAAAATGTTGTTCCCCTTCAAGTCTCCATGGACAATACCCCGGCCATGAAGGTTTTCCAGTCCCAAAGCAGCATGCAAAATGCAGTCATGCAAGCGTTCTCCACGCTCTCGCTTCAAGAATTCCGGTAGCGTTTTGCCAATCGCATGTTCACAGACGAAGAACGGGTGATTAATGTGGTTCGCGCCGTACAACCGCAGTAGATTTTTATGGCTCAGCGTAAACCATAAATCGGCTTCTTGATAAAACTGATCACGGTACATTTGCTTCGTTTGATCCGTCAAAACTTGCTTCACCACAACATTTGCGCCCAGCCATGTAGCAGCATAGACAGCGCCAAATGCCCCGCTGTCTATTGCAGCCTTACGACTAACTTCCTCCACTGGTATAAACCATGTTGGTAGCGAGAGCAAGGAAGCATCAGTATCAGCTTTATCGTCCTCTTCCTCATCATTTTCCTTGTCACTTGAGCACTCCGTGGTACCTTCAGTCAACGATGCTAATGTTTTCTGTTTTGTGTACCGAAGTAGTTTGTGTGGAGATATCCACTGATGCAATTCAGAAGAACTCAGTATGCCCGAACCACTTGCCATCAATTTGTCGATATCCTGCTGCAAACTGTAGTTGCGATTCGCAATCGTACGCGAGGGACACATTGACGATGCAGAGCAAAATGGATCACATCGCTTTTCCAGTTTCCGGTAAAAGTCCCAAACAATTAGAGAATAGTCTTTCACTAACTGTGCCGGTAAAGGGCGAGCGTGGCCCACGAGCTGTTTGTACAGGTCAAGCAGTCGGTCGTACACACAGCGGTTGACTTGGGCGAATTCCTCGATTTGATCGCACAATTCGTCTGCGTCTTGTAGCAAATCAGCGATCGTTCTCCTAGCACTACGGAATATGAACGATGTGATGTCATCAACTGGCACCTCCAAACTTTGAACAGATTCGTCCTCGAAATATTCTTGCTGAAGGTGTTCTTCGATTCTTTGGGTTTTGTCAAGATCCCGCATTCTCTTTACTAGATCACTCGGAGAGTTAACGGTGCCAAAGCTCAGCAGAATACTCCACTCCTCCTCACTTACAAAGGCCGGTTTATCATACGGGAGGTCTGAGCCGCGTGCAAGGCGACTGTACCCACGAGAACGAGCCAAAGCGGAAAAAATCACCATGCCAAATGACGCCACATCAGCTTGAAGTGCTTGGTAAGAATCATTCTCGTTTTTCCGGTCATGTAACTTCATCAACTCCATGCCACTCAGCATACCTCGCTTTGCTTCTTTATTGTAGCGCAATGTTTCATCCTTCCATTCCTTGTGAACAAACCCACGTTGATGTATGTAATCCAGACCAAGAGCGCAGTCACTGAAAAAAGACCACTTAAATAGCCCCGGCTGGTCTACTTCGTGCAAGACAAATGGGGAGCCAACGTGGCACCCTCCATAGAACTTTCGTACGTGGGGGTTGTGCAGCGTTGACAGCGCTGCTGCCTGTCTTAGACAAGCTTCCTCGCCGTCGTAAACACGTGACCTCCGCGCCCCGTCCGGCGGGCGTACGACAAACCATGTCGGTAGTCGTCCGATTATCAAGTTGCTTCGCAACACTAACGCGTCGAAAGCCGCAGAAATGGTATCAAGCTCTCGTGGTGTCAACACCGACCCAAATTCGCGTATTCCATGCTTCAGCAGGGTCAAAACTTCAAGTTGCTGGTCTTCATCCTCCATCTCCACCATAAAATCTTCTTCATTTGCCAGCAGTCGATCGTAAAAGTCCATGCGCATCTCGCGCTCATTCTCAAAACACCATACCACTCGTCCCTTGTCTTAGTACTGTAGATATCGAGAATATGGAGCGAGGTGTCGATCCCGCGCCTGAGCAGCTGGATGACTCGCCCAGTATCGGCCAGCTTAACAAGCAGTCGTGACTCGATTTCGTAGTCCCCAAGGCGATCGAGCAGTTTCTTACTCCACGTAGCAACTGGTTTGTCGTCTTTTGCACGGCGCGTAGCTCCCAGCAGCGTTGATATGAGGCCATCTCCAATAAAATAGGACGAATGAATCGGATCCATCCTCAAGGAAGACCAGCGACTGTTCTCCTCGCAAAGCGGGTCGACAAGCCGGCCCCACCACAGCGGCGCTGTTGCGTTGGAGCCCATGACTCCACCGTCGCGGCGGTGACAATGGGGGCGCGCGGCACGGCTGATTTATCCCTCCGTATGATACGATCTTTGAGGTAGTGAAGCTCCGATACTGTATCTGTGATAACGTTAAATCTGGATCTACCTTCCGCTTATACCGGCATGTACGGTAGTGCAGTGTACTCTTCAATTTCTCTCCTAGCCGGCGTTGCTCCCAGGAATTGAGGCGAACAATTCATTGAAAGTAAGTACATTCATTTAGTCGTGCTGCTTTGGCAAAAGATCAGTAACACTACGAAAGGCTCGGCGTTCACCAACGTCGAGTGTGGCACGCCTTGTTGTTGTTGATGGTGGTGGTCTCAACTTAGTTGAGGGTGCCGGACACAGCGCCGACCTTGGTGGTGGGCGTTCCAGCGGCGCTCTTCAAGTAGCACACAGGCTGTCCGGGGTTGTTGTTGATGTACGTGTAGGCCTTGCATCCGGCAGTGCTGGCGCACGCATCGCAGCAGAGCGACGGGAGGCTCACGTAAACTGTCTTGATGTCGTTTCCATAGTAATCCTTGTCGGTGATCTGCTTGGTGCACTTGGTCGGGGGCTGGATGCACTGGTAGTAGTTGTCGCTCCATGGCTGGCAGTAGTATCCGCTGGGGCAGCAAGTAGCTCCGTTGCTGGAGCCACAAGGGCCGTACGCTGCCGTCGTACACGCGGATGACGTCGGCGTGGGCGTGGGCGTTGGTGTCGTCGGACCCGAAGTCGTCACAATGCCCGAGACCGCGCCAACGGAGGCCTTCTTGGTGCCCGTTCCGCTCTTCAAGTAGCACGCGGGCTGTCCCGGGTTGCTGTTGACGAACGTGTAGGCCTTGCAGCCCGCTGTCTCGCTGCATCGCGTGCAGCACTCGCCTGGTTGAATGCCGTAAATGGTTTGGATGTCGTCCCCGTAGAAGTCCGTGTTCGGGAACTGCTGCGTGCACTTGGCGGGGAGGTCGAGGCACTGGTAGTAGTTGGTGTTCCACGGCTGGCAGTACTGGTTGGTCGGGCAGCAGCTCACACCAGCAGCATCAGAGCCGCAGCTGCCGAACGAGGCGGTGGAGCACGCCGCGGACGTGACGGCAGCAAGGCCAGCGAAGACGACGGTAATGCGAGCGAGCATTGTCTTGGAAAACCCTTGGATGGAGAGAAGGAGGGGGAAGCTTGATCTGTTGCGTCGAGCGCAAATGGTGAAGTGAGAGAAAACGGATGCTAGAAAACGGATGCTAGTCCGAAGTGGTTGGCGAGGGTCAATGCCAAGCTCGCCATGACTCATGATTCCTACCTGGTTCATGACAACTTCAACTTGCCACTATCAAAATATTTTTGCTGTTTGTATCCATAACGGAATGATTGCATCGTGGCTAAGGCCACGTTATTCACAAACGGCACCGTCAAATCAATACAGCTGCATCCAGTTTCCCGCCGTTTGAATACCGGTGCTTGAAGCAGTCAACGCGAAGGCCATCATACTATGATTCATAGTTTAGGAACGGCCCTATGGGGCCCATAGGGCCCATGCAAAATCCATCACGCAATTGAGGAAGCTGCGGTCGGGCGGGCGCTTGGGACCAAGTCAGCACCTTCACTTCACGTGTCTGACCCAGCCTCTGGGCTGCGTGGTTGATTCAGTTTGCTGGGTGTGAAAAATTGGGAAGGCGAACGCAACGCGGCTGCCTCGGACATCGTGACTTTGACACGCAAGGCAGTCAGCGTTAAGGTTGACGTGGGACGCTTTCATGCGAAGTCTCCACTCGCGGCCACCCCCTGCGGCACTGGTAAGGCATGAGCTGCTCATGATGAGCATGAGTCGTGGATCCCGTGACGTGTCGCGTCACATCGTCGGCAGCTCGCAAGGAAGTCAACGCCGGAGGTAGCCGGGCAGAGGGGTCATCCGAAATACCATCTGACGGTCGATCTTTTGGTGAAACTTTGGTGTCGCGGTTCATGACTCGCGCTAGCGAGCGGATCCGGAGACTGTAAAGTAGCTCCGCAGCGTTGACAGGCCGATGGCGCAGTGCTCGCAAACCAAGGGCAGCGAGAAGTTCTAGCGTGGGGGCATCCTCATCTGTCAATGTCCTGCACCGTTGCTACATAGCCCTTGCATCTCGTCATCCACCAGGGGAAATGGCCAGGATCGCTTTTATCGCTGCGTTGTTGTTAGGAATTCTGTCTCTTGGTGCTGTTGACAAGCTTGCGTTGAGGCGACAGCTGCGGAGACTCAATCACATCGTATTGCTGCCAGGACAACCTGCACTGTATCCTGGGGCTCGAGCGACTATCAGTTGATGCCTACGGCGGCGATATTGATCAAGTCTACGACCTCCAACCAGTCGACTGTTGCGCTGCGTGTTGAGCTACCGGCGGCTGTCTTGTTAGGAGTAGTAAAAGATTATCGCCTGGAGTAGTAACGATATCGTCCCGAATAAGTGAGAAGGTTCGAAAAGACGAGTCAACCCGGTTGCAGCCGGCAACTCGATGATTCAGAGTGCATCATTCGGAGTGCATGTAGTATGAATACGCTCAATCGTACATCATGCATTAAAATTGCCGTCGCGGCTGTGCCTAGGAGAAGGTAAGAGTTTTCAGTTGGAAGACCATTGTGCATACTTGAACGACGCACCTTACGTCGTGTATCCTATACTGGGTCGTATGAAGTTCACACCGAAGAAAAGATACCACATCTAGTGATACAGTACGCTATGCAGCAGCACACTGGACCAACTCGAGGCAAAAACAGCGCGCTCGTAGAGTTCGGTCTGCCAGTTGGGGCGATGGAACTTTGCCGGTGTCATATGCAACACCATTTGTTGGCTTTCAGCTCCTCTTGTCGAGTTTTTGGCGTTCGCACGTGCCGGAAGAACCTCTTTGGTTCAATGCGATAGCCGGATTTTCGAGTCGGTGAGCCGCTGATACAGCGAGCTCACCTTCAATACATTATATTTACAACGTGGGGAGATACCCAGATGGCAAGGTGTGCCCCCTGTGCAAAAGTCCTCTCGTACCAGCTCTCCCAACGTCCGCTTGCAGGGCAGCATAGCATGTGGCGCCTACGCGTTCTAGCCTGTGCGGGCTCACTCTCGAACTTACCACATAGCCCCCAAGCGCGCTACGTCCTTACGATTCCAAGTCCATCATGCGTACTCTGAGTGTCGCCGCTGCCACCATCGCCCTCTTATCTGGACTTTCGGACGCTGCGTGCCCCAACGCTAGCCACGGCAAGTGTGGAGATGCCTCTGCGCCCGAGTGCTGCCAGGACGGAAACTACTGCATGCCCTGGGCCTCCGGCTACTACCAGTGCTTGCCTCTGCCTTCGCAGTGCGCTCGCCAGTTCACGGGCTACGACTTCTACGGCGGCGATATCAAGACGATCACCGGTTTGCAGCCGGGTGACTGCTGCGCGACGTGCTTGGCAACCAGCGGGTGCTTGGCGTACACCTTCCTCAACGAGTACCAAGGCACGACTGCTTGCTTCCTGAAGGCGGGCATGGGCCAGCCGAGAAAGGTTGCGGGAGCCATCTCGGCTGTCGTCGACGGCTACACTAGCGACCAAGATCACACCCCGAAGCGCCGTCTTCAAGGTGACGAGCCTCGCTTCGAGATCCCTGAGCTCTCCTAAGCTGCTGACCAGCTTGTGGTGATGTTAGCGCCCGCCGATCGTGACGTCCGGATCGATGATTTACAACAACTGAGTCCCCGAGTTCTCAATACAATTTGCATGCACATCAACCGGAGGCGTATGAGCATCATTATGCGTAGGAGCTCAAGCTTCTCGGGCCGGATTGGAGTTGGATAGGCGATGTTCACTGGCGTCACGTTGAGCGTACCGTATCACCAGCACATAACACCGTTGGAATTCATGGCTGTGGCGTCCGCAATACTTAAGTACATGGTTACTATAGAATCATTTTGGGGCTGTACGAAGGCACAAGATATCGCGAGTTGTACAGAAGTCTGTAGCCACACGGAACTAGTTTGGACACCAGATGTCAACATTCCTCCGCTTGGAGGAAGCCATTGTCGGCGCTATTAGTGCCCCCTGCTGTTCGTGACGACAGAAAATCTCACTCGAAACAAATACTGTCGTACGTGACATCCTCCAAGCCGCCCGGCAATATTCGCATGGGCGACTCCACCACCAACTAGAAGGCGGCAGATGCGTCGAGCCTTTCAGCATTTGCCAGCCAAAATGTAGCACACAACTCTTAAGAAGCTACCCAGCCGAGCATCACCGACGCGAGACGTCCCTCAGTGCCTGCATACCTTGGACACTAAACAGCCGCCTCACCGATATTAGTGGTTGTCAGAGTTGGATGCAAGCCGCTTTCCAAGAAGAATCTCATCATCTTATTAGACAAAATTCCCCTGCATTACAAGAAATCTTACATCTTACCCTTGCTTTTTCTTTCCAGGAGATTACTTGGAGTCCAAGGAGTGTGCGACACACAAAATAAAAGCACGAAGATCTCGTCGCGGCAAGCGAGCTAAGCGCGAAGACCAAGAAGAAGCCGGTCTTCTAAGACCACGATGCGGTCACCGACGGCAAGTCATCTCTGCAGGTCGTCCTGGATTGGCTATCCACGGAGGCAGATTACAGCAAGTGGCGGGGCAGCGAGTACGAGTTGGCATCTTTTTGAATGAGGCGAGGGTCACCTGATTGGTTAGGCGACCTTTCGCCTAACCCTTTGCCTGATTGGATCCAGCGAGCTTGGAAACGTAGTCAAAGTTCGCATCCTGTCATTGGCTAATGCTCCTACTTGCATCCAGGGCTTGCATCCAAGTCTGACAACCACCGGGAACAAAATTTCATCAGCATATCGCATCAGGCTGCAAGATTGAGATGCTAGTACGTCATGTGCGATACATCGATAGTGGCTCAATCAGCCTGAACAAACCTTGAAGCAATTCGGCATCGTGCACGCATTTTTTGGGCAAGGCTAAGAATCAAGCGTTCTGACAACCTGCTGCCACATACATTAGTGTGGATAGCAAGGGTGGCGTTGCGATGACCATTTTCGCTGGATCTTGACGCACAGGTGAGCGAGGCATCGACTTGGTTTGAATATTTGGTTTGACACGCGAAGCACCTGCACACGGAAAACCATGTTGCCTCTTGATCTTATGTTTCAACGCATACCCTGTGTAAAGCACGCATCGGACACCTTAAGTTTGAAGCTTGTTGACTGAAGGCACGTACTGAGGCATTGACGCACTCGAACGTTGGGCGCGTTGCCCAACTCAGGGATGCCGGGGTGGGTGACCAAGTGTCAGGCAGGACGACAAGCACAGGTGTGTTGGCCCTCCTCACTTCCTGTCTTGCCTCCAAAGCAGCAGACCAAGCCTCCACTCCACCCCATCCAAGAGTTCCTCCGCAGACAATGCTCGCCCGCATTACCATCGCGCTTGCCAGTCTCGCCGCCGTCGCTGCAGATGATTGCGCTACGGCTTCCTACGGCAGCTGCGGTTCCGACGCTGCCGGAGTGAGCTGCTGCCCGACCGGTCAGTACTGCCAGCCATGGGACTCGGCCTACTACCAGTGCATCGACGTCCCTGCCAAGTGCACCGAGCAGTACCCCGACGTTGACTTCAACGGTGACGACCTCGAAACAGTGTACGGAATCCAGCCTGGAGAATGCTGCACACGATGCACAGAGACCTCCGGGTGCGTCGCTTACACGTTCGCGAACAGCAACCCCGGGCAACCAGCTTGCTACCTCAAGAGCGGCACTGGCACCAGGACAACCTCCGTTGGGGCCGTCTCTGGGATATTGACAACCAACACGAACTCGACGACGCCGACACCGACGCCAACACCGACAGCTGCATCCACTTCTTCTCCAACTTCAGCTCCAACGCCGACGGCTACTTCCACCCCAACGCCAACCCCAACGTCAAGCTGCGCCACGGCGGCCTACGGATCCTGCGGCTCCAGCACCGGAACAACTTGCTGCCCGAGCAGCTACTACTGCCAACCATGGAGTGATAGCTACTATCAGTGCGTCCCACCTCCGTCGCAGTGCTCGTCGCAGCTGACGGACACGGATTACCCCGGCAACGACCTCGAGACGGTCTACGTGAGCCTTCCGTCGCTCTGCTGTGACGCCTGTGCTAGTAAGGCCGGGTGCAAGGCTTACACGTACATCAACAACAACCCCGGACAGCCCGTGTGCTACCTGAAGAGCGCTGTCGGCACCGCCAGCAACAACGTGGGCGTTGTATCTGGTATCCTCAACTAAGCTTGAGACGCAACACATGCATGCTCTTGTCCTGGATGGTACCAACCAAATCCTCGTGAATCCCTTCTTGGCGCAGTTTCCAGAGTTAACCATAGCACTAATTCATGAAGCTCGTACGACAATTCCTTGTCTGTTGCAAATGCAGCTCCCTTATATCGGGAAGGCATCACTTGGAAGCAATGACACCAGGTTAAAGGATCGTCGAGGTGCATGAACGTCACCGTGACTTGAATCTTGGTAGCTGCCACTGGGCTGGCTAGCACTGTCATGGCCCCGCACTGTAGCGCACACTAGCTGGGCCTCGAACTTTTGGGATGAATCTTCGACGAGAGCATTGAGAAGCGAAGCCACAGCAGATGGGGCGTGGAACTGAGCACTCGACAAAGTACTGGGGGAACCCTTCGTTTCACACACGTCTACCAGGTCCCGAGCCTCGATGTTCCCCAGAATTTCCACGATCGCTTGGTTCTCCAGCTCAACCTGCAAGCGCTCGTTCCGCGAGTCTCGTAAAATCATCGAGATGTGGCGGTATCTCCAGTCACATGGGGCATCAACAGAACTGCCTCGACGCGTTTTGCATTTATTTGCGCAAGCAATATAGCCATGCAACACTCTTTTCCCTTGACAAGACAGCTCAGGTAGTGCCCGATGGCATCCAGTACAATATCGTTCCGCTAAACGCGGGGCAAATGTCGCCAGCACGCTCGCTTCATTTCCAAAATGACGACCCAAGTGTATCTGCTCGACTCGAACATTTTGCAACGTACCCTGGCCCTCGAAAAGAGATACTTGCAGTTCTTCCAAGGTAGCAAATGTCACCTGGCCCCCAGGGTTCTTTACAACGGCGCGTTGTGAGGGTACTCCGACACCAGCAAATTTCTGTTCCAGTGCGATCGACTCTGGGTCATCTGCTTCCAGCAACCGAAAGCTCGTGTGCGGTGTCGTGTTCGCCAGCAAACGGTTGGATAGTGCTTGAAGACTCACCACAATGCCATCGATCTCGACAGCACCGCGGTGTTCGACCAACCGCGTCACAAAGCGCTTCTCAGCATGCTGGTCCCAAAGGTTCACCGTCATCGCGTCTCTAGCAGAATCATACATGATGAGCTCACAGAGCAGCACGCCATCCATCTCCGAGGCAAAGCCCGTGCCACCTCCAGTATCCCCAGTTCCACCTTCTTTCGGAGATTGCAGCTTGCAGACAACCGACGCGACCATGTTCTCTCTCAAGTCCTTAATCGTCGACCTGTTCTTCCTCTTGAATCCGGTCGACGTCGACAGCATTCCATCTTCCTCTCCAACAAACTCTCGGCAATGCTGCTTGTACCATTCAATCATGGGGTATAGATCCTTCAACGGGGCGTCCTGCACACTAAAGTATCGGTCCTTCCGGTACAGCAACTGCGCTGTCGAGGACGTCGCGGCCTCTTCGTTGCGCAGGATGAACTGCGCCTCCACGTTGCCCCGGTACGATTTGATGCGGCAGCAGGAAAAGAAGACAATGTCCCCCACTTTAATCACCGCGTCCGCGCTGGACAAGCGCATGGGGTCCGAGTCCCCGTCCGAGTCCGCCGTGGACGCGGACTGTATCAACGTTGGTGGGGCGTCCCCCCAGCACGTGACCTTGAAGAACTGGCGACCGGCGTCGCCCACATGCAGCACGTGGCACGACTGCACTCGCTGGCGACCTACCAACACTCTCTTGCCTGTGGCCACCTGCTGCACGGCCGCGACGAAGCGCACGCTGCGCCCGACATGCGCCGCCGCCTCGGCTAGCGCGATCGTGTCCATTGTCGATATTGCTCGTCGCCCATAGGCTGTTTATGTGCAACCTTTTCCACCAATAGAAAGTCTGATGGAAAAGATCCCGCCTTTAGCCAATCAGAGCGCACCTTGAGGTTATCCGTCTGATTCTCGTCACTCCACTTCAAGCCCCAAGACCCCCTTGATCCCAGGAGCTCCACAATGCTGACTATGTTCCGAGGCGCCAGCACCGACGCCGAAGCCACGGCTCCGCTGCAAGCGGTTGTGGACCTCGTGTACACCACGGACGCGTCGTGCCGCGCGGTCACGGAGCTGCCGAGCTCCAGTGACGCACTGGCGACGCGTCTCCTGCCGGCCGGCGCGGCCTTCCGCGGCAATATGCAGCTGTCCAAAGCCGCCAGCGGCCACGGCTGCGCGCTGTATCTGACGGTCAAGGGCGCGGTGTCGGCTTCCGCCACCGACTTCCATGACGCCTTCGATGTGGCGCGCGGCGTGCACCAGCAGCTGACGGCTCTGCTGAGCTCCAAGGGCCTGGAGAACGTCGCGCTCGCTCGCGCCGCGGTGGCGCTGGACGGCGACAAGCTGCTGTCCGTGTCGCTGCAGGGCGAGGACTCCACTACCGCTCCTGAGAGTGTACTGACTGTGCAGCAAGGAACGTGCACGGAGCTGCTGGCGGCGCTGCAGAACGCAGCAGATGTCGAGAACTTGCTGCCGAGGCAGGTGAAGACCAGTGCACTGGACGTCACCAAGCAGGCTGGTGCTGATGAAGCGGCCGACTGTGCTGTGGGCCTGGAGGTAGCGGGACTTGCCCAGCATCTTACTGCGGACGCTGACGCGTTCCAGCTGCTCAAGGCTGTGGACGAGAAGATGGAGAGATTCTTCGCTGGTCAACCGAGCGCGACGCTCGCCAGCACCAATGTGCGACTGCACGTGGCATCGGCTGAGGAGAATGCGGCCCAAACGTTGGCCGCTGAGACGGCAAGTGTGGATGCTGCTCCGTCAACCAATGTGACGTTCAACCCACCGTCGTACGAGGAGGCGTTGGGCATCTTTGCTCTCGTTGCCGTCCTCGTAGCGATGATGATGGGGGTCGTGGTTCAGAAGAAGCGCAACGATCGGCGTTGCCGTGAACGCTATGAGCGCGCGAATCGCGCCGCGCAGATCCGCCGTGTGTCCATCCGCATGAGTCAGTACGACCGAGAGGAGGACTTGGACAATGAGGGTGAAGAGGATAGTCTGCTTTGAGTGGATGCCTGCGGCAATGTCGATTGAGACTGAAGCAGGTGCAGCCAGCCACTTGCGCCAACTTTATGAACCCAGAAAACTCGCTCAAAGAGCGAATCAAGTGTCGTCAAGATGCATGTGGAGAGCAGCAACCACAGCGATATTAACCGAAATATCGGCATTTTTGTTTATTGGTGCTTTACTTGCTAGTCGTGCATTCGGAACGCACAGTTTTTCACATCGAATGAGGAAATGAGCTCATTCTTCAACGCGTGCCGAGTTGACGCTGAGGGTCACCATCTCTGCAGCTAACACTGTTTCTTGGCCTTCTTCCTCAGGGGTGAGTGAGCTGTGCTTGGTTCCCGCGTCTGCTGCTTCGGTGGTGCTTGGGCTAACGCTTGCACTGGAGTTTTCCACGTGAAATGCCTTGGTAACAACGCCAGCTTGGGACACCTCCGTGTGGTGAATGAGACTCGACGATCCTCCCCACGGAGCCTTGCATACAACAATTTCGCACTTGTACTCATCCGCCTCTTCTTCAGCAGCTTTCGTCACGACACTGGACACGGTATTGGATGTTGACCCTCCACTCACCACAAGGCACACCTGACCATTTCGAATCATATCCCAATACTTGGACCGGAGCTGGAATAAAGTGCAATCGACCGTCAATTTGATTCAGAAAGAAAATTGTTGAAACGACATGAGCGAGCACGAACCTGTTTGGGTACTTTTACGCACGAGTTACCAGCTTCGTTATTGCTGGCTGCTGTACCATTGGATGGCACAGTTGGGCTTAGCGAATGTCCAGAAATGACCACGGTGCCGCGAGCACACAGTTTTCCGTTCTCGAGTTCCTTGCTCATCCAGTCTACAAGCGCCAACATTAGGGGTATTGCAACGCCAACTTGACAAAGTTCAAGCCGTTTTACCAACCTGCCTGTGCTGCTACCTCCTCCGAAAAGTCTGTTTCGCGACAGAGTATGGTCGTGTTTGGCACGATACACTTGATCCCTCCGAACCTGCGCAAGACGAAGTTACTTCAGCTAGCACTAACACACTTTACACGATCTCATGCTCACCAAAAGCTGAATCGAGCGTCACCAAAGTTTTCTTGATACTTGGTAAGCCCATCTTGGGTTTCAAACTCGCCAGACCCAGCGGCGAAAATCTGTTGTAGGTCAAGTTAGTCAGATATAACGAGCTGATACTAGCCTGTCAATACGTACCAGCCGAACTTGGGGGATGATTCGATTAAGTAGTTCCTGGAAGGCTACAACTTGGGCGCTGTAGAACTCTTGAGAAGGCTTGGCGTTGACAAAATCTCCGCAGATCACAACGAAAGCTGGTCGCTGGGAGTTTAGAACGCCAACCGCTTCAAGGAATGCCGCTGATTCTGTTTCCCACGTAGATCCTCCCCTGTTGTCGTTTTCCACTCTAGCTGCAGCCTGACCAAGCTTGGGTCCAGATAGCTACCAGAGTTACAAGAACACATATAATTGTTAGGGTCTGTGTTACCAACGAAGTCGCTTTGACACAATTCATTGCACAAACCTGCATGAAGGAGAAGTTGTCGCTCCATTGATTTTGTAGATCGTGAGTGAAACCCACATATCCTCCGTTGCGGGCGTATAAGCACCGGCCACGGCTAACTGAGCTGAAGAAGCGAGGGTACATCCCTGGGGGCACCAGCACTTCACGTTAGCACACATCAACGCAACAAATAACCGATATGTACTCACCTGGTAAGTGCACTATTTGCTTGCGTCGAAGAATGTGCATAAGTATGCTTCTGTCGCGTGCCGAAAGAGCCTCAATTTGGTCCTGCAGTGCTTCGCCAGAGAAGTCCAGAGGGTGGTGGATGTTGCGGGCCTTTTCCACAGCGGAGAGGCTTGTTACCAGTGGTAGCAGCTCAGACCCGCAAAATTGAGATGCAGGCTGCTTTGCTTGCATGTGATGTTCGAAATCAATGCCCTTGAAGAATGGGTGTGCTACTCATTTGGACAAGACAAAACGCGTTAGAGAATTCGGCAATGCAACCAAGTCCAGCGCAACAAAGAATGTCACCTTTGACAGCACTCATGGCAGAGGCTTGCGTGCCTCCAAGACGAGCCTCTGGGTCTTTTTGCAGCAACTTGGTGATTAAATCCTTGGCTTCGTCTGAAAGATACTCCGGCACGTAGTAACTTCCATCTTGGACGCGCAGGAAGGTGAGATAGGCGCTGCCGCCACTGAACGGAGTCTCTCCTGTCAGAAGCTGGTAGACGATGCAGCCGAAGGCCCACATGTCGCTTGCGTAGGTTGGCTCCTTGTTGTCGATTGTCTCCGGGGGCATGTACTCTGGCGTGCCGACGAAGTTCGGTCCGTTCAGCGTCGTATCCGCGAAGTTCTTGGCTGTGCCGAAGTCAATGAGCTTCAGGTGCCCGCCCGAATCCTTGCAAACCACCATGTTCTCCGGCTTCAAGTCACGGTGCAGCGCCTGGTTTGCGTGCATGTACTCAACGGCATTCACGACGTCTGCCAGGTAGAAGCGTGCCAAATCTTCGTCCAGCGGAAGCTGTCGACCTTCGTGCAGCAGGTGCGTGAGCAGTTCTCCGCCGTCCAGCAGCTCCAGCAAGAAGTACAAATTGTTGTCGTCCTGGAAGGTCTGGTACAGTCGGATGATGTTCGGGTGGCGCAGTCGATTGAGCACGTCCTTCTCCATGTTGATCTCATTGAAGATGTTCTGGTGGCGCAGCCGCAGCCGCTTGATGCGCTGCTTCTCGATCACCTTGAGCGCGAACTGCTCACCCGTGGCCTTGTGCTTGGCCTCGACGATGCGCGAGAAGTTGCCCTCGCCCAGAGGCTTGCCCTGCACGAACTCGTCGATGCTCGGCTTGTCGGTCGCGTCCTTGGCTGTGTGGTACCAGCGCAACGACGCAACGACAAATTCACACACGCACGCACTGTCAGCAAATTGCAACTGGACAATATCTAAACCTCCGCGGGTATTGAGGCGCTATCATAGCTAGATACGTACCGCTCACGGTCATGGTGTCGGTAGGTAGCTCTTTGGAAACTGACCTCCTCGAAAGCTCGCTGACAGTACGACGCTTCAACCGTTTCTATCGGTGTGCGCCACGCGACACAAAGATTCTAAAGCCGCTTAGAAACGATGTGGCTATCTATAGGACCCCTTTTATATACGTTACCTCGGCTGGCCTTGTTGTTTGGGGGGAGACGGAAAATAGCTCAACAACCGACGCGCGCAGTGCGAGAACGCCGAGCCGCCGCCGCCCCGCCATCCCGCGCTTCTCTCGCCATCGCCAGGAAGCAGCAGCCCACCCCAAGCCTCCGCGCGTGCAGGTACAGCGCGCGCGTGCGCATTGCCGCGCCTCGGCAGCTCGCCCGCGATCCTCCCGCGTCCTTGGATACCTTTTTCTCTCCTGTCGACTGACTGCACGCCCGGCCACTTCCTCCGCCTTCTTTTGCGTCGTCCGAGCGCGCGTTTGGCTGTTCGACGCGCGCAATTCGGGGGTGGAATTGGCTGTGCCGGGCGGCTGGGAGGAACGCGGGACGCTGCCGTGGGCGGCTAAGCTCGGAAGGTCGATGCTCTTCAAGTGCTGACTAGTGTTTTGAATGGGTTGTGTCAGATTTGTGTAGCTCGTCACGATGGCTCGTCATGAGAACCCCTTCGACATGCAGATCAAGCTGCTGATGATCGGCGACAGCGGTGCGTGCTGCTGAGACTTTGGAGTTGGCTGCCAAAAGGATCAAAGTTCTGATGAGTTATTGCTTTTGTTATTTGATTTTGGGGGCTGCTTGGGCGCAGGTGTCGGAAAGACGTGCTTGCTGCTGCGCTACGCGAACGACTCGTTCTCCCCGACGTTTATCACGACCATCGGCATCGACTTCAAGATCAAGAACATAGAGCTGGACAACAAGAAGGTGAAGCTGCAGATCTGGGACACAGCTGGCCAGGAGCGCTTCCGCACCATTACGACGTCGTACTTCCGCGGCGCGCAGGGTATTTTATTGGTGTATGACGTCACGGACCGCGCGTCCTTCCAGAGCATCCGCAACTGGGTGGGTCAGATCCAGCAGCATGCTGACGTGCACGTGAACAAGATCCTCATCGGCAACAAGTGCGATATGACGGACGACAAGGTCGTAAGCACGGAAGAGGGCCAGGCATTAGCGGACGAGTACGGCGTCAAGTTCTTCGAGACGAGTGCGAAGAACAATATCAACGTGGAGGGCGGCTTCATCGAAATCGCGCGCGAAGTGAAGAACAGGCTCATGGAGGAGGGCGGGCCGCACAAGAAGGACAGCGTCAACCTCAACGCAAAACCGGCACCTGTGAAGAAGGGCTGTTGCTAAGTCTCACAGTCAGTTTGCTTGGGCTCGGCGGCGTCAGAGCTTGGATAGGTTCGCTCGCTGCTTCTCAACATATGCATCCTGCCTTACTATAGCTACTACTTCTACTCAACTACTTTTTTCATCGGTTATGGCTGTCTTTCTTACTATGATATGGCGAATCCGATTTCCGGGGCCTGAATGAATCAAAAGAGCTGGAAATCGAGTGCTAAACTGTTTTCGTGTTGTTTGCAGGCTATTAGTCAGCAGCTTCGCGCTTCCATACACGTACGGAATTGTCGATGGATGCCGTTATGGCAACGCAACCGTCATAGCTGAAGTTGCAATCGAAAACCTCAGCATCGTGACCGCGCAAAACTTGCAGGCACTCCCCGGAGAAAGCATTCCAGACCCGAGCCGTTCCGTCAGTGCTAGCTGTGAGCACTTGCAGTCCTTGCATGCTAAAGCAAACCTTGTTCACCGCCTTGAGATGACCATGCAGCGCACATCGTCTAGTCCCCGTGAGGGTGTCGTAGATGTACGCTTTGCCGTCGGTGCCGCAGGACACCACGAGGGCACCAGAGGCATTGAAGGCAGCGTGAGTCACCTCGTACCCACGGTGCTCCTCCCAATCATAGAGAGACTTCCCCGTGCGTGCGTCCCACAACTTGCACGTTCCATCAACAGAGGACGACAGCAATGTATTCGCTTGGTAATCGAACGAGACGCTGGAAATGTCGGCGTCGTGGTGCTCGATACAACGGAAGCAGCCACCATAGCGGGTGTCCCAAAGCCTTACGGTTGAATCGCAGGAGCCGGTGGCAACAAGCTTGGTCTCAGCAGAGTCAAACGCTAGGCACGACACCTCAGCAGAATGACCCGAAAGAGTATGTCGAATGGTCTCCGTTTCCAAGTCCCACACAATGGCAGATCCATCCACCGAGCAGCTTCCAAAGCATCGGCTGTTAGCAGCACCAGGAGCAAATACAGCACCTACAACTTCCCCAGTATGGCCGTCATACACACCAATAGCCTTTCTCGTCTGCACATTCCAGAGTCGGCAAGTTTTATCAAACGACCCAGAGAGCAACCGCGTGGCGTGTGGTGCGTTGAAGGCCAAGCTGAATACGACGCCCTCATGACCTGCCAGCGCTGCGATCTCTTTCTCGCAATGTTTGCTGCTAAGAGACGACGAGTTCACAGTGCATGGTGCATCGAACGGCCGCAATAGTCGAATGGTCTTGTCGTAGCTGCTGGTTGCTACAAGTTTCGCGCTCTTACTGCAGGCCATGTTGGTCATCGGAAGTTGGTGAGGGTACAACGCCGAGTGCATACGGAAAGCGCTACTTTGCTGCTGGCTTGCGTACACGAGGTGCTTGTCCACCAGTCGGTGAAGCAGCTCCTTCAGCTTGGTCAACGTGGCCTTGGTGAGCAAACGTTCTTGGTCGATAAGCTGCTGAGCCACTTGTGCAATATTGGATTCGGCGCTGAGGTGGGGTAGGTCGATGGTCTTGAGTCCCACTTGGCCGTCGGAGTGGACATATTCGAGCCGCAGCGCTGGTGGGAAGTACCGTAGATACAAGCGGCGAAGCTGCATGGAGTGCCCAAGCAGCTCATAAGCGTCAGCTCCACCGGGAGGCTAAGCTAATGCGTCTATGAAACGGAAGCTACCCTAAATGGGGAAAGTGTAACTTCTACCAAATGATCAACTTCAACTTGTAGCGTACAAAGAATAAGATAAAGTTGTATACAGTCATGTAGTTATAGGCAATAAACGACTAGGAGATTGAGACCTACCTTATCGCTGTGAAGCGCGTGTAGCAGCTTTGATTCCGACTAGGATGGCGAGTATTGCTCCTAGCAGCACTAGCAGTCCGTCGCAACCCAACGCGAGAGGATGGTCGGCGCAATTCACATCGTCTGCGCCGAGAGGCTGGAAAATAGTTGCCAGTCGCGCCGGAGCCATGTACGCTCGCCATACCTCCCACCCGCTTTGATCGACTGAATTCCGTGCGTCTTCTTCATCATCTTGGTGTAGTAGCGACATAGCATTTTCTTGGATGTCGACGGGGCATTGCGGTCCGCAGACTTGCCGGAGCTCGCGGACAATCCACTCCGCAGGAATCTCCCGCGCGTCGATGACCGCCATAATTCCCCCGAGGCTTATTTTTCGTTGTTGCCCGCTACAAGAATAGCTATGCTGCATGTACCTCTCCTACTCGATATGGCTTCACTCAGCGGGCTACTGCGTACCCGTAACCGTCCCCTTGATTACGCCAGCTGTATGAACCTTTCAAATCACATACATAGTATAAGCCCCAAAAGGTTTTTGACTCACACAACCCCCCTCCAGCATTCGGATGAGCGAGGCGTCATCTTCCCCGCGCTCCGTGAGCTCCAGCGCGCCCACATCGGCCTCAGGCCCGCGCAGTGGCGGCCACCATGGCCACCCGACATTCACCAACATATCGGCGATGGATTTGCTGCAAAGTACGCGCTGCGCTTCTCCTATTTGTCCCTAGAATTGCAACCAGAGCTAACTAACGTCGCCTCGTGCTCCCAGCGCTGCCGCTGACGGCCGCCGGTCGCCCCGCGCTCTTCGGCAACGAGGTGGAGATCTACAGCGAGGAGCACATCGGCCTGTACGATCGAACCTTGAAGACGCCGCACCTGCACGGACGCTGCTCGGTCACCACGCACCGCCTTTTCTACATGGACGAGACGAGCTCTCCGCCCGTGGCGCTCTTCGTGCCGCTGGAGTGGATCACTCGCATCACCAAGGAGGCGGGCTTCTTGCAGCGCTCCGCTAAAGTGCGGGTGGACATCACCACGCGCACGCCGCCGTTCGCCACGTCCTTCTTGAAGTTGTCCTTCAAAGACGGAGGCCGCGACGACTTCTTCAATCCTCTCGAAGCTTCGCTTAAGCGCAAGGCCTGGAAGGACACACAACCCAGCCACTTGGCCGACCGACGACTCGTGAAGCGGCAGTTCAATGCTGCTGATGCAGGCATTGCGGGGATCATGAGGCGACAGCAGGAAGCGCAAAAAGAGACCACGGAACTGGCGGCCACCGCCTTCTCCGACTTGGCGAACCTGATGCTGAAGGCCAGGGATATGGTTAGCTTGATCGAACGCTACGTGGATACGCAGAAGGCGGCGGAAGATGACGGCTCCTCGGCATCTAGGGAGGAAGATATCAATAAGCTCAGCTCGTTGATGCTGGATATGGGTATTACCAGTCCGGTGACACGAGAGAACTCGGGTGCAGCGTACTATGAACAACTTGCGCGGCAGCTCGCAGAGTATCTCAGTGATCACATGCCACGAAACGGGGGGATCATGACTCTCTCGGATATCTACTGTATGTTTAATCGTGCGCGCGGTGTGGAATTGGTATCACCGGACGATCTGTATCACGCAGCGCTGCTGCAGAAGAAGCTGAAGCTTGGATACAGTGTGCGCAAGTTTCCTGGCGGGCTCATTGTGCTGCAAACAGATTCACATCGCGAGGACAAGGTAGCTGAGCGTTTGGCCAAGATGGCGCAGAAGTCCAGCTCCGGCTACATCACTTCAACGGACGTGTCGGTGGAGATGCACACTTCGTTCCCGCTGGCCTGGGAATATTTGAAGGTATGTCGATCAGAAGTAGTAATTTTCTTCGCTCGATGAACAATTTCTGATTCCCTGACTTTGTGTTTTGTTGCGCGTACAGGTAGCAGAAGAGCTTGGAGAATTGTGCCGGGATGAGACATTCGAAGGAACCAACTTCTATCCCAACAAATTTAAGGAATTCGTGCAAGATAATGAGGTAGAGAACTAGGATTTTGTTTTAGGGAGGGTGTTGTGGATAGAGAGGAGGAACTTGCAGTACGACAATGTGAAAGATAGACGCAGTCAAGTATGCGGACTCAACCTTGCTTAAGCTTGGTGCTGGGGCAGCTTTGGCCTCCGATAATCCGTTAATGCTCCGCTTGGTTCTCTTGCTGCACAAACTCAATCGTCCGCTGCCTGTGGATATAGCGCACAGTCTTCAACACACCACCAACCTGGAATTCTGAGCTCCTGGACACGGCGGGCTCCTCCTCAACCATCTTGACCATCTTCGACACGCAAACCAGTTCCTCCTCCTCCTGTTCGTCTTGCTCGTCTCCAGTGTGCTGCTCTTCTTGCTCCTGATTACCTAAATCTGCGGATCGCCGACCAATTTCAGTGCTACGTGGGCGATCTTGCTGCAAACTTCGATCAAGCACTTCCAGCATTCTTGACTCGGTGAGCTGGTTGTGTAATCGTCGCTGGAACACTTTCTTCCTCCTCGGGTCCTTTGTAGTGCAGGGAGGACCGAGATCGTTCGACTTGGAGTTCATCACGATGTGGCTGGAATTGTGGAGTGTGTGTTGGCACTGGAGATTCCAATGGCAAAAAATAGTGAAGCGCGGTCTCCAAGGGGAGCAGACAAAAATAAAGGGCCAAAAATGCTCACTGAAGGATATCTGCCTGGCAGCACCAAGTGCAAGTGGGATGCCAAAGAAGGAAGCTCGAACACACTATTGGGCTATGCCAAAATGCATCGGACGAACTGTGCCGCCCCCACAGCATGCATTCATAGGTTATGAAGCAACAGCTTAGCTCTTTGACTACTTGGATTGCAATTCAAAGCCTGGTCGCCTCGGTGACTACCTGCATCCCTTTAAATTGTTCAGGCTTAGCTGTGGGGCTAGCGACCACGGAAGCTGCACTGGCAGGCAGACTTCGCACGCCGGCACTTCCGGCATTGTTGTACGCGCGGGCGCTTAGGACTTCTCTCCTCGCGTTCTTTCTCATCGCGGCGGTACCCTCTATCCGAACTACCGCCGTAGCCGCGGTCACGGCGATCGTAGTCTCGACTGCGGTCGCGATCACGGTCCCGGTCACGGTCGCGGTCGCGGTCACGGCTACGATCGCGGCCTCGGTCGCGGCCATAATTGTTGTACGAGTAGCTTCCACGGCCCCGGTCGTTGTCTCGTGACGACTCCCTCTCGCGGTCGCGCTTTGCTCGCGCTTCTTCGTCGTCATCTTTCATTTCGAGGCACCTCTTACAATACCGCGCGCTTGCACCGCCGACACACATTCCACGCGAACGGCCAAGATCGGGCTTCTTCATAGACTCAACGCCCTCTGGACGCTTGTACCAAGTAGGCGTCGTCTGGAAGCGCTGTGCGACTCGGTTGCAGATAATCTCCATGTAGTCGTGGATGGCCTCTTTCGACACGAACTGCTCGTACAACTCGTTGGCACGGGCCGCAATCTGTCGGCATTTCTCGTCATTGTCACGGCACCATTGAATTTTCTCTGCCAGGTCTGAAAGGTCCTCCTTGACCGGCACATGGTCTTCGAATGGTTTCAGAATGGGGTAATACCACATCTCGTCCGCAACGCAGCGAGACTTGACCTTGAGAATCACGCTGCCCAAACGCATCAGGAATGCATAACGGTTGGCTGCGCAGTGGCCTTCCACGTACAAGATGTACTTGAACTTGGACTGCTCATAGATCGGGATGAAATGCTGGCGCCCACCCTCAAAAATAAAATCTTCGTGACGCAGGAATGTCATTGGCTTGCCAGCAATCTTCTTGTCGCGAAGGTTCCAGGTTGTCACTTCCGCATTGAGCAGCGGCACCAACTCTGCGTCTCCATCACCCGCAGCATCTCTCTCGGCCTCACCGTTCATCGTAGGGTCGTTCTTCCAAGTGTTGGAGAGGTGTGCCAAGTGAAGGCGCTGGTTGATTTCGATAGTTGTTCCACCGCCTGTAGCACTGCCTCGGAAAAACGCAGTGTTAACCTTATCTTCCCACGGCTTGTAAAACTTTCGGAAGTTGTTCGCTGTGAACAGGTCGCGAGCGCCTTCAATGCCATGCCTCTTGCGGCCGTTGGCGCCCACATCGCAAAAACACTCCCAGTCGTTGTCGCAGTGCGTCGGGTTACGGCACGGACACTGGTCGCAATGAGTATGCCGGAAGGACTGTGGGAACACAAGGCCTGTAGCAGCCTCCCAGTCCTCCGAACAAGGGAACGGAATGTCTGCAAAGCGCTTCGACACGTAAAAGCTCATGATCGGCGCATACGTCGCGTACAGGTGCTCGGTAAGCGGGATATCATCGTCCGGGTTGCGGTCGTCCTTGTCGAACAAGAATCCGTACGGCTCGCTCAGGTTTTCCTGCATCACAAGTACAATATAGACGAAGAAGGGTTAATATCACACTTGCTAACATAGCAATCACGGAGCATTTCCGGCCCACCTTCAAGTGCGGGTAGTCGCGCTTGTTGATGAAGAACTCGCAGTCTGCGATGTTCCGGTACTTGCACGCATCCTCGAGCATGTCACGGAGCTGGGTGAGGAACTGGTCTCCCCAGTACTGCGTCTCGTCCTCCTTGTTGCGGTACCTGCAGTGCTCGTTGCAAATGATGTTGCCGTTGGCCCACCACTTGTTCACGTCCGGGATGATGTTCTCGCGGCGATAGTAGCGCTGCTTCTCGCGGTAGTAGGCGAACATGCTGCCGTCCGAGCTGTCGAAGGTCACATTCTCGCCCCAGTTGTTCTCGTAGTCCTTGTTGGCGAACGGCGCGAAGATGACGACGCGGCGGCGGCGGATCATCACGAAGATACCGCAGCGCATGTGGAAGAACAGGTAGCGCAGCGTGTTGAACGTGGACTCGCGGTTCGTGCGCTGGTGGAACGGCATGTTGACGCGGTAGTCGACGTCCTCGGCGATGGGCACACCTTCGCCCTGCGCGAAGCGGTTGCCGTGGCTGACCTCGGGCACCGGTTCCAGCGGATACCTTTGGTCGTACTCCTGGATCTTGGGGATCAGGACCTCCGTGATCTGCTGCCAGTCCACGAGCATGGAGAAGACGTGCTGCAGCTTGGGGAAGTCCGGGTTCGAGCCGCGCCAGCAGTGCTTGCGGATGAAGTCCTCGCACTCCGCCTTGGTGGCGAACTTGGGCACGCCGCCGGACGTCTCGGACATGACCACGCGCCGCCATTCGGGCGTCTCCTCGTCCTCGAAGGCGAAGATGCCGCGCAGCATCGGGCGCTCGTCCATGGTGGCGGGCGAACGAGCGGTGACTGCAATGGACACTGCCTGCCGGGGGGCAGGTGTGGTCCACACTGATATTGTGATTTTTGGAGTTTCCTTGTGTTGTGTGGAATTTCGCCGAGCAACTATCATGAAAAGTATAAGAATTTCATAAAAAGTACACTTTCGTGTTGGAGCTGAAGACTAACGGCGAAGCAGAAGCTAACGGCAAAGCGATGCTGCATGCTCCTGTGTGGCTGGTTGCCAGCAAGGATGACGGGAAACCAAGATACCGGCATCCCTTTGTCATCACATACTGCTTGTTATGACATAGAGGCTAATATTAGCCAATCAATGGCATTTTCACCTGAGCACTTGTTATGGCATACAGGCACTACTACCAATTACGCTCAGTTGTGGACTGACTCGGGCGGCCTCGCCTGCTGGGAGAAAAGAGGAGGAAGCATTAAGGTACTCGGTGACATCGTCACCGGCTGCAGAGAAGGTTGAAGTTTTTGACCACCTCGTAAGCACGGCAACATCCGTACCACCATCACCCTACACTACACAACCGAACGTTCACCCAGAGCTGGAAGCGCGGACGCGCCAGCACCGAGCTGCTGTACGCAGCGCCAAGCGGAGCAGACAAGCGAAAAGCCCTGACGATGGTATTGCCACCGCTCGGTAAGGACAGATCCTCGCTAAAATTGCTGCGGAGTTTGAGGAAGAAGTGTAGCTAAGGGCAATAGAGCTCGGATACAACGCCAGTCAAACAGGCGACTGAGCTTATTGTCTACTTGCCATTATTAAGGCAGTAGGCCAAGCTGACGACAACGACGACGAGTTTTACTAGTAGTTAAATAGATGCACAGGCTTGCCTTACATTGCTCCAAGTGTAGATCGAGTTTCAGCTTGTTTGTGAGGTTAGGGTAAATAGGTGTAGGTGGGTTGTATGTGATGACAAAGGGATGCCGGTATGCGCGCAATTTAGTCCCGTCGTTAATAAATCGGAACCCCTTGTCGAGTACCAACGGAACACTTTCCCGCTGACTTGTAGCCACTGGGATGAATATCCAGTCATGCGCGAGTCCTTGGCCAAGCGTCTCCGATAACTTGGCATGCCGTGCCAGATTATTGGAGACGCCCGAGCACAACTGCTTAGTCGGATTAATTTCTCTGTCCGAGTCTATCATCAAGTATTTTCTTATTCATGCTCGTGGTTGGTAGATCTCTAAAGGTCTTCAGTGGATGAGGAGACATAACGTGCATCGGTGATAGCTTACTTGGCGCTCCTGCAACGCCACATTTGTTGGCAAGCGCAAAAGTAGATAGCGAGATTGTTTCTCAATCACCGCGGTGCCGCCAGCAGCCAGCACTTGTTGTTGGACTCGTTGGAGCAAGTCGCTGTTGTTTATCGCACTTTGGCGGACCATTTTGCACCCATAGTTGGCGCCTTTCTCCAGGTTGAAACGGAGGCTGGCCAATCGCATCGCGCGCTATCACGCGACAGTTTGCGACTGGGAAGCCAGCAGCAGACGGCAACTGCGTTACTAAGCCTGGTTCACTTCCATTTCGGCCTCGCAGGGTGCGAGTCGCAGCGACCGCGCCGCCTGCTATGAGCCCCACGGAGCAGGACGCGTCGGCGTCGCCCAGCGTCGCGGACGTGGTGTCCGCCGCGCAGCAGCAGCAGCAAGAACAGCAGCAACAACCGCAACAACAACACCAGCCACCCTCGCACGCGGGCTCGTCCGTTTTCGACACGACAGCCGGCGTCGGCCGCGGGTCCACCGCCCCAGGCGGACGACCGCGACAGGACTCCGCCGACTACTTCGGCTTCCTGCACCACAACCCGGACGAGGACATCTACGTGTTCGAGGAGCCGCCGGAGGTCCACGTGCTCGGCGGACGCTTCGAGGAGTCGTGGCCCACGCGCTACGTCGAGTACGACGTTGAGGTACGACGACCACCTCAACTGCAACGGCCATGGAGATTTAGCTAGAGCGGTAGAACTAACCTCATTGATGCTTCTGTTGTGTGTGTCGGGGCAATTGCAGCTAAAGTACAAGAACTTTAAGTGGAAGGTGGAGATCCCCAAGTCGTCCATCTCGAGTCTATGGTTCTACATCAAGAGTCGACCTCACCTCAGGCACGCGCCGTCCGCTGCTGCCGCTCAGCTGGCAGCGGATGAGCGCGCCGAGCATGGCGCTGGGTTTTCTGGCGTGCCGGAGCCTACGCCTGCAGCCAGCGAGTCGAGGTGGCCGCAGCTGCGTAAGCTCTTCTTGACGTCTGCCGACAAGTCGGTTGGCCCTGAGATGATTGCGCTCGTGCAGCAGCTGCTGGACACGGTGGTGAAGATCCCCAGGTTGCTACGATCGCCCTTTGTTGCGGCGCTGTTCCAGGTCAGCAACTCGACTTTCGATGACGAGATGGGACGCACATCGGTGCGTGAAGGCTGGCTCAAGACCCGCTTTTGGCTCAAGGGCAACCGCGAGAACGTCCGTATCAATCGCGCCTCTGTCTCGTGGGATAACGAGTGCTTCAACTGCATGTGTGTGGTGAAGCGCGTGAACTTCCGGGCGAAGCGCCTGCGCTGGGTGTCGCTGAAGACGTCGAGTATTGCCATCTTCGACTCGATTGAAGACACAATCGCTCGCAAGGCCTTCCTCTTCGACAGCAAGTTTAACATCGAACGCGGCCTTGCTACCACGGGCTCAAGTACCACTTTGCTGGTCTCAAACGCCACGTACGTTCTTCAGATGGAGGCGAAGTCGAAGCAAGCGCTTCTCAAATGGGCAAACGATATCCGTCGGGTTGCAGAGGCTTCCAACTGGTCGCAGGCGCATCGTGATGGATCGTTCGCCATCCCGCGTAACCCCGTGCATATGACGTCGTTCGCGCAATGGTATGTTGATGGAAGCGGTGCATACGAAGCTATTTACCACGCCATTCAGTCGGCCAAGAAGGAGATTTTTATTGCTGGTTGGTGGGTGTGCCCGACTATCCATCTACTGCGTCCTGCGGAGCAGTACCCCGAGTCCCGGCTCGACCTTGCGCTGCAGAAGAAGGCGGAGGAAGGAGTTCAAGTCTACGTGCTCATGTACAAGGAAGTGTCCGTGGCGCTGACCCTGAACAGTATGTTCTCAAAGCAAGTGCTAAGCAAACTGCACAAGAACGTCCACGTGCTCCGCGACCCCGACTTTTTGATGAAGCAGCTTGGTCTGTGGTCCCACCACGAAAAGATCGTGAGTGTTGACCAAAGAGTGAGTTTCGTGGGTGGCCTCGACCTGTGCTTCGGACGTTGGGACACGCATAGCCACGAGCTGTTTGACGAGCCTGGGAAACCAACGGATTTCGTCGGCAAGGACTTTTCCAACCCTCGCGTGAAGGACTTCATTGAAGTCGACCGCCCTGAGGAGGATATGATCGACCGCAATGTTGTGCCTCGCATGCCGTGGCACGACTGCCACTGCCGTCTTGAGGGCCAGCCAGCTCGCGATGTGGCACGCCACTTTGTCCAGCGCTGGAACTACTCCGTGTCTACTCGCAAGAAATCGAGGAAGCTGCATCACCTCGTGCCCATGAAAGATTACCCGGTAACGATCATCGACAAGCACGGTCCCCAGAAATTGACCAAGCGACTTCAGAAGGCCGTGCATGCTGTGCGTGCGATGCGTGGACTGTCGAGAGCTCGTGCCAACACCGACAACCGTGGGTTCAACAGCGACCGTCGGATGGCTCGCATGCTGAGCAGCCAGAATGAGTCAGGCAATGTGCCTATCCTTCAAGATGATCACGCCGATGTGATGCTAGACTTACCTGATGGGGATGAAGAAGGCGACGAAGCCTTTGAGAAACACAAGCAAGAAGTTGCTGCCCGCGGATACCGCGTGAACACGCAGATTCTACGCAGTTTGTCCCTGTGGTCGGGCGGCGTGGCCACTGAGCGCAGTATCCAGAACGCGTACATCCGTCTCATCGGGTCTGCGCAGCACTTCGTCTACATTGAGAATCAGTTCTTCGTGTCTGGCCTCGAGGGAGACCACGGCTGTTCGAACCGCATTGCCAATGCACTTGTGGAGCGAATTCGCCGCGCGTCGGACAACAACGAGAAATTCCGCGTGATTGTAGTCATGCCGCTCTTGCCAGCCTTCCCTGGTAAACCGGACGACAAGGATGCCAGTAGTCTGCGCGGTGTGATGCATTGGCAGTATCGCACGATCTGCCGTGGCGAGCACTCCATATACCAGCGACTGTACCAAGAGCTGGAGGACGACGACCCGTTCAAGTACATTGCCTTCTATGGGCTGCGCAACCACAGCAACCGCGAGGGTGCCCAGGCTCAGACTGAGGAGGTGTACATCCACAGCAAGGTGATGATCGTCGACGATCGAGCGTGCATCATCGGTTCCGCCAACATCAACGAACGCAGTATGTGTGGCGATCGCGACTCGGAGATCGCTGTTCTGGTCGAGGACCACGAGATGGAGGAGGAGATCACCATCGCTGACGGCGCGTACAGCGTGGGCAAGTTTGGACACTCTTTCCGCATGAAGCTGTTCGAGGAGCACTTCGGTATTGAGCCAGGCACTCCGCTGTACCACAAGTACCAAGACCCGGTGAGCAAGGACGCGTGGTTCTCGATGCAGGAGCAGGCGATGAACAACCACCAGATCTACGATTCAGTGTTCGGGTGCCTGCCCTCGGACAGCGTCACGAGTTTTGCCCAGATCGACTCGCACATTCAGTCCGCGCAGGGCCTCGACACGTCGGGCCGCGGCGCGGACGAGGCGGTCGCCGCAGCGTTGGGAAGCGGCATTACGGATGCGACCAGCAACAACGATGAGCACGTCCGCTCGTCGTCGGTGAGCGAGCGAACCCTGTCGCCCCGGGGCGGTAGCTCAAGAGGGCGCAAGTCGGTGTTCAGCGGCGCAATGAACGTGAACATGAAGGAGAGCTCGCACATCGCCGAGAAGAAGCACGAGCTGAGCAACGTGAAGGGCCACATCGTGTACTTCCCGCTCAAGTTCCTCGTGGACGAGGATCTCGAGCCGAAGCTGTTCCCGGCCACCCTCTTCCAGTGAGCGACAACGACCCTTATTTTTCTTCTTCTTATGGACAGCTCAAACTTTTTTCAGTACATGCATGAACTTGCTTGCGCGCAAGTAGTTGACTTTTAACGATTGAAGATACGTACGTAGCAGAGGGTGATTGAATCGAACGACCATTTTGCGATCGACATCGTTGTTATTGCTTGAGAGCTCCATACACTTCGGTGATTGCAGACGCCTTGGATTTGCACCCGGAAAGCAGCCTCGGGACTTCCACGCCCCGACGCTCTCGACCACTGAGGCGGCTGCAGGCACACCCGCAGTGCGGGGCTGACATGTTGATTACTGGCGCCGCCAATAAGTCGCAAACGCGATGCCGACAGAGTGTGACACAGTGCCACCCATATCACCGCCGATGTTTGACCGCTGCGCGACTGCTTGAGGTCGTGATAGCCTAGCAAACTTTGCTGTGTGGTGGTGTCGCTGCCATGCCCAGGCCCAAGGCGTTTGAGCATCTTGGTCATTGACGACATCGACGACACGGCACACAGCAGGATTCCGTGGTCCACCCGCCGGGTGGCACCCGGACAAATATCAAAGCCGATTTTTCTGGGGCCAAAATTTCAACACGGAACTGCTATAGAGCGTTCACCTGATACAACTTATCTCTGACAAACACCTTAGAACACCACGTCAAAGGCTGTTCTGTATCAGACTCCTTCTAAGTGCGACCTAGAATAAAGAGTATCCCTTCGATTTCGAATGATGTACCTTTTCGGAAACATGGCGAGCGTCAGCCATGGCGTCTGCAACTCCCATCGCTCCTATACGCTTCCAGGCGTCAGTACTGAATCCGACCTAGGCCACGCACCTCGCGCTTGTTCAACGCCACTACGCACAGACACCTCGCGCGGTATTCGCCTGCAGCTTGCAGTCCAACCTACCGGTACACTTGCCATTTCTACCTCGCTCTAAGTCGCAATGGGTCTGAAAAAGTGGCTGGGACTCGACGTCTCGGCGTCGCAACCCGCGGGACACAACGCCAAGGGCGACGAGGTGGAGGAGCCGCTCGTCTTCGGCATCCCACAGCGACAGCAACAACAGCACCCGCAGCAGCAGCGGCGGGAGCAGATACGCCAACAGCGAGCGGAGAACCACCGCCGCCACACGGCGTGGGAGGCGCAGCAGCGTCAACAAAGCCGCTCCCCCACGTTCGCACCGACGCGCCGCAGTGCGCCGCTGCAGAGCCGGCCTGATGCCTACGCGCCCACCGTCTACAGCCAACAGGAGCGCCGCTTCTCCACCGCGTCGACTGACCGCTATGTGGACGCGCGATACGACAACGACACGATGTCCACGATGGTGACGGCCATGCAGTCTCCGCCGCCGCCTCAGCTGCTTGACTCGGACTCGGAGGACTCGGACGTCTCCATCGGAGCAGACGACGACGACGATTTTGCAGCGGATATGCCGTCCCCAGCGCTGACGACCAGGTCGGCTCGCTCGAAGACCACGACCGCTGCGTCGCCGATGGGCTCGCTGGCGTCCACGCCGCAGCGCAACAGTGTCAAGGACAGCTTCCGCTTCTCGTGGATGAACGTGCTCGGCCAGTCGACGAACTCGGAGATGGGGCAGAACGCCATGGCTCAAGTTGCTGAGGAAGAGGAAGCGGCTGAAGCGGCGGGACGCAGCAACAGAGCGGAAGGACAACCGCCTCGCAACACTGCGCACAACCCCGATGTGGCCTTGCGGCCCCAAGACGACGAGATGGGCGTGGTGATGCAAGGCTGGCTGGAGAAGTGTGGCCAGCAGTTCAAGACGTGGAACTGGCGCTTCTTCGTGCTGCGGAACGACGGCGTGTTGTCCTATTACGCCGATGAGACTCTCAAGAAGCTGAAGGGTTCGATGGACATCGGATACGGCTCCAAGGCGGACGTGTCAGTGCAAGCCAACGCCATGGAGAAGAAGTTTGTGTTTATGATCTCTACGCCGCAGCGCAACCTCATGATCTCGGCGCCGTCGGAGCGCATGATGACCAAGTGGATCGCTCGCCTGCATGCGGCTGGGGCCGTGCCTACCCAGCCGTGGGACCCATTGCGCAAGACGGTGAAGTTCTACGTGCGCGACACGGAGTGCAACCACGAGTGGAAGCGCTACGACGACCCAACGTCCTACATTCACATGGAGGGCTGTCTGTTGAAACGCGGCCATGTCAACAAGAACTGGAAGAACCGCTTCTTCCGGATTGAAAAGGGCGAGCTGAGGTACTACACGGAGAACCAGAGCGAGCTGAAGGGCTCGGTGCCGCTGAAGGACACGATCGTGAGTCCGGGCATGGCGCAGTGCCCCGACGGCCGGAAATACTACTTCGTGCTGACGTCCAAGGACGGCAAGTTCGAGATGCACTTGAACGCGCTGAACGAGTCATCCATGCATCTCTGGATCGAGGCTCTGCAAGAAGCGCAGACGGCACTCGGCAGAATGGCGGGCAAGAAGGGTACGGTGGCGGGCTTGGCACTCGTGGTCAAGCGCGCCGAGGAGATCCCACTGGGCAAGATTGGCGTGCTCTTCAGGCGCCCGGAGGACATTGACATCGAGATGCAGAAGCGCACCGAGGCGCTCATCGTGGCGTCAAGCCCGAGAAACCGCGGCGTTTCCGTAGGTAGCCAGCTTATCTCCGTCGAAGGCCGCAGTATTCTTCGCGAGACGTACGCCGAGGCGCGCAAGATCCTGCGTGCGTCGTCGTTCCCGCTGCGGCTCGAGTTCCTGCTGCCGCCGTACAAGCGCGGCGTCCTGATCAAGAAGTCCCGCTCGGGCTTCGAAAACTGGAAGAGGCGCGTGGTCATCGTGACGAACGGTGAGATCCACTACTACAAGGAGGTATCGTCGTTCAGCAACGGCAAACGAGCCCCGGCCGAGCTCAAGCACCGCAAGTCCTTCTCGCTTTACGGCTGCTACCTGAACTTGGTGCATTTCCCCGGGCGCGACCTGTGCATCGTGGTGGCGCGCTCGCCCTCGGACAAGCTGGTGCTGCAGACGCGCACGGACGAGGAGCGCATGGAGTGGGCCAGCGTCATCTACTGCAGCATCCGCATGGTGTCGCAGGGCATCACGTCGGGCCACATCGAGAACCTGCAGCTGGAGCAATCGCGGCTGCCGTCCAAGCAGACGTCGTCCGACCTGAAAGGCAGCTTCAAGGACTCCGACCAACTCGAATTCTAAGTCAACCACGACAACGTGTAGCGGCACTGATCATGAACATGACCGAAGTGCCTGCATACACACGTAAAACGCAAATGAAGCAACGCAATTTATTTAAAAAGGATGGATCGGCTGGCCGTGACTCATGCGGATATCTTTTCGTCATCAAGCCGAGATACAAGAAGTTTCCTTTTACAGGGCCCCTTTCTGATACAAGGAGTTTCCTTGCAAGGCCTATTTCTGAAGCTGCCGGTCTTCAAGAGATGAACCGACATCAGTTTCCCTTCAGCTCGATGCCCTTGAGGATGAAGCACAACGGCAACAGCCTTCATGCACTATTCCATCGCAGCTTCCTTCCAGCACTCGAAAGCTTTTTTTTTTCTTTTTCCACTAATTTAAGCGCCAACCAATCGCTGATTTTCGCCTCCTCAATTCCGATTTCGGATTGGCCAAAACTGTCTCTCGCGCACTGCGATCCTTTGGCCTCTCCCTGCTCCGGGCACACACCCAAAAAGTCGTCGGCGAGACAGAGTGGCGAGCGCGCGCGTCGGGCGAGTCCCCCCTTGCTTCCTCCCGCCCCCTTTGCGCCTGCTTCTGCGTACCCCCGAGCCAGGTGCGTCGTCTGCCTGCAGCCTGCGACCGCGCTCCGTTGGGCTGGCGGGCTGTTGACATACGCAGTTGGTTTTAAATTAACGTAACAGATCGGACAAATGGCGGCGGCAGCGGCTGGTACGTCTACGTCTGCGAGGCTAATATTATTCCCGGAGAGAAGAGTCCGCGTGTGTTTGAGCCTCCTTTAATATGTCATATTTTTCTATTATTTATTACGAGCAGAAGACAACAGCCTGTACCCGATCGCGATCCTCGTGGACGAGCTCAAGCATGAAGACGTGCAGCTGCGCCTGAACTCGATCCGCCAGATCCGCATCATCGGTACATACTTCGCCAATGTATTCTTGCTGATACTGCACCCAATTAAGTTTTATAACGGGCTGCTTCGATGTATGGCACATTTCTCTTTCCAGCGGAGGCGCTGGGTCCCGAGCGCACGCAGAACGAGCTACTGCCCTTTATGAACGGTAAGCAGTTTCAGTCTTTAGCCTCCGGTACCTATCAACTTCTGACAATTACCTTTTTTATCCTGATATTGTAGACTCGCTGGATGACGAGGATGAGGTGCTGCTCGTGATGGCCGAGGAGCTCGGCGACTTCGTGGACGTGGTGGGCGGTCCGGCTCACGCGTACTTGCTGCTGAAGCCGTTAGAGTCGCTGGCGACAGTGGACGAGGCCTCGGTTCGTGACATGGCAGTGCGCTCGATCTGCAAGGTGGTGGAGGCAATGGAGCCTGATCACGTGGCGGAACACTTTGTGCCGGTGCTCCGGCGTCTTGTCACGCGCGACTGGTTTACGTCGCGCATTGCGTCGTGCAGCCTCTTCCAGGTCGGCTACGCGAGACTTTCGGCGGAGATTCAGGCTGAAATGCGCGGCATGTTCGGGCAGCTTTGCCGCGACGACACGCCTATGGTGAGGAAGGCTGCGTCCGCTGCACTTGGTGGCTTCGCTTCCGTTATGGACGGTCCTAGCGCCAGCGCTGAGATGCTGCCGCTGTACCTGGCGCTGGCTACGGACCGCCAGGACTCGGTCCGGATACACACGATCGACAACGCTGTCGCGCTGGCACGCTTGGTCCCCGCTGAAGTTCTCCCGACGCAGGTGTTGCCGACCATCTTTGAAACGGCGCGTGATGGCTCGTGGCGCGTGCGGTGGTCCGTGGCCAACCGCTTCCCGGAAATTTGCGAGGCCTTGAATGCAGAGACCATCAATTCGACGTTCTGTGACTCGGTGGTTTCGCTGCTGGAGGATAATGAGGCTGAGGTACGCACTGCGGCTACATCAAAGATCCTCGGCGTTGCGCGCCTCCTGCAACCGCAGCGAATTGTGGAGAAAATCGTACCTTGCTTTCAGCGTCTTGCGCGCGACATGTCGGATCACGTGCGCTCCGCTCTGGCTGCTGTGGTGATGAAGGTCGCCCCATTCCTTGGACGCGACCTTACAATTGAGCACCTCTTGCCCCTCTTCTTGCTTGTAAGTGATACCTGTTTTCATGGACTGGATTGGAATTGATTCACTAACCCGGTCGGGTGTGGTACAGCTACTGAATGACCAGAACTCGGAAGTGCGCTTAAACGTCATTTCAAATCTGGAAGAGGGCAACAAGGTAAACAAATTGCTCTATGGGCATCACGCGGATAACTGCGTACTTGGAACTGATGCATCTGCCATTGTCTAGGTTATTGGGATCGAGCTTCTCTCGCAATCGCTCCTGCCTGCTATTGTGCATCTTGCGGAAGATCGCCAGTGGCGTATCCGTCTGGCGATCATAGAGTACATTCCGTTGCTAGCGGCACAGCTGGGACGCGACTACTTCGAAGAGCAGCTGGCGGAGCTCTGCATGTCGTGGCTTGTGGACAATGTATTTTCGATCCGCGAGGCAGCCACGATCAATCTGAAGAATCTGACGGAGCACTTCGGCGTGGACTGGGCACGGACGAGCGTGGTGCCGCGGATCTTGGCCATGCACTCAAACGCCAACTATCTGCACCGCCTAACCTCTCTGCACGCAGTTAAGGTGCTTTGTGAAGCGATGACTCCCGAGACGATTCAAACACTCCTTATCCCTTTGGTGGTGGAGCTGGCTCAGGTATGGATGAACCTCTCTTTGCTGCTTAAGAAACCGGCAGTCGTTTGTGCTTACCGCTGCTGTTTTTTGTTGTTTTTGTAGGACCCCGTTCCGAACATCCGCTTTAACGTTGCAAAAACATTGGAGGTGCTCGGCCCTAAAGTAGACGCGGAGGCGTGTGCGAGCACCGTGACCCCATGCCTCACGGCTCTGCTGCAGGATGGCGATGCCGACGTTGTCTTCTTTGCGCAGCGGGCGCTCGCTACGCTCGGCTAGTTTTAGGTAGATATTGCCTGTATCTCATTCCCGAAGAAAAGACAAAAGACCACTGCGCAATAAACTCAACATATACATCGAAGCAAAGCACTTGCTATTGCTGTGTATTTAGTGCAACATGCATTTGACTCGGTTGCTCGTTTCCTTCGATCAAAGCTGGTGACTCATGTGGTCGTACACGGCGTTAGATACCCACCATCTCCAGAAGGTCTCAAACGAAATCTCGCTTGATATCTGAGCGTCATCTTGTCTGCTCGCGTTCTTGACATGCTGCTGCATCTGCATCCACATCTTGTCGATTTCACTTGCGGTTAAAGCCACTTGCATGCCCAACTCTTCCGACAACACTTGAAGCTGGGCCTTCACCAGAAATCCGTTGGCATCAGCAACCTTCTCAAATGCTGCTTTCAGCTTACTTCGCTCGCTCTCAGCATTGTTATCGCCATCCGAAGCACGTTTGACCACGAGCGCCTCCCCGCGAACTGCAGCGTCTGCATGGCGCTGAAGCTTCCGCAATTTCGACGTCTGTATATGTTAAGTTAGGAAACAATTAGATGTGTGGGTTTCAAGGCAATCAGTCTAACTTGATACCATAATCGCCTCGGTCGCTTCGTCTTCGATATTGTAGCACAGTCGAATCCCCTCCGCATATGCAGCCATCGCATTTGCATGGTTCTACAACACAACCGAAAATTAAGTAAAAAAAGTGACTATGGCAGTCACTGAATGGACCTACCCCACAAAATGTGAACAGCTCTCCGGTTTCAATTAGCACTTGCACTTCTCCCTGCACAGACAAAACACTTCTGATCACCTCTGGAAGCTATGTTCAGCCAATACCATTAAAAAATGTTATCTAGGACGATAAACGCACAGCCAAGACATGCACGGCGTACCTGGTACAATCGTCGAGTCTTCTCTAGCATATCATGGAGTGTGGTCTGCATTGTTTCAGCCGAGTCAACGGCTTCATCTTCCATATCATCCCTACTAGGCTGGGTGGGCTGCTCTGCGTGCTGATCGATCTGCCACGCTGTTCGTTGAAGGCGAATCAAATAGAGTCGGCATTCTGCCGAGCACGAAAAGCAATCAACAACTTAAATGTAAACCCAGAATCTGTATAACGTACAGGTAATCAGCAATTGCACCTACCTGCAAGACGGAAGATGATTTGGGGTAGATCGATCGATTCGAAGTCAGGGTTCTTGGTTCGGCCGATCACGAGCAAAAGCTAGGAAACAATACAACGAGAACCGCATCAGCAAATCCGAAAGCGCTAAGGCCTAAGCTAGGTCTGAATAGGTAGAGCCCACCTCGTATTTTGTTATGACCGTCTCCAACTCGCGCTGTCTTTCACGAACACCGGGCTTCAGCACGCTGGAACCCCGTCGCAGGGTGGTCATAGCGATCTGTACGACGCCCCCTCGGAAATATGAAGCAGATCGGTTTTAGCTAAAGTATTGCTAAACATATTTTATCGCACCGAAGCACGATCAACTCTTCCATTCAAAAAATGGCCTACTACTCTATCGGTGAAAGGGACTAAAATGACTACGTGTACTGCTTGGAAAGATATGTTGCGCGCGCCTTGCTTCAGAGTGCAGCTGAGCTGATAATGCTTAATTGACTTCATCATGTCGTCGCAGATGCTGCGCGTCGTCTTTCATAGTCCGGGTCATCTGTGGGCAGCTCGAAACGACAAAGCGGGCACGAGTTGTGATCCTTCAGCCATGGCAGAATGCAGTCCGGGTGAAACGAGTGCTCGCAGGGCAGACGGTGGACCTCATCATCCACGGCAAAGAAGTCCTTGCACACGGGGCACTCAGCGCTGCCGTCAACATCGCTCTGAGTGATCTTCACCTTCGGCAACTTCTCCACAACTTCCTTAGCTGCCGGTGGTGCTCCATGCTAGAAAGTTTGTAAAACACACCTTTAAATCGTCAGCTACAACTTCACGCTTCATCATCAAAGCAGTCACGCCCTTACCCGATTGGGGTCATTCTGCATGAGCTGGTTGATCACATTAGCCATATTGCCAAATGCGTAGTCGCCTGGATTGCTTGCCAGCATAGGGAACATGCCTCCCAGGGCGTCCAAAAGGCCCAACGGATCTCCACCTTCTCCCGACTCACTGACGAAAAACTCCACGGGGTTCCCATTGCTGCTCATAAAACGCGTACTGCGTCCACCAGCGCCCGACAAAAACTGAAACAAGCTGCCCAAAACCAAAGCAAACCAACACTATCAGCATTCTACTCGTGTCTACAAGATTAACATCTACTCACTCAGGAAGCGGCGGCGGGCCATCGAGTCCTTCATCTGTATCTGCAAACCGCGTCGCTCGAACAGAAGGCCTGCCCATCGCAGAAAAGGAAGCAATAAAAACATTATCAGCAACATAACTTTTCTCGAAATATTGTTGTCGAATATGCACAATACCGCGGCAGTGGGGGAGTTCCTCCGAACTCGTTGCGGATCTCAGCACGCGTGTTATTCTCCGTAGAGGCCGCAGGGAGCTGCGTCTGGGCCTGCGTGTCCTCCACCTGCTCCACCTGGAAATCCTGCGGCGGATCGTCCTAATGCCGATAAACAAAGGATATAAACAGGTTACGTTACGAAGGACAAGTGGAGGAATTATCCTCTCTTCTTTGCCACGCAGGGCCAAGCTCACCACACCCACCTCCTCGATCTCCTCCACAAAGTTGCCGCTGCACTGCCCACAGCAGACCTCCTCGCTGGGCTCGTCCACGCGCGTGTCCACGGCGGCGGCGCACTGGTGGCACCAGAAGCGCGGCGTCTCCTGCCCGGCTGACGTCGGCGTCGGCGTCGGCGTCATCGCAATTTTTCTGACTTGATAAGAGGGCTCAGCCAATTAGGGACAGAAACGAGGAGAATATTACTAGTAGTAGATATGGGTCTGGGTTGTGTGATATCCCGTAAATAGACAGGTGATGCTGCAGTGCGCTTCAACTCACTTGGGCTCCGATCTTTGGCAAGCTATTGCTGCATGCAGCATGTATTTAACATTTTCTCGATTAATGGATGCAATGCATGGAGCTACAACTTTTTTTGTTGGTTTGTAGCGTTAATTGCTCTAGGCGTACAGCTGCTTGGAGTAGGTGAACAGGTCGTGCACGCCGCCCTCCTTCTGCGCGCTGATGGTGCGGCGCTCGAAGCGCAGCTCGCCCGAGTAAAGCGAGACGTGCAGCTGCGGGATGGAACGCACGCCCAGGTCCTGGAAGCCGTGGCGGATGCTCTGCTGGATGTACGGCAGGTACTTGTGCACGCTGCCCTGGTCCACGACGGCACCGGACACACCGACAGCAACGTGGCTCGCAGAGGCGGCAGCGTGGTCGGGGTCGCCGTGGCGGTAGTACTCGTGGCTGCCGCTGCCGTAGTAGTGCTTGAGACGCATGCCGTCCTGGAAGAAGTAGTCGCCGGGGGCCTCCGCAGTGCCAGCAAGGCTCGAGCCCATCATCACAACCGAAGCGCCCAGGGAGAGGGCCTTGATCGCAGCACCAGGGCTGCCAATGCCACCGTCGGCAATGACGGGGACACCAAAGTCCTTCGCCAGAAGGGCAGTGTTGTAGATGGCCGACAGCTGGGCACGACCCACAGCCTTCACAACTTGCGAGGTGGACACGGAGCCCACACCCATACCAACACGCACGCCGTCCACACCAGCGTCCAGCAGGTGCTGCACCTGCTTCATGGTCACAACGTTGCCACCGACAACTTCGACCGACGGGTGCGTTTGCTTGATGTACTAATAGATATGAAGGGCAAAGACCGTCAGGTTAGTTATGTAAGTCGAGGATACGCACACGAGCACAGATATCGTACCTTGACCAGCTCAATCTGAATCTCGCTGTCACCCTGGCGGGCGTCGAGCGCAATAACGTCGGCCCCAGCAGCCGCAAGCGCGTCGATACGCGGCTTCGCCTGCTCGTTAACCGACACGGAAGCGCCCACCAGAAGCTTCTGGGTCTCCGGGTCACGGACAGCGTTCGGGTAGTCGCGGTGCTTGAGCAGGTCAAGGCGAGTCATGAGCGACACGAGGTTGCCCGACGCGTCCACGATGGGAAGCGTGCCCTTCTTGGCCTCCTTCAGCACCTTGTTCGCCTCCTCAAGCGAGATCGGATACTTGCCAACTACGAGCTGCTCGAGGGGCACCATAATGCTCGACAGAGGGACCGAGCGGTCCTCCAGGAAGTCGACATCGCGGCTCGTGACCAGGCCAACGAGCTTGCCCTTGACGCTTCCATCCTCCGTGATAGGCACGCCGGACACCTTCAGCTCGTCGAGGTCAGCCACAGAGTTGGACGGGCTCAGCACCTTCGGCTCGGGGATGAAGCCGTTCTCGTAGTGCTTGACCGCGCGCACCATCTCAGCCTGCTGCTCAATTGAGTTATTGCAGTGCAGGAAGCCCAGACCGCCCTGAAGGGCAATGGCAATGGCCATGTTGGCCTCCGTCACCGTGTCCATGGGGGAGCTCACAATAGGCGCCGACAGCTTGATCTTCTTGGTCAGACGCGTCGCCACATCCACATCTTGCACACCGAAGTTGACTGCAATGCAAATGACACATTAGCCACATCAACACCAATGCATATGCATAGCACAAAGTGCAACGTACTGTGTCCAGGCTACAGTGAAGCAGGTAGAGGGGGGAAGGCGTTGACATGTATCAATAGCATCAAAGGACACGCAAAATGAGCACAACCATTTTCCAGTTAAAGAGAGGTGCGCAACGGTGCGTACCAGAGAGATGACGTCATCGAAGGTGAGACCGTTGCTGTCCTTGTTGTGGAAGAGCTGCTTGGCGCTCACACCATCGAAGAGGCTCTCGTCAACGCTGCTCATTATTTGTTGCGCTTTGCTCGTCTGGTTAGGAAATGGCAGGTCGAGGACGTCTCTTTGGCAATTGAGTGGACGGTACATTTTGACCAATCAGGCGAAAGTCGACTTTTGAAAAGTGCATGTTGAAGTTGTCTTGCTTTTCCTTTTGATTTTATCTTAGCTTTTAGAGATTTTAGAGACGGCAGAGCTGCATGAACAGGTCTTGCGCACGTTGGTCGTCCCACTCGGATGAATTGTTGTTGCTTTTGCCGCGATTGTTGTTGGGGAGGTGGTTGCTGGTTGCTGAGGCGTATGCTGGGGGGTTTGCAGGCTTCGATGGGATTTGTGGAGCCTTGGATCGGTGTTCAGGTCGCCCTGGTGGGCGCGTTACCGGGGGCTCGGACTGGGGCAGCATTTGCTTAAGCAGTTCCTGCAGCTGTTCTTCCGGCGAAAGCATCTTCGTTGGATTGTCGGCCTCTCGAGGGGGTATAAATGCTTGAACGGGTCTCGTTGGGGGTGGAAGAGAACTTGTGCGGTTGACTGGAGGTTGGATCTGCGCGCACGAAACTGTTTCAATGTCGAACAAGTCGCCATATGGAGGAGGTGGCGAGTCGGTTCGCGGGAGCACACGATGGTTTGTGGCTTGATTGGAGTAGGGTGGCTCTGGGTGCTGTACGATATACTGCAAAGACCTTTGCGGAGGTGTACGCTTGGTGACAGGTGGTAGTGTGTGCTTGCTGGGGAGTGATGTTGTCATCCGTTTTGGTCTATATCGTACAAGAAAGCAGCATTGCGTATGAGGACATCACTGGTCGTCGAGTTCAAAGCAAAGCATATGCTATGCTATGCTATAGCATAGCATACTTACATTCTCTTCTTCTTTGGTGACTTCGATCGGCGGCGTAGTTGAGGCTTTTGCTTCCTGTTCCTCCAGGAGAGATCAGCACCGTTCAATACACGCCATCATCAATGAAGGTATTTTGACTTACAGTGTTTGAAGCTCCTGCTGAACGATTTTCTTGCGTAGACTGGGATCGCTCTGCCGTAACATCGAGATTGCATCTGCCGATGGATGAAAGATTCCAATTTCGGTACGATGATGCTGTCGAAAATGCTGATCAAAATGCTCATCACTTCGATTGCTGAGTGCAGTAGAAGGATCCACCTCATGGTTTGGGTACTCCAAGAAATCTAGATGCACGCACAAGTGATGACTATTGATTAATAGATAGCAAAGTCATCTGAGAACTGGCAGCCGAACGTACATCCTGGTGTTCGAGCTCTCAGCATCATATTCTCGAGTTTTAGCAGACGAATCTGCTCCTTCAGATCCTTGATTAGTTTTTCCTGTTCAGGCAGAAGTCATGAAATAGCTGTGTTAGCTGGCTCCGAAACATGCTGAAAATGAACATGAGCCTTACATGAGGAGTAAGCAGAGCAGTCGGGCGGTTCTTGATCTTGGCGACACCCATAGCAAATTCGAGCGTACGGGTGGACTCAACCGCAAATTGGGGCGAAGAATTCACGCACGCGATCATGAGCGTCTTGCAGTTTCCTCCAAGACTATCCAGCAGTAGCATCGTGAGTTTTGAGTCGCGGTACGGAACAAACTTGCTTTTCCCCGTCCTACTACACTTGGGTGCGTTCATAGCCTGAATGACCTGGCTGAGGCAGTGAAGGCTTCGATTGATATGACACGTTTCGCGAAGTTGTGTCCCGACCGCGCCCGAGTCCGACGCGCGCTCGCTCCCAGCCAGATCGACAATGGTAATTTTTCCATAGCGCTTTCCCCCAACAGAGTCTGGTGAATCGGGCCTTAGTGGGGCAGCATCAATATATATCGTAACAAGACAGTGACTTCGATTCGAGCGTTCATTCAGCAGGTGGCTGGACTTGGCGCGGTGAGTTGCGGCTGCTTTCACCACCCGTACAATCTCTCGAGCTGTCACGCATTCCACCACGGTGGCGTTCTCAAGGAAGAACCCGTGGGTCTTTGACGATCGCACCGCTAAGGTCTCCTTTCGAGGGTCAAACACATCGCGTACCTGTTCGTTGTAAATTTCGACACAAGTTACACGAAGCGTGTACTCAACTTCTCCCTTTCGAGCTGAAATGGCATTCATGAGCTCTTGAGCCGTTCGGGGTAGAAGCCCGTCCTGCTCGTGCAAAGCTACCCTGCGCTCGGTCACACCATCTTCCTTTCCAAAAATTGTGTAGGATTTGCCAGCCCCAGTCTGACCGTACGCGAATATGGTAACCGGATAGCCGTCTAGCGCAGCTTCGACAAGCTCCTTCGCTCGCACCTGGTCGAAAACATCTTCTTGAGACGAGTTTGAGGGCAAGAATGTTTCGCATCGAAATGTGGCTGCTCGTGTACGGGTTGCATCGCTGTATACGAAGAGCTCTCCCGGGTTCTCAGGGCTGGCCGCTACACATTCTTGGTCGCTCACGGGTGTTTCCCTGCTGCTAGCGCTACCGTTGCGCTCAGAAGCAGCAACATAAGGTCGAGCACGAACCACGACACGGATCTTCTCCTCTTTCTCCATCTCCTTTTGGTTCAAGGGTACGTAGAGTGCAGATAACACGAAAGCATTTGAGTACGTATATTTAGGAAAGTTTCGTCTAGGTCTATTCATACTTGCGGTTTAAAGCGCTTGCTATGGGGTCGGGAATGGGAGAAAATGGCGCAAATGTATCGTAGCAACTACTGCTCGCTAGTTCGCTTGCCTCCCCCCCTCATGTGCAGCGTTGATTGACCTACATCTCACAGGCTGCTGATGAGTCATCAGTGATGACCACTTCAACTTGCTCTGTGCCAATTCCATTGGCAAAAAAATCAGCACTAAAACCGCATATCATTGGTCAAAATAATAACTCCCCCTTTTTGCGGTCTCCATTCAGCAAAAGCAGCAAGCAAGCAGGTAAAGCCCCACCTAAAGGTGTTGTCGTTGTGCGTCCGTAGCGGGGAGAACACTCATTAATGGCCCATGCAGTCCCGCTCAATTGAATCAACAAGTTCTTGTGCATCTAACCATGCCCATTTTCCCGCCTCTTTCGCCGTAGAACCTCGTTGAAAACAACTCCGAAATGGGTGTCCAGGAGCCCAAGAAGCGTGCTAATGTTGAGCTGGCTCGAGGCATCAACGCCATCTCCGCCAACAGCCTGGCCAAGACAAATGGCCGCGTGTTCGCCCACAGTGCCGCTAACAGCAAGACCAAGGCATCGAAGGCCCCCGCCCAGCCTGCGCACTCGACCAAGAAGTGGTATCCGGCCGACTACATCCCGAAGCCGCTGCCGTCCGCCAAGACCAAGCGCAACAGCGTCAAGACCGCCAAGCTCCGCAAGTCCATCACACCCGGCACGGTGCTCATCCTGCTGTCTGGACGCTTCCGTGGCAAGCGCGTGGTGTTCCTGAAGCAGCTGCCGTCGGGCACGCTGCTGGTCACTGGTCCGTACAAGGTGAACGGCGTGCCGCTACGTCGCGTGAACCAGTCCTTCGTCATTGCCACTTCCACGCGGATGGACTTGACGGACGTGCAGCTGCCGGAGATTGATGACGAGTACTTTACCAAGGACAAGCCGGCCAAGAATAGCAGCAAGGAGGACCGCTTCTTCGCGGCGCAGCAGATGGCGGTACGTTGATGATTTTATATGCGTTGGTGCCCTGCGTGGATGAGTCCTCCTGTGTATTGTGTGGTCCCTGTGAGAGCCGAGGGGTGTGGCTATGGGGGTTGCAAAAATGCGCTTGGGATCGCAATAAGTTCCTCCACCTGTTGAACTGACGGTGGCTTTTTGTGCAATGCAGTCGGCGCCCGTGATCGCGGAGCAGCGCAAGAAGGACCAAAAGACGGTGGACGCTCTGCTCATGAAGAAGCTGGCGAACGAGCCGTACCTGCGCGCGTACCTGAACGCTAAGTTCACGCTGACCAAGAACGACCGCGTCCACGACATGCGCTTCTAAGCTACTGTTAGTCTACGAGTTCCAGTGCATGGCGCGACGATTCAAATACGTATGCAGGAGACGCGGTCTTAGGTTGACCCGCTTGATGGTATGGCGTTGGCATGAAGTAATATGACGGACCCGAAGACGTATTTCATATCAAAAACCAACCACGCTTGGCTAATGGCTCATGCACATGCGAGCGGTTCGGGGTTCTGCTCAATACGCTTCTTGGATCGCAGGTACTACAGGGAACGCAACGAGATAGACAAGCGGTCAGGGAAGTCTCAAGGGGGCAATTGACGACGCTTTGCGCAGCAATCGCCGACACATCACCACGATGGCAAGGCAAAAGCAGGACACATACCTTTCGCCGGTCGCGAAGTGCTTGTCGAGCCCACTGGAGCTCCAATACGATCTCCTCCCGCGAGTGGGTCGCGAGGATCTCCTGAACGATAGCCAGCTGCGACGAATTCCCATCCTGGCCGCGCTGCAGCGGCGCTCTGTCCATGTTTTCCACTTGGCGCTCGAGCTCCTCGCGCACATCGGACGCTGACGTTTCTGCTTGGAGCGCGCCGCCGCGTATTTCTACAGCCGACGCGCCGTCGTCACGCTCGGAGCCCTCGGAGCTGATCCCGTCCTCCTCGCCGCCGTCCTGGACGAGGGTCTGGTGGCCAACGACTTCGCCCTCCTGCGGGTCCTCATGCGCGGCTTCAAGTGGCGCAATCGGCTGCGGTGACGGCGGACCAATCACTGCTCCTTGCTCGCACGAGCGTTTAACTTCCTCGTCTCCACTGCTCGAGCTGGAATCTTCTGCGTGCTCTTCCGGCTCGGGTGGGAAGCGCACTGAGACGCCGAAGAGCGAGTCCTCCATGCGCGGCAGCCGCAGCTTGCCGTCATCGCCCCAATCCAGCGCGAAGGCCGAGGCCGCTGCCGCCGGTCCAAGCAGCGCCCACGCGCCGTCCAGTTGGCGCCGGATATCAGCGACGAGCAGCTCCATGTCGTCGCGCACTTGGTGCACGACGCGGCGACGCGCCCGCCAGCCGCGGAAGACGCGCTGCAGTACATCGTTGCATGCAGCCACGCAGGTGTCAGTTAATCGGTCGTCGTCAATGGAGTCAGCCGACACGTCCGTCGACACATAGCTACAGTTCAAGAAGGACAAGAAGCAGAAAAAAACTATTTTCGGGCGTTAAATAAAACTCCTTGCAATTCACCTGTATCCTGCTCGCAGCCGCGTGGCGAGCCTGAGCTTGAAGCCGTTGCCGCTGCTGCTGCTGCTTGTGCATGAAGAAGCAAGTGTCTCGCCCGCGTGCGTCAGCGCCGGCGATTATGCCTCTACTGCAGCGCTTCAAGCGAGAGAGCACGAAAAGATTCAATCAAGGCGGTCGTGCAAAGACCACGTTAAACCGGTTGTGTGACACTTCCCGGCTGCCCCTTCATCTGACGCGCCACGGTACTGGCCACCTATTTGGAGCGTTTCCAAGCGCGCCCGGTCATTTAGCAAAGACGCGCTGAGCCCACGCCCCACGACGACGCGAAGCCCAAGCAGGAGCGACTGACCGACCGACCGACACAATTCATTAGAGGAGGAGATTAAACAGCCAGCCGTTCACTACCTACATGAAGCTGAATCTGCCGAGTCTGCCCAGCCCCGGCGGCGCCGGCTGGTCCGTGGCGCTGGCCCTGGCGCTGGCGCTGCAGGTGGTGCTGTACCGCAAGACGCTGCAGGACGCCGTGCGCGACGGCCGCAAGCGCCTGCTGGTGTTCAAGACCATGCACCGGCGCTTCGCCAACCAGCGGCTCAAGCGGCTCAACAGTCTGGGCGACGACCGCAAGTCCCAGTGGATGTGGAAGAAGGCGGCGGGCGCCGCCGTGTCCGTGGACAGCGACAGCAGCAGCGAGGAGAGCGCGGACGGCACCGGCAGCACGGACGGCCTCATCTCGTCGCAGAAGAAGCTCGTGCTCGTCATGGTGGGGCTGCCCGCGCGCGGCAAGAGCTTCGTGGTGCACAAGACGCTGCGCTACATCGAGTGGCTGGGCTTCCCCACGCGCATGTTCAACGTGGGCAACCTGCGCCGCAAGCTGGGCAAGGCCGGCGAGGACGCCAAGTTCTTCAGCGCCGACAACTCGGACGCCACGCGGCTGCGCGAGGAAATGGCCATGGACGCGCTGGACGACCTGCTCGAGTGGCTCGAGACCCAGGGACACGTCGCGGTGTTCGACGCGACCAACACGACCAAGCTGCGCAGGTACAGTGCTAGAACGCTGCAAGGTTTGCGGGGGTTGGGCGATGATATTAATTGAGGCTAACTTGTTGTGGTACTTTGTGGTGCTGGGGGTTGATGCAGACAACACATTCTGGAGAAGGTGAGCTCGCACCGCAATGTCCGCGTCATGTTTGTGGAGAGCATTTGCGACAACGAGGAGCTGCTCGAGGCCAACTACCGTCGGTGGGTTGCAAATCTCGCAGGATGAAGCAGTTGACCGTCGCACGCGGCATGGATAAGTTGTGCTAACCCCCGCTGGCGTTGTGCTGTGTTGCTGCTTGTAGGAAGCTCTCGAATGCGGACTACAAGGACAAGGACCCCGAGGTGGCGCTGGCTGACTTCCGGCAGCGCGTCATGGAGTACCAGAAGGTCTACGAGACTGTGGAGGATACGGAGGATGGCGGTAACGCGTGCTACGTGAAGGTGTACAACGCTGGCGAGAAGATTCAGGCGCGGTACTGCCAGGGCTTCCTGCAGAGCCACATCGTGTCGCTCCTGCAGAACATTCACCTTTGTCCGCGCCGGATCTGGCTGGTGCGCCCTGGGCCCAGCATCACAAGCTGCAAGGGCATCTTGGGGCTCGACACCGAGCTGGCGCCCGAGGGCCACCGAGTCGCGCGTGCCATTGCGCGGTTCGTGGAGAAGCTGCAGCTCGAGCGCCCCATGGAGGTATGGACGAGCCCCATGAAGCGCGCGAGAGAAACGGCCAACTACCTCCCCACCCGCAACTTGAAGCGCTACGTGACCACCACGCTGCTCAACGAGCTCGGCGGCGGCGACTTCGAGGGCCTCACGTACGACGAGATCGAGCGCTTTTACCCGAAGCACTACGCGGCGCGGCTGCAGGACAAACTGCGTTACCGCTACCCCGGTGTGGGCGGCGAGAGCTACGTGGATGTGATCTCGCGCTTGCGCTCGCTGATCGTGGAGTTCGAGCGCAAGAAGCGCGACGTGCTGGTGATCTGCAGTGAGTCCATCCTGCGCTGCCTTATGGGCTACTTCGCTGGCTGTGAGGCCGCCAAGGTGCCGCACCTGCAGTCCTACGAGGACACGGTCATCGAGCTGAGCCCGCACCGGGACGGCTGCGACAGCAAGCTCATTCCGCTCGAGTTCGAGGAGGACGCTGTGGAGGATGTCTCTCATGTGCAGTAAATCACCGTCCGCTCCACTGTGCAGCTACGCGGCTGAGATAACGAGGGGGATCGAAGCTCAGCTTGGACGACGCCTCAGAAGTACAACTACATTGCACTCGTTGCATATAAACCACCCCACTTATCTAGTCGGGCACTCAAGGGAAGGGCCTCAGCATTTTGTACATACGCCGAGGACCGGGAAAGCAAAATATACCTCTCTGGGCTTTCAATATCAAATGGTCAAGTTGAAGTTGTTTGCCGAGAGAAGTTGAAGCGTGTCCAAATGCACCGACGGAATTGAGTCTCACCTGCTTTCCACTGCAATACCTGCCATGACGAGAATGAGAAGCACGAGAGGCAACCTCAACCACTCAACCGGTCGCTGGCTGTGATGCTCGCTTTGTCGTGACAGGCAGCTGCAGGTCGAATGGTTTCGTGACGAAGGATCAAGAAATCCCACTTCCTTTAACACGGCAACGCGCTTGAGGCAGGCGCAACCGAGTCGACAAAAGCTTCTAAAGTGCCGAGCTTCCGGTCGATTTTGATTGATGTGACGCGATTTTGAGCGTTTGAAGCTCCTCCATCCACTGAGCACAGGAACATGGAGATGCTAGCAAACCTCCCGTTGTCAGTCTGTTCAAGCATCATCGCCTTTGCAATGCCCGGCTACTGCGACGATATTATACCAAGCGGATATTCACTGCCCATGAAAAAAAAACTCAAGTGCCGGCACCTGCGTGTCGAGCAGCAGCGTCATTTGTAAACCAAATCGTCGAGGAGTTCAAACGAACCACGCTCACCTTTGTGATCCGTTCTTTCAATCTTTGTGACCGCAGCTGAATGCTCAGCGACTTCCGCGTGCACACGAACGTCACAAAAGTCTGTCGTTGACAATGAACATTAGTTGGGATTGGAAGGAATATTTCCGTGACTGTGACGATGAAATACTCGATGCTAGCAGTCGAGTGGCGGGTTCTGAAGGTTGCCGAGCGGGGTTCAGCTCTTATATGCCTAACGTTCATACAGCCCTAAGGGGTTGCCCATCCTTTCGGCTACCCTGGTTAGCTCCATCAGAGCTGGACGCTAAACTATTCGAGCCCCAGACTCGAAGGTTTTTGGCGACTGAAGCAGTGGCAATGAATTGCCCTCTTCTTACCCGTTTGGCGCTGGTGCGTTGGTCTAACATCCGACGTACTCCTACTTACTGAGCATGTACTGATAACTCTTGGCGGGTTGACATTCATAGAACGACTGGAAGCTCACGATATCAATTGTACGGTATTGGATAATGCACCCCGAAAACGCCCCAAATCCCAAAGTTTTTCCCAAATGATTTAAGATCATGGGGAACGTTTTGGTACATATTTAGGACAGAATAACCTTCAGTATGAAAGAGCAGCACAGGGCGGACACTCGCGCGTTGGCTCTCGTCTGCGGACTTAGCGACGGGTCTGCGGGGGGCCCGCCCCTCTCTCGCTTCGCTCGGGGGGCGCCGCTGCGCGGCCTGCCCCACCCCCTTGTCCCTTACGCTAAGTTCCTCGTCTCGGCCAGGCGCGGTGTCTAGAAAAAAAAATATCGGGTTGCAGCGCTCGCGTTCACTCGCTCGCACAGACACGCCCCCGCCTAATCGGCGGGTGTTGGCGATTAGTGAATGCATCGAGTGAGGCTCGCTGTTGAATGAAGAGGCGCGCCGAGCGCGCCCCGCTCGCCTGTCTGCCAGTCGAGTTATTTTGCAACTGATTCATGTTATACAAACTTTAAGTAAAGTGTCGGCACCGTGCAAAATATGTGTATATTCACCTAATTACTTAACTTCACTATAGGTGGATAACATATCTCGACAGCCCTGCCTACATTATACGTCGGCAGGAGTGTCGGCAGCTCATACACCTACCCCTAACGTTGATCATTGGATAAAATACCATCTATCGCCCTTCTCATTCGATAATAATCAGTCATCGACATTTGATTGGATCATGACAGCCATACAGTGGCTAAATATAAAATCATATGTGTCGGCACCGTCACGATATTTATCCATACATAGTGCGATGACGACACGAGGCCGAGGAGTGAGGAGTCGAGGACGCAGTCCGAAGACGAGGTCACTTCCTCTTTTGCCTCCAGGTACCGAGCACGGATCTGGAGTAGTAGTCATAGGAATAGAGGATAACCAAAAGAGTAATACATTGTAGTGAGCTACCTACTCTGTGTAAACTGTTCATTTCAACATTTCAAGTACAATGAGCAAGCCCCAGGTTGACAAGTCGTCGGTCAACTCGCTGAAGTTCAACGGGAAGTCCCTGCACTTCGCTGCGTGGAAGAGCAAGTTGATCTTCCACCTCAGGGCGCTGAGTGAGCAACGTGCGCTCGAGGAGCTGCAGCACAAGCGTGCAAAGCCGCTGACGCGCTTCGAGGATCTGCTCGAGAGCCAGCCGGAGCTGCCGCCACGCCCGCCCGCGGCGGACAAAGAGGCGACATGGCAGCACGATTTGCACGAGACGCTGCTGAATCAGCAGTCGTCGTTCATCAAGCGGCTGCTGTGTGAAACGCTGCCGGGCGGTTTCAAGGGAATCGCGACCAAGCAAATGGACGAGCCGGTCCACGTGATTTGGCGGCTTGTTGAGAAGCAGTACAGCCTCAGCAACGCGGCAGGCGTCGTCGGGCTGGTACAGCAGTTCCTGGAGATGGTGAACGCCGACTTCAAGAGCGTTGGTCAGCTCTTACAAGACCTCAACAACGTGCGCAGCCAGGACAACGTGAACGCGCACGAGGCTCTGCACACGCACATGATCACGTCGATGATGATGCTGGTCATGGTGCTCGGTGTGCTTCCGAGGCACATGTGGGGCTCCTCCGTCAAGTTCACGGAGGAGAGCTTCACGCTGGAGAAGGTGAGCGAGAAGCTTGCCAACATCTTTGGCAACAAGACCAAGAGCGAAATTATGGCGCTGGCTAGCGGCAGGGTGGTCAACCACGTCAAGTCGACCCCAGCCAAGACGGCTACAACAAATCCGATGGGATCCGTTCTGGGCAAGCGAAAGACCGCAGACGGTCCGATCAACGACGTCCACTACAACGTCGGGTACATGAAGCGCCACTACTGCGCAGGCGCGCACAACGATCGGGATAGCATTGGCCCACACAAGATGCTTGACTGCCCCGCGCGTCGTGCAGACAGGGCTGCGGGTGTGTTTCGCCGCAACGTGTGGACGTACCCAAGCCGCAAGGCTCGCAAAGAAGACACGAGCCTACACCCAAGATGAAGGGCAATGGAAAGGGCAAGGCCAAGGCCAAGGAGCGTCGTGAAATCCCATTGGCTGAGTGCCTGGCCAAAGTCGTGGCGGTAGACGCGTGCGACGCGCAGCAAGATTCGCTGCCCGCGACCCCGGATGGGTACACGAGCCCGCCCCCAAGCAACTTTCAGCCTGGCACGCCGGGAAAGGGCGCTTCGCCGATGAGCGACGAAAACGAGCCTATGGAGAGCGTCGTCAACGCCGTGAAAGCTGACGCTTCGGGCACGGCTCCAGCCGCCGCTAAGCAATCGGACGACGACGTGGACATGGAAGGACAGCCAAGCGAGGGCAGCAATCTAGAGATTGCCGAGGCGACGAAGAGCTTCGCCGGCATGCTGACTGACCAGAAAAAGGTGCGAAGTTTGTATCCATTTCTGTTAGACGATGATTCGTATCTAACCACAAATTCTTGGGTACTTGACTCAGGGTGCGGGCACGGACTAACCAGCGAGGCAGCGCGGTTTGTGCAGAAGGAGCCCAACAACCAGTACATGTTTACATTCGCACAGGGCTCTAAGCATTCAAATACACATCTTGGCACGATAAAATTGTATTTGCATGGTCCACAAGGAATTAGACCTTTTCTGTTCGAAAATATTGCGTTAGTACCGGACGCTACCTCGAACATTCTGAGCGAGTTCTGGCTCAGGCGCGGTGGGTACCATATATTTGGTTTTACTAACTGGCGAGTACAAATTTGTGTAATTTGCCAATGAATTAGTGTTTGTTGCAAAGCAATTAACGGGGCATACTATATACAGAATAAAACACTGCAAGAGCGTCAACTGCTGTGCAACGCAGTGAAACAGGAGCCCTGTAAACCACTAGCTCGCCTAGGTACTGAGAGGTTAGAGCGCACACTGCAGGAGTGGCATGTTAAGCTGGGCCACCTTAATAAGAATGCATTAATTGCAATGTTAAGCACAAAAGTGGTGGCTGGAATGCCAAAATTTTCCGCGCCAGGTCTAAGAAAGATCCCATTCTTTTGCACAACTTGTGCAGAGACGAAGAAGAGGAGAATGTCCTACCGGAATGCGAAGGGCTCGAGAGATGAGAACCCAATCAGCACCATTCATATGGACACAAACGGCCCCATGAAGACCATAGGGGTGTATGGCAGCTGCGGGAAAATCAAATACTTCCTGAGTATCATTGACGACAGCACGTCGTGGCGCTGGACCTACGTCCTACGCAGTAAGAAATAAGTCTTTGAGAAAGTAGAGGAGCTACTTTTGCAGCTTGAGCGTGAGGGAAAGTTCACGATTCGTCGGATCCGGTCCGATGGAGGAACTGAGTTTGTGAATGCAGCCTTTAAAAGCTTCTGTAAAGGCAAAGGCATCGTATTCCAGACATCCAACGCCTACAGCCCCGAAGAAAACGGAGCTGCAGAGCGAGACCACCAGAGCAAACTGGATAGAGTTCGTTGCGCGTTGAAGGACGCAGCTATGGAACACAGGTGGTGGTCAGAGGCGCTCATGTATATGACTTATGTGCAGAATCGCACACCCATGGCACGTTTGGGAAACAGACACCGTATGAGATGGTGTATGGGGAGCCTCCCAACGTGAGCAAGCTATCTGTGTGGGGATGTGTGTGCTTTGCGCACGTTCCTGCCGCCCTAAGAAAGGACGAAAAGCTGTCTGCTCGCGCCGTAAAGTGCCGGTTTCTCGGAATATCTGAGGAAACGAAGGGTTATAGACTCTGGGACATGTATAACAACAAACACATCTTATCGCGTGATGTGCTGTTTGATACGACCAATGTAGCCACCATGGTTCAGCGAGCTTTCGGTCAGGCCGAAGAGTCCCTCACAATTGAATCTGCCGCGCGCGAGCCACCCGCAGCAGAGGGAAACCAAACACTAGCCACCGAGTCTACGGAGGCAGTGGGGGCTGAAGCACTTGCCGACGGGTCCATGGCAGTAGTGGGAGCTGAATCACGAGCACAGGGGTCTACTGAGGCAGTGGGAGCCGAAGCAGCTACTGAAAACAGTAACCCAGCAGTGGGAGCTCAAAAGAAACGCCAACGTGTGGGACTCGTCGATACGCCACAGAGGCGTGAATCCCGCCCACGTAGAGAGGCGAAGAAGCCGAAGAGATACGCGGACTATCAGTGCTTCCAGGCGATGCTAGATAAGAACATTGCGCAGGACATACTAGAGCACAAAGTGCCGACACCACGGTCGCTCAAAGCAGCCTTAAGTGGACCTCATAGAGAGCAATGAAAACAAGCTCTGGAACTTGAGTACGACTCCTTGATCGAGAATGGGACGTGCAGACTCGTAAAACTGCCACCCGGACGTAAGGCTTTGCCCTATCACCGGGTACTAGTAGTAAAGTATAACGCTGACGGGACTGTCGAGCGGTTCAAAGCACGCCTCGTAGCACAGGGCAACCACCAGGAGTTTAAGGTAGACTGTGATGAGGTATACGCACCCGTGGCACGATTTGAGTCGCTGCGCCTAGTGCTGGCGATAGGGACGATATTGGACTGTCATATCCACCAGATGGATGTCCATACGGCGTTCTTGAACGGCACGATGGAAGGAGAGCAAAAGATCTACATGAGGCAACCTCGCGGTTTTGCGAAGCGAGGTCAAGAGCACTTGGTCTGTGAACTTCTGAAGAGCATCTATGGCCTGAAACAAGCCCCGCGCATCTGGTATAAAGTCCACCATAACTTTTTGACGTCGATGGGTTTTGCACGCTGCCACAAAGAGTTTTGCATCTACGTGCAAAAAGTGGGAGTAGATTGGATCATAGTCGTGGTCTATGTCGATGATCGGACGATCATGTCGCGGAACATGCGACTAATTGATGGGCTCAAAGCCGAGTTATCAAAACGGTTCAAGATGAAAGACCTTGCCGACATTCACTACATCCTCAAGATGGAGGTAACTCGCAATAGGAACCAGCGTGTGATGATGATCTCACAGCGCAAGTACATTGCAGAGCTGATCACGAAGTACAAACTGGTCGATAGCTCGCCGGTGATGACACCGCAAGCACCTGGCCTCGTACTCGAGCCAGAGACGAACATGAGCGCAGAGCAGATTGCTGCGCAGCCTTACGACTACAGAGGCATTGTTGGATCACTCCAATATTTGGTCCGTGGCACACGACCGGACATCGCCAACGCGGTTAGAGAATTGAGCAAATTTCTGTCTTGTTACAACCGCACGCACTGGGAAGCGGCTAGGCGGGTACTCAAATACTTGAAAGGGACGTCACCGTACGGTCTGTTTCTCGATGGAAAAACGAGAGACGTGACTTACGAAGTGTACATTGACGCGAGCTTCGCGTGTCAACCTAAAGAACGTAAATCCGTAACAGGGTACGTAATCCAAATGGCCGGAACCAGTGTGTCATGGTGTAGTAGCAAGCAGGGAGGCGTGTCGCTCTCTACTGCTCAAGCTGAACTCATCGCACTAAGTGAGGGAGCTAAAGAAAGTGAGTGGTTGTGGCACTTGCTGGGAGAAATGGGGTTTCCTCAAAAGGTACCAGTGCAGGTATGGTGTGACAGCAACGCTGCCATCAGCATTGTGAAAAATCCTGGAAATCACAAAGCAAACAAACACATCGAGATCCGCTACCTTTTTACGAAGGACCTGGTTGAACTTGGCCGCCTCGAGATAGCTTACTGCTCTACAACAGAGATGACAGCGGATGTTCTCACTAAAGCTCTCCCCACAAAACAATTCCTGAAACTAAGAGAGAAACTAGGAGTGCGAGATATGAAACTTTACCCTAGTACTTAGTGGGAGTGTTGAATGAAGAGGCGCGCCGAGCGCGCCCCGCTCGCAGAGTGGCAGCAGGCTTCGCCTGTCTGCCAGTCGAGTTATTTTGCAACTGAAAGAAAACCCTCTCAAACATGTTATTATTGTTTTAGCAAGTACGAGAGAAGTTCAGATCGCCAGCTGTGGTCTGGATAGTGCAGGCAGAGAGCTGCCTGCCAACCATACCATGACGGTGCCGACAGCGGCCGACACCTGCCGACACAATCTAACATTGGTTAAAAGCCTGAATTTGTTTGATTGGTCTAAAACGGCTATTTTGAACCCTTCTCGCATTTTCATTTCGTGGTGGAGGTCATAATGGCGGCGCTCCTGAGCGCAATGCCCTCCCCTCCAGGCTTCGCATGCGTGTCATGCGGGCGTGCACAGGCGTGAGCAGGTCACCCAAGACGGTTCGTGGCAAGCCCGGCACGTCGGCGTGCTCAGCCTGTGCCCTCGGAGCCAGTCGAGAGCGAGGAGGACTAGGGCACCCACGACACAAGGGCGAGGGGCAGCAGGCACCGGGAGGGCGGCACCAAGAGCGCGGGGGAAGGCGAGGAGCTCAAGAGTACGAAGGACAGCAGAGGCTCCAAGGGCACGACGCACGGACGGGCGTCGTCGTTGGCGGCGGCAGTGGTGGGAGGAGGGGGAGGAGTAGGAGGAGGAGGAGGAGGAGGAGGAGTAGGAGGAGGAGGAGGAGGAGGAGGAGGTGGAGAGAGTGAGGCAGGCCGCGATGACGCTGCAGAAAGGAGGGAGGTCGAGCAGGAGTCGAAGAGTGGAGGCAGAGCGAGCGGCAGTGGAGGAGGAGGTCGTGCAATGCGTCAAGGAGCGTGGCGGTCACCGCTGAGGCAGCCGTGGAGGAGAGGGGACACGACGGAGCGGCTGCCGCGTATGGTAAGGAGAAGGAGGGTGCAGTGGAGCTGAAGGAACGAGAGGGCACGGTTGAGGTGAGCGCGCGGCGTACTCGAGTCGTCGAGCCTGCTGGCGTCTGTGGACAAGGGAGAGTGACTGCGGTAGAGGGCGAGTGCGGCGGGGACGAAGGCGCAGTTTGCGGGTTGAAGAGCGGGTGGCCTGCAGCGAGGACACAAGGAAGCGTGCGAGGAGCTGGTGCGTCTCGTGGCGGCGCAGCTGGTCATGCAGAGCTGCCACTGCGTGCGGGTGCGTTGTGTACGGTTGGCTGGGTGGGATGTTGCTGGGACCTGCCCCGAAGCCCTCCTAGCTGGAGTTAAACCGTTAATACTAATTAAGTATCTATTTATTCGAGTGTTTCATTGCGTGACCTCCTTCTACATGTACATCTCCACGATAAGAAACTTGCAAATACTACTTATCGCATGCCTTGCCGTTCTGCTAACATGTAGTACTAGTACTTAGTAGTGGTAAGTTCATGAAAGGGCATCGCCACGGAAACTCGGTTGAGTTTGAGAAGCTAGCGGAAGCGCCACTACAAAACGCGTAAAGCAGTCAAATTCATGTTATACAAACTTTAAGTAAAGTGTCGGCACCGTGCAAAATATGTGTATATTCACCTAATTACTTAACTTCACTATAGGTGGATAACATATCTCGACAGCCCTGCCTACATTATACGTCGGCAGGAGTGTCGGCAGCTCATACACCTACCCCTAACGTTGATCATTGGATAAAATACCATCTATCGCCCTTCTCATTCGATAATAATCAGTCATCGACATTTGATTGGATCATGACAGCCATACAGTGGCTAAATATAAAATCATATGTGTCGGCACCGTCACGATATTTATCCATACATAGTGCGATGACGACACGAGGCCGAGGAGTGAGGAGTCGAGGACGCAGTCCGAAGACGAGGTCACTTCCTCTTTTGCCTCCAGGTACCGAGCACGGATCTGGAGTAGTAGTCATAGGAATAGAGGATAACCAAAAGAGTAATACATTGTAGTGAGCTACCTACTCTGTGTAAACTGTTCATTTCAACACTCGCGCTCGCGTCCACTCGCCCTCGCCCATAGACTATAGACCATAATCAGTCAACTCCGTTTTGGTACATATTTGGGATAGTTTTACGAGAAAGCAGTCATAAACTTGGCCCCAAATATGTACCTAAATGTTACAGAGACAATTCATTATTTGGGACATTTGGGGCGATTTGGGCACATATTTGGGATGCATTATCAGCTTCCAATTGTACGGTAGAGGCTTTTCTTCTTTCCGATGATGTCAAGTGTCTGCGCACATTCTCATTCCGGATGACCGAAGACCTCACCAGCGAGTTCTTCGACGCGATTTTAGCTTTGCTGTACGATCTGGAACAGACAAGTGCGCTCGAATTGCACTGCGCACGCCAAGCTTTCAAGCTTGAATTGCTAAACCTGTCTGGATCAGTTCCGGATGCCTACGTCGTTCGAATCGACAATGGAAAAGATCGACCCCTACGCTATCGTTCGAGATCCGTCGCGGAGATGCACCTCACGTAATGTTTGGTCTTCACCCTCACGTAATGTTTGGTCTTCTCAATCGCCACAGCGAGTACCGGTAAGAAAGTAGAGAAAAACTATGCGAATCAAATCGTGCTAACGTGCTTACCACTACAGTTGAAACACAAAGTAGCCATCTAAATCGCTACACCAGGATCAAACGCCGTCTTCCTTCTTGCTAAATCTAGTTGCTGTTGTGCTTCTCGTACAGCGCCTTCTGCTTAGCTTGTTCCTTAGCCAGCTTCTTGGTCTGGCCCTTGCTCAACGGCTCACCAGCCGCATCGTGCGTCGGCAGACCCTGAAATTCACACATACATAATACGTTAGCAAATGTGCGATGACTTTAGAGCACGCTCATATCTGCGCCCCGTCACTTACGTTGTCATCGAACTTCGAGTACTTGTCCTTCATACCGAGGAACATCTCGCTGGGCGGAAATTTGGCCTTTTCAGCCAGCTCCGCCTTCTTGCGAGCCTCCTCCTCCAACCGCAGACGCTTCTGCTCCTCCTTCCTGAGCTTCTCCTGCTCCTTCTTCTCGATCTCCTCAATCAGCTCGTCCTTGTTCGCCAGCTTCCAGACAGCAGCTCCGGCAGAGCGGTCCTCGAGACGCACACCAGCGTAAGGAAGCTTCTCGTCGCGGACCACATCGCACAACCGCAACACAGCACTAGCCAGGGCCTTCGCGTCGCCACCATCCGCAGCTGCAGAGCGCGCGGCCTCGCGGATTTCGTCACGGAACTGCGCGAAAATGTCCAACACGGGCGTGAGCACAGTCTCTTGGTCAGCACCACCAGTCGCACCCGAGCTCAACGGGAAGCCAATGTCCGTAGCCGACGTAACAAGGCCAAACACAGACAGAATACGCGTAATGTACTCCGCGGCGGCACGGATCAACATAGAGGCCTGCTTCTCAATATCTCCGGCCATGTAGCGGTTGACCTCCTTGGCCAGCTGCTGCAGGTGCAGCAGCGCCAGCGGCGTGTTAATGTCGTCGCTCAGCGCGCGGAACACCTTCTCCTTGCACTCGAGCAGAGCTCCGTGCAGAGCCTTCTCCACAGGGGTCCACTTCTGCGTCTTCTCCACGCCAAGCTCACGGAGACGTGCCTTGACGTTAGCAAAGAACTCAGTGAAGAAACGGTCGACACCAACAGCCTCGTCCATCGAGTTGTCGTTGTAGTCCATGGGCACGTTGTACTTGTGCAGCAAGAACAGGAAGCGCAGCTGGCGCGGCGAGTTGTCCATGAGCGCCTCCTGGATCTTCACGAAGTTCTTGAGACTCTTGGACATCTTCAAGCCCTCAATGTTGAGGTGGCCCGTGTGCACGAAGTAGTTGACCCACTGCGAGAAGTCGAAGTACGCCTCGGACTGCGCGATCTCGTTGTCGTGGTGCGGGAAACGCAGGTCAATGCCGCCAGAGTGCACGTCGATCTTGCCGCCGGCAAGGTGCTTGAGCGCGTCACTGGCCATGGCCGAACACTCAATGTGCCATCCCGGACGTCCCTCGCCCCAGGGCGAGGGCCAGAAGGGCTCTCCGCTCTTGGACTTCTTCCAGAGCGCAAAGTCGCTGGCGTTGCGCTTGTCCGACTGTCCAGCGGACAGCGCGCCTTCTCCCTCGGCGAGCAGCTCGGACTGGCCGACGTTCTCGGGCAGCAGCTTGCCGTACGCCTTGCCCTTGGAGCGGCCGAACGCCGCCGTGTCGAAGTACACGGAGCCGTTGCTCTCGTAGGCGAAGCCGTTCTTGATGATGCCCTCCACAAACTCCACGACCTCCGGCACGTACTCGCTCACGCGCGTGATGACCGTGGGGGTCTTGATGTTGAGCGCCGCCATGTCGTCCAGGAAAGACTTTTCCCAGAACTTGGACAGCTCGCGCGTGCGGCGCATGTTGTCCTCGGCGGGCTGCTGGGCGGCCCAGCCCATGACCAGCTTGGCCTTCTCGTCCTTGTCCTTGGGCAGCTCCTGGCCGGGGTTGGCCTCGAGCCAGCCGGTCTCGGCCGCGCGCAGGATGATCTTGTCGTCGATGTCCGTGATGTTCATGACGAGCTCCACCTCCAGGCCGAAGTAGTCCTCGAGGATGCGGCGCACGTAGTCGAAGCACGTGTAGGTGCGGCCGTGGCCCAGGTGCGTCTGGTCGTACACCGTGGGGCCGCACATGTACCACAGCACGCGCTTGCCCTGCATGGGCACGAAGGCGTTCTTGGTGCGCGTCATGCTGTTGTACAGGCGCAGCGGGTAGTGCGTGTCCCAGTACTCCGTCAGGCCCTCGATGGGGCGCGGCGGGTACCACGTGGGCTGCTTCACGGCGGCGGGGGCCGCCTCGGGCGTTGCGTCCGTCATGGCGAGCACTTGGGGGGCGGCGATGGAGGCGTCGGGGACGCGAATTGAATGGAGTCTGGGCTACGTTTCTATCGACTTTTGACACGATCGCTTTTGACGCGCAGCGATTGGGCAGAATTAGAAGCGACAGGATTGGCTGAAAATACAGGCAACATTGGACCAGTTCAGCGGTACGTTGCGCAACTGTAGATCTTGAGCTCCAAACTTGATCACCAAAGAAAAAGCTCACGAAAATCTGATGTTGGTTCTGCAGCAGTCAGTTTTTTTAAAAACTTTGAGCCCCGATGGATCACTACTACCTATCGCCTTGCAAATTGCACGTCAAAATGCTGAGCATTTTAACTGTCAGGATCGTGTTGCAGATGCAGCGGGCGGAGGTACGATACGCCCCTCGCAGCGAGGCTCGTTCCGGCAGAGGACCCACCTGCAACTGCGGCAAAACTTTCGCGTGTTCAGGCGAAACCGCTGCGCTACGCTACTTCAGACTTTACGAGAGAGAACGCAGCCAGCGCAGCTGAGAGTTGACAAGGAAGCGAGGCCTTCTTGAAACGCCCTCGTACTACGAGGCTCGTAGCAATGTGCCAGAGTCTGCAATACGGAGGAAGGCGCTCGCGTCTCAAATATTTCGCACGCGGCTGGGTGCACTTCTGTCTTGCGTTGCTCTTGACCGAGTTCTTTTTAATGGCCTTGAACTATAAAGTCAGGATGATTCCCTCATTCAACGTGTATGAAGGAAGGTAAGTCCATGTCATGGACTGTATTCATGGACTCCATGAATACAGTACACATCTGATGTCGTTAAAGCAAGGGTTTAGGAACATGTAGAAAAAATAAATTTACAGAACACGAAACAGCAGATTCCTTCCCATACGCAAATCAAGACAGCCGCATCTCCCCATCGTGTGGACCCATGTGGCAAATGCAACCGACGAGCGACACACTGCAACGGTCGGGCGCCGTTCACCGCCAGCAGTCTCAAATCCGCCGGCCATGACGCACACCCGCATCCCGCTCGTCCTGCTGCTGCTGGCTGCGCTGGTCGCCAGCGTATCTTCTTACGTGGCGCCGCCTCCGCCGCGCGCCGCCGTCATCGCGCGCGAGCAAGAGCCCGAGGACGCCGACGACTTCGAGAAGCGCGAGGTGGAGAACTGCGTGCCGTACGACATCCGCTCGTCCGTCGTGGGCACGCGCGCCGTGGTGGAGTGGGCCACGCGACGCACGTACATCCGCAAGGTGAAGCTGCAGAAGGCGCACGACCGCAGCCCGGCGCTCGCCAACCCGTGGCGCTCGTGCCACGACGTGGGCGCCGATGTGGAAGTGCGCTATCGTCGACTGGGCGACAATGACACGATGCTGGTCACTGAGGGTACGGAGGAGCCGTTCAACCGCAAGGAGGCCATCACGTACACTACTGACGGAGCCACATTCACTACCCACACGGCGTTCCTTGACCTGTCGGGCGACGAGCCCGGCGCTGCTTACGAGTTCATCGTGGGCTCGGTGTATCACGGCTGGTCGGCGGTCCATCGACTAGGCGCCAACCTACCATTTCGAGGAGACGAAGCCGAGCGCTGCCGTCCTAAGCACGTGCACACTGCCTACGGACTGAAGCCCGGAAGACTGGCAGTGCAGTGGATGACCAAGGAGTTCTGCGGAGAAGGAGACGCTCAGTTGCAGCTGGTGGAGGGATACCATGCTCGTATCGAGGTGGAGGGGCCAAACATGACCCCCGTGACAGCGTGGGCTAATACGACGCTGTTCGAAGATGATGGTCAGAAGCAGTCCAAGCGCTGGCTGCACGTGGTGAGGCTGGAGGGACTGAAGCCCGATACGAGGTACACGTACGTTGTGGGCAATGCGCACTACGCGTCGTGGTCCATCCCGTATGTTACCAAGACTGCCCCGGCGCCGGTGACGGCTGGAGAAACGCCCAAACCCATGCGATTCTTGGTTACTGGCGACATTGGCTACCAGAACGCCGCCACTTTGCCCATGATGCAGTCTGAAGTTGCAGAAGGAGTGGTGGAGGGCGTGGTCTCAGTTGGCGACTATGCGTACGACCTGAACATGGCTGATGGCCACGTTGGAGACATTTTCATGCAGGAGATCGAGCCGATTGCTGCCAGTGTTCCCTTCATGGTGTGCCCAGGCAACCACGAAACGCACAACGTGTTCAGCCACTACTCGCAGCGCTTCCGACTTATGCCAAGCAACGAGAACGAAGGCGTGCAGACTGTTCACGTGGGTGGACGCTCGAAGGATGTCGAGCCGAAGGAGGTGCCAAACAACTGGTTCTACTCCTTCGACGTGGGGCTCGTGCACTTCGCGATTATCTCGACTGAGATTTACTTCAAGAAGACCTTCGACGTGGACGGAGACGTGATCGCCCGTCAAGAAGCCTGGCTGGAGCAGGATCTCGCCAAAGCCAACGCGAATCGCGAGAAGACACCGTGGATCGTGGTAATCGGACACCGCCCCATGTACTGCACCTCGGATAACACCAACTGCGGCGACAAGGCTGCTATGCTGCGGGACAAACTCGAGGACAAGTTTTTCACGCACGGTGTCGACTTGTACCTGTGCGGCCACCAGCACAACTACGAGCGAGCCTTCGACGTGTACAAGTCGCAGACGTGGAAGCGCACGCACAACATGCGCGCCACCACGCACATCTTGACCGGTGCATCGGGACAGTATCTCACGTCTATTATGCGCAAGGCTTTCGAGAGACCTGCCGAGGTATGGGACGCCTTCCGCAACTCCATCTTCGGGTACTCCCGCATGCAAGTCATGAATGCCACGCACCTGCACTGGCAACAAGTAGAAGCTGACCCGGAGAACCCTGCCGCGCGCGGGCTCTACGGTCAGGTCGTTGACGATGTGTGGCTCGTGCAAGAGCAGCACGGAAGCTTCGCCCCGATCGGGACAGCGACATAGAGGATTGTACTTCAGATAGCTGTAGATAGAGGCTGTACCAAAACCAACATTAATTTATCCACCATGACCACGAGTTTCATGGTTTTGCCTGCACATTCACTAAAGAAACATGAGAGTTCGTGGATTGAGTAGCGTCATTAGATTAGATAGACAAGCCCCCCCATCATGACATGGCAGCTGAAAACTTGAAACCCCTCTACTGGGAATACGCCTCGAACGGTCGGCTTCGTCGCGCCCTCGGCGACACTAAACTCGAGTGCAGGTGTTGTTAGTACCCGGACGCAGGATGTCTGGCGCTCCCCGCCAAATCCTGCCGGGCTCCGGCACGGCTGCGAACATGGCTCTCAACGCGTTCCGTGTGAGTGTGGAGCGTAGTCGAGTGCGTGAGCTCGCCAGCGACTCCAGATCGGTGAACAGTTCGTCCACGTCCAGAAGACTGTCCCGCGGTGCAAGTCTTGGGCGAAACATCACGCTCAATGCCAAGGTGGCCGCAGCAACCAGCCCTCGGGGCTCCATGTCCGAATCGGCAGCAATTGCAGCATTGAAAGGGCAACAAGAAGGCCCGCCGTCAGCTCGAGTATCGAGTGCCGCAGGAATGTTTAGCAGTCGGTTCTCCGCCATGCCCGTTCAATTCGGCGTGACGGACTTCATGCAGAGCATCATCAATGCGTCTCCAGGCTGCTATGCTGATGACGATGGTTCCAGTGACATCATGGAGCGGTATAACTTCTTCGCGCACGGCAAGCGCTTTCTCGTAAGTCAATTTCTAGCTAAGTTGCTACTTAGTACGTATGTTCAGGAGAACTTACACCAAAATTATTTTGTATGCGTGAAGTTTGCGCCGTGTTCACTCGGTATCTTCGACGAGGCCAACAAGTTTCGGCAGATCGTGGTCTGGCTTGTTACCTCGAAATTGTTCGACCAGATTGTTTTACTGCTCATCGCTACCAACTCCGTGATGCTTGCGATTGTGGACGTCCGACATGTCGATGCAGACGGGAATCCTGCCAGTGAAGGATCACTACGAAATACGATGGCAGACTACTCCAACAGCATTTTTACTGCGCTATTCACATTCGAGTGCTTGCTTAAAATTGTGGCGATGGGTCTAATTGGCGACCGCGGAGCGTATCTCATGGACCCGTGGAATTGGATCGACTTCACAGTGGTGGTAGTGGGGCTGATTGCAGCTTTACCGAGTATCCCAGCTACAGCAGGTATGCGCGCGTTGCTTGTACTTCGTCCGCTACGATTTTTCAACGCTGTACCAGGCATAAAAAAGCTCGTGACAGCACTGCTCAAGTCCATCCCAGAGCTTCTTACAGTCGTAGCCTTTCTTTCGTTTCTCTTCTTCTTTTACGGAGTTATCGGAGTACAACTTTACAGTGGAGCGATGCACTCACGCTGCCGCCTGTCGCCACATCCGCTAGCTCTCGACCCGAACATCTCGCTCAAGGAACTACCAGCCTATCAGGAACAGGTTGTGGCTGCACCTGAGCTTTTCAGGTGTCTTGACGAAGATTCATTACCGCTCCAAGCAGAAATGAACTCTTGGACTCATGATTCTTCACCATGGAAAACGCCGCGGGTTTGCTTCTGGCCCGTTTCCAGTGATGGCTCCGCAGAGCTGTGCAATCTCAATGATGAACAAGCCTGTCCCATCGGCCAGACGTGTGGATCAGACTACGATCGCAATGGCAACTTTCGCTTTACCCACCCAGACTACCAGATACGCGCGAAATTGGAGTTGGGAGTGACGTACGATTCTGATCTGGACTTTGGCATACTTGGTTTCGATCATATTGGACAAACGGCCATGGTGCTTTTCATCTGTATGCCGCGCGAGGGATGGACTGACGTTATGTATATGCTTCAAGACGCTGGGTATACCACTTCCGTGGCCATTTACTTGGTGTCTTTCGTGTTAGTGAGTTCATACTTTATGTTGAATCTAGCGCTTGCCGTTATCTGGGAAAACTTCTCGGATGCATCGCTGGTTGAGGCCGAAGAGCGAAAGCTCCAGCGCGAGATCGCCGCGTCAATGCCGCCGTCACCGACAACCAAGGGGAAACCTTCTGTGGTGCGCACTACTCGAGAATTCGTCAGACATGCACTCGATCATTGGGTCTTTAGCGCTGCTGTGACAGCGCTAATCCTACTGAACACTGTATTACTTTCCCTCGACCAGTACCCCGTTGATGATGAGCTGGCATCAATTGTCGATGTGATTAATTTCGTATTGACGCAAATTTTCTTGTTGGAAGCGCTGCTTAAGATTTTCGGGCTGGGTTATCAACGGTGGTCTGAGGACCGCTACAATTTGTTTGATGCTTTAGTTGTGATGCTGGGGATCATCGAGGCCACTGTATCACCTCCTCAGTTTTTGTCGGGTTCAACGCATGCCAAGTCGCAATCCTTTGCTGGCCTGCGCTCCATGCGTATTTTTCGGTTGTTCAAGCTGGCAAGGTACGAACTTTTCTATTCCATGATCATTGCAATGGCGCTAACCATATATATTTTCGCTCACACGTACAGATCTTGGCCATCTTTGCAGAAACTTATTCGTTTGATCGCGAACGCGGTGAGCGAAGTTGGCAATTTTAGTGTATTCCTGCTGCTCTTCATGTATGTGTACGCTCTTCTGGGCATGCAGATTTTTGGCAACCGCTTTCGCTTCGACTCCAATGGAATACCGTTAACCTCGCCTGCAGCCGACACTGATGGTGAGGAATACGTCCCTCGTGCCAACTTCGATTCATTACTTTGGTCTGGTGTCACAGTATTCCAGGTATTGACGGGTGAAAACTGGAACAATGTGCTATTCGACGGCTGGCGTACAACTGGCACGACCGCCTTATTTTACTTCATATCGCTCGTGGTATTCGGGAATTTTATCGTACTCAACTTGTTTCTAGCAATCCTACTGAGCCATTTCGAAGACGCTGAAGAAGCTAGTCAAGAGGCAAATATTATCGAGGCCAAGGAGGCGCTGCGCACTAAATCTCGTGTCACACCTATGATGACGTCCACCTCATTGCAACCAGCAGATAACGCGCGAGCGGGAACTCGCAGACGTGTAACTCCCGCGATTGAAGACAGTGCGCCCGGATCAAACTTGCGCTCACAGTCCAATCGAGACTCGCTAACATCTGTGACGAGGGGATCCGGGCGATTGGGGAACCCTCAAAGTTACCATAGCCGACGCATGTCCAAGACAGAGTTAAGCATATTGCCGGTGGAGACAATGTTGCTAAAGACAAAAACTCCGCAAGGTCAATCTCTGTACACTTTCGGCCCGTACAACCCGCTCCGGCGCTTCGCGTGGAATATTATCTCGCACCCTCGCTTTGATAGCGCTATCCTTGGGTTCGTGATTGCCAGCACGGCGTGTGTGGCACTCGATAACCCTCTTTCTGCCCCTGAAAGTACTTTTGTCGTGGTGGTGGGTTATGTGGACTCCGTATTTGCAGCAATCTTCGTGCTTGAGGTGGTTATGAAAATTATCGCACAAGGGCTCTGCTTGCACCCGAACGCGTACTTGCGCAATGGCTGGAATGTTATGGACTTCGTTATCACGGCTGTAGCAATCCCAGGTCTCCAGTTTTTTTCGAGTGGTACGAGCTCCCAGCAATTGAAGTTCATCTCAAGCTTGCGAACTTTTCGTGCGCTGCGTCCCCTACGCATGATCCATAGAAACCCCGGATTGAAGCTCGTCGTCAGCTCATTGGTGTCTGCCATCCCACAGATGCTGAACGTGGGCATGGTGTGTCTACTTCTTCTCTTGATTTTTAGCATCATTGCGGTTAACAACCTGAAAGGACGATTCTTTGCTTGCAGTGGCGATGTTTTCGACGCTCTTACGACTGCCCAACAGGCGTTAATCATGAGCCCACGCGCGTGGGATAACCTCTTAGCTGAAGAGAAATTATGGTTCAATGATACTGCTGCGGCACTTTATGCTAGTGCTTCTGCTTTGGCAGCAACCACTACTGAAGACGTCCACGGTGTGGACGGAATCACGTCACGAATGGTCTGTGGCTATTTGAACGCGTCGTGGCAGCGCACGATCCCGCAGAACTTTGACAATGTTTTGTATGCACTCCTCGCGTTCTATGAAATCAGCACCACAGAGGGATGGATCACGCTCATGCTTGCAGGTGTCGATGCTACGGATGTGGATATGCAACCCATTGCTAACCACCACGAAAGTTGGACGTTATTCTTTATTGCGTTCATTTTTCTTGGCTCATTCTTCTTCATCCAGCTCTTCATTGGCGTTGTGATTGAAAACTTTAATCGGATGAAGGAAACCTTGGATGGTACACGATTGCTATCATGTTCACAGCGAGAATGGTTACTGATCAACCAAGCGGTACTCAAGTTGCGGCCGAAACGCAAGATACGATCTCCACGAGGTGCTTTTCGTCTGTATTGTTTTCGCTTGGCGCGAAGCCCAATGCTGGAGACCGTAACGATGGGAGCCATCATGCTGAATACGTTCTTCATGGGTCTTACGTACTTCGGCGAGGAAGACCTATACTCGCGCATCATTGAGTATGCCAATGTGTTCTTCACTTTGCTCTTCGCACTTGAGGCGGCAATCAAAATCGCAGGATTGGGGCACTATTACTGGAAGGATTCCTGGAATATCTTCGACTTTATAGTGGTTGTTGGCTCTTGTTTCGGTATGATCTACACGTGGGTAGGAGGTGATGCAGTGGGGTCAAGCGCTGCCATGATCCGCGGCGTTCGAGTTTTGAGGCTCATTCGGCTCATTCAAACAGCTCCATCACTGCGGCAGCTTGTCAATACCCTGCTGTTTACGTTGCCATCCCTCATCAACATCGGTGGTTTTCTACTTCTCGTGTTCTTCATTTATGCTGCGGTGGGGGTTCAGCTATTCGCCAAAGTCAAGCTGGGCGATCTACTCACTCCGTTTGCCAACTTCCAGAGCATTTCTACAGCCATGATTACACTGGTAAGGTTTCCTAGACAACTTCCGGTCATATATCGATGCTGACATTTGGTTGTATATGTAGATTCGCTGCGCGACAGGCGAGAGGTGGAACGACCTTATGCACGAGCTCGCTGAGAGTGACAACTGCATAGATGACCCATATTACGACCCGAATATGTGTGGGTTTGCGAACTTTGAGGGTTGCATACCGCTAGACGGCTGTGGCTCTCCCATCGCATATCTGTACTTCTGCAGCTTCACGATGCTGATCACGTACATTCTCCTCAACATCTTTATCGCTGTCATCCTCGAGGGCTTCGCCAACGAGAAAGACCAAGCCAATGGAGTATTACTACCCCAACATGTACGTGCCTCACAACAGCTTTAGCTAACACCATGCTGACAACTTATCGTGCACACGCATTTATGCATTCTATCACAGTACGAAAACTTTGTCGAGACCTGGTCGATTCTTGACCCCGAAGCCACAGGAATGATCGAATGGCACCTTCTCCCCAAGCTCATCCAGCAACTTGACGAACCTCTTGGCTATGGCTGCCACGATAACGAAGTCTCGGTGAAGGAGGTCACAGCCTTTATCGGTACATAAACCTTCTATTGACCTCGTAATAGCAGACACCAATGCTAACTTTGTTTTCGTAGAGTTTCTGGACATCGGAGTCTACAACGGCAACCGCGTGTTCTTCAACGACGTTGTGCGCAAACTCGGCAAGTTCGTGCTGGACATTGTACGTGATACCATACATTTGTTTGGTAGTTGGTTGCTGTAGTCGACTTCTTCTCGCTAGTCGTTCATTTGTCTGACAATCACCCAATGCAGGTCAATGAAGCGCCTGTACCCGACTTGCCGAGCACTATTGCAGTCAGCCAGAAGTGGCGCCTGCTCCTGAAGGGCGGCAAGATGCGCAAGCAGGAGCGGTACCAGGTGAAGCATCTGCACGCTTCCGTTCTGCTACACGACGCCGTGCGCTCGCTCATCTTTCGCGACGAGCTCCGCGCGCGCGTGCAGAAGTTCACGGAGCTGACCAAAGACGTCCTGGGCTCACAGCCGAAACACGACGTGCCAGCGAGCCGAAGGAGCAGCATTGCGCTGCCCAGTTACGCCGAGGAGGAGGAATCGCGCTAGAGTCAGCGAGCTGAAGCGTCGTTTGTATGGGTTTCAGTATGCCGGTAGTTGAAGTACTCTGCGACCCTCGCAAGGGTGGACAAAGAAACGGCTACGGAGTTATATGGTGGACATTCTATGACGCATATCGGTCCGAATCGATGCCAGCGTGAGTCGAGGTCTGACTGAGTGAGCACAAATTGCTGGTTGGCAGGAGACTGCGGGACCCGTCGGTCGTGAGCGGCATCAGCTCTCTCAGTGCGGCTGAGCTGGGGGAGGTACTGCGTCCCCCCACCACGTTGGAGACGGTCAAGGAAGGTCCTCGACGTCAGCTCAAAGTCATGTCCATTGTCGGCTTGTGCTACTTTGCGGTGGGTACCATTTGACAATGCTTTGCTCAGCAAGCTTGACAAACTCAAAGTCGCTAACGTGTGCATATGGCTCGACATCGTATGGCTTGCAGGTTTGCGGCGGACCCATTGGCTCCGAGTACATCATTTCCGGTGCGTACAAACCTCGCGATCGTCCGATTTGAATCCCCAATTAATTAGCTCCTCTGGTTTGTTCATTGTTATTGTAGCTGGTGGTCCGCTGATCGGATTCATCTTTTTGCTGTTGTTTCCCTTCATCTTCGGGATCCCAATCGCTTACGTGACGGCTGAGCTGAGCACCACCTTCCCACAGGACGGCAAGTGATTCAAGTCATTGAACTGTACCAGGGAGCGGGCTGGACATTATTAACACCGTTGTTGTTGTTGTAGTTGTTGTTAATATTTTCAGGAGGCTACACGGTTTGGGTGCTGAATGCTCTGGGACCTTTCTGGGCTTTCCAGACGGGCTACTGGGCGTGGGTTTCAGGCGTGATCGACAACGCCATTTACCCTGCACTTGCAGTGGCTACGTTCACTGATGTCTATGGATCCATCGACTCGCCCGTTGCAGAGTACTTCATCAAAGCAGCCATCGCGGTAGCGCTGGCGCTTCCGAATCTGCTGGGTATCCGCATCGTGGGCAGAGGAATGGCGGTCATGTCATGATTCCGTTCGCCGTCCTATTCATTTGGGGAGTGGTGCGCGCCAAGGATTGGGGTGCAGTGAGCGAAGTTCGTCGTTCTGACATCGTGTACGATGAAAATGGAGATTTCGTCAGCATGTCTGGCGGTCTTGATGTAAGTGTGTGAATTAGGGGGCGGTGCTTCTCGGGCGGTTTGGTGAAGCTAACTTTGTGTTGTTGTGCGTGACGTTGTTCAGATCGATTGGTCGCTGCTGATCAACACGCTCTTCTGGAACTTCAACGGTGCCGTTGGGATGTCGGTGTTCGGTGGCGAGGTAGCCAACCCAGGGTATACGTATCCACGCGCGCTGCTGCTCTCCGTGCTGCTGGTGGCGCTCACATACTTGGCGCCACTGTTTGGTGCCACGGTGTTCAACTCGCCGCACTGGACGACGTGGGAAGAAGGGTCGTTCTCAAGCATAGCGGAAGACATCGGCGGGAGCTTTCTCTCGAACTGGGTTGTTCTGGCGACCTTCTGCAGCAATGCCGGCATGTACATCGCTGAGCTCTTTTGCGACTCGTTCCAGATCCTGGGAATGGCGGAATGTGGCCTCGCTCCAGTATTCCTAAAGGCGTAAGTTGACCCTCGATCTCATAAATGCGTATTATATTGCTAACACCTTGATTTATATTTTCCTTCGGCTATACAATAGGCGCAACAAACGCTTCAACACGCCTCACAACGCGGTCTTTGCCAGTCTCGTGATCATCCTCGTCCTCATCAAGTTCGAATTCGACGAGATTCTCGGCAGACCAATGCGCTTTCAGCTTTCTATCAGCTGCTGATTTTGATCGCGTTCGTCAAGCTGCGCTTCTCGCAACCCGATACCGAACGCCCGTTCAAAGGTACGCCACCAACAAACGCGTTATCGTTGTACGCTTATGATCAACTCACCGTGGTATGACTATTCACTTTGTTATGTTTGACAACATTCAGTCCCCGGAAATAGTGCTCTCCTGATCATCGCCCTCTTGATCACAACCGGTCTTCTCATTTACATCGCGGTTGACGTCTTTTTCACGATCACCCCGGCGATGTTAGTCGTGGGCATGACGCTTGCTGGCCTTTTCTACGCTCGTTGGAAAAAGTTCACCCGCGCGCAATTTCGTCAACTTGCCACCAACTCCGAGTCCTGACGAAGCTTCGAAATGGCGAACATTAATCAATTGAATGCGATCAATTCTGGAGCGATTCCCTCGATTGGTGCCCCACCTCTCATTTTTGATCGTCTTGGATGCAGTGCCCCCACCAACCTAGTACCAAAAGATTGTTGGAGAGGGGCTGTCCAAAGTGCACGGTGTACACTATCGGACTCGCCCCCATGTCCTGTGCTACAACACACGCATACAAGCAAAGCACACTTAAGACTATCACCTGCGCTTGCGCTGGATCCATGCGGAGCTGCGTCCTCGCAGTCGTTGTGGCAGCCAAAGCATACGCGTTTGATGAACACGTGTGCCGGTATGCCCGCACATATTATGCAGGGCTCACACGCCACCTACAACGTTGCATTTTGTTGCGGATTATACTGATCCCCACTATACTACTTGCAGTTGGAGTAAGACAAAAGGTGAAAGAGAAGAATCTAGGCCTCAGTTGAGAATATACACACTGCCAACAAGGTGGCTTTTGCCGCCCAGCTGAGTGTTGTCGTTGCTTTCATCTCTGCGTGAGCAGCACCAAGAGGACACTCCACTTCAGGTTATGAGCCCAAGGCTGACGTGAGGGGAGCACAGCAACTAGGACGTCATGGCGGAGCAGAAGAAGACGCCCAAGGAGTCACACGAGGAGAAGAGGACGATCCCGCCGTTTGACGGCAAGCACTACGAGGTCTGGCACGAGCGAGTGAAGCTTAAGCTGGAGAGGAAGAAGCCGTGGAAGTACTGCAAGGAGGACTTGCCCGAGCCGGACGAGAGCAAGGAGGCGGAGACGCACGCGACGTGGACGAGCGAGATGGCCCACGCCAAGGAGATCATCTACGACGCGATGACGAATAACATAATGAAGACTGTGAAGTATGAACCCACCCCATTTCGTGTCATGGAGCGCCTGAAAAAGAGATTTATGGGCAAAACGTACCTGAAGTACGCTGAGGAGAGGGCCAAGCTCAGTCGGCTACGGCTCGCTCCCAACGGCAATGTGCCAGATCACCTGAGCGAGATGCGTCGGCTGATGGAGACCATTGCTGGAGTCGGGCGTCCTGTGGACGAGTATGTAAAGCCAGCACTATTGATTGGATCGCTGCCGCGCGAATATGATCATGTTGTACAGACGTTTCTCGCCAGTCACAAGCCCCAAAATGCTGATGATCCTCCTAATTATGAACAACTTGAACTCGCATTGGAGATGCTTACGACCATCGCCAAGGTCGGAAAGCAGAGGGCGCCAAGGACAATGATGAAGAAGAAAAGGTGTTCTTTGCTGGTGGAGGAAGAGGTCGAGGACGTGGTCGCGGCCGTGGACGTGGTGGTCGATCTGGTGGACACGGGCGCGGTTCCGGTGGTGGACGTGGTTCTGGCGGTCGCGGGAGCCGAGGTGGTGGACGTGGAGCTGGACGTGGCCAAGCCGGCAGTGGACAAAAGCCAGGTGGTGCTTGCTATCACTGCCATGAAGCAGGGCATCATGTGTTTGATTGCCCGTTTCTTGGCAAGCGACCTCCAGCCGAAGATCGCAGCAGCACCCAAGCTCAGAAGCGCGTGAAAATGAGTGGAGGAAAGAGTACTAAGGCTGCTGAAAAGAGTAACTATGCTAATGAAAGTGATGACAGCGCGTATGTTATTCTTCAAGTAATGAAAACTAGCCGAGCGCCGCCGCTACGCGGCGGTTTTTTTTAGTTAGTTGGCGCTTCACTCGCTATGCTCGCTCCGCTACTGGAGCAGGCTGCCTACGCTTCACTACGGCAGTGGCGGACCCGTTCCGCTCGCCTCGTCGGCTCGCTGCACTACTCTCAATGTCAGGTTAGTACTACAGAGGCTGGGGCGGGTCCTGCGGCCCCGCAATATCGTATGAGGGGGTCGCCTTCGGCAACGGGGCCGCCTTCGCTGCGCTCGGCAGCTACTCGTACTTAGTAGGATCCGTACTTAGTGAATAAGCGTGACGATTTTGTGACGGACGGACACCGCGTCTTTCTGATTGATTCTTTAGATGAAAATGCCGGTTGCAGACAAAGCTCATTATAACTGGTACCTGGACCCTGGTGCATCGAGTCATATCTCGAACCAGCTCACTGATTTCATGGAGTTCACGCCTCTTAGCGCCCGGATTCGAGTTGGAGGAAAGAACTCGCTGAGTGTTGAGGGTATTGGTACTGTGGTTAAGGAGCTGGAGACTACTGGTGGGAGGTGTTCACTGACGCTGCGAGGAGTTCGTTATGCTCCAGAGCTGCAGTGCAGTCTCTACTCTGTGCGACCAATATCTGCCTGAACGCGATCGTGTGAAGGTGCACTTTGATGAGGCAGATCGTGCTGATGTTATCTTACAGTCTGGTGTGACTACCGCTCAAGTTGATTATACCAATCTCTATCGCTTGAAGTTGGAGAGACCCCATGGTGGCGCTACCAGCTCGAGTGAGTAGTTTGGAGCTGAGTTTGAAGAGCCAAATACTTTCGGTGACGCTATGAAGAGTGAACACTCATTGCAATGGAAAAATGCAGCTGATGATGAGTTTGATTCGTTGATGAAGAACGATACCTGGGAGTTGGTGCCGCGTGAGAAGCACATGAAAGTGCTGCAGAATCGCTGGATCTTTCGCGTCAAGTATCTAGCGAGCGGAGAGATCGAGAGATTCAAAGCCAGGCTCGTGATCAAGGGCATCATGCAGATTTATGGTATCGACTACCTTGAGGTGTACTCGCCTGTTGTGAGGCTGGAGACACTGCGTGTTCTCTTGACACTGGCGGCTGTTTGGGATTATGAAGTGCATCAGATGGGTGTCACTACTGCTTTCTTGAATGGAGCGATCGACGTGGAGGTCTATATGGAGCAGCCTGAAGGCTGCAAAGTGAAAGGCAACGAGGACTGGGTGTGCAGATTGAAGAAGAGCCTGTACGGCTTGAAGCAGGCACCCAGGGTGTGGTTTCAGCTGCTCAAGTCATTCCTGGAGGAGCAGGGCTTCACGATGTTGCAGTCGGAGGCCTGCGTGGCTGTTAACCCTTCTAGCCCCAGACCTTATTCTATATCCTACAGAATAAGCATTAGACTTGATTAAAGTATACTTCAAAACCTGTCAAAGATTTGCTGTTGGAAGCCCTTTCGCATCTTGCGGTCAAGCGCTGGGTACATTGTGCACAGAACAGCTACGAAAGTGAACAAAACATGCTCAATGTATCCACCATATGCCGAAATGGGGAGCTTCAATTGGTCGTGGCGAGCGTAGAGCACGCTCAAAACCTGCTACATGGTAATACCTTGCAAGGCGGCTAAGGCTGCATACTTCGGCTCCAGCCACCCATCTTCGGCACGTCGCGATAAACGCGGAGGAAGAAATCGCCCTGTTTCTAACTGACGTAGTGAGGAGGAACTGGGCGAATTCTTCCTTGTGCTTGACATTAGCGCATCATTAGATTTCTTTAGCCCACCAAACAAGCTTGTTACGATTGTCTCTCTAACAACACCAGGGAGCTTGCATGATCAATAGCCCGTAATGACACGCACTACACACGGTTCCTCTTGTACGAAACAGGACAATATATGATATTCATGCCAACGTCTACTTCTTCCTTTACATGCGCACGCTCTTCAATGTTCGCGCCAGCCGTGGGTCATCTTCGCCGTTTTGGCAGCCTCCACTTTGCTCTGTAGCCTCCGGCACTGCCGCTCCATTCCTGCCGCTTTCATCGGTAGCCTCCGGCATAGCCTCTGTCCCTTCTTCTGTAATCTCCGGTGTAACCTCATCACGCGGAGAGCTTCTTCTGTAGCATCCGTCGTAGCATCTACCGCTTCTTCTGTAGTCTCCGGTGTAGCCACACCATGAGGAGCGCTTCTTCTGTAGCCTCTTGAGTAGCCACTGCATCAGCTACAATATAGCGGTAGACCCGGCAGCAGCCGGCTTCGTAGGAACCGATGAGGTTGTGCGCTGACTCCGCAATCGATCTGCCAATCGGGCCACACGCGAGAGCTCATAGCGTCGTCTGGGTCGGATCACCAGGTCTGGTAATCAACATCGCAACGTAGAATCAATATACCACTAGTACAATGTTACAGAGCAAAGTACACGCTCTCGCTTACCTGTAGATCACAATGGCGCTCATCATGATCGTCTTCGGCCATGGTCCTTGGCCACTTGGGCGCGCTCGACGGGCCCCAACAAAGCTTGCATTGCGACGTCTTGAACAGCGCAGTTTCGGAATGATGGAAAGTACGAGTGGCTGACCCGCGGCGGTTTTAGGCTTCCACCCGAATTTTCAAACCTGTTGATGGTTTATACTCGTCCGTCTATTACCGCTGAATAAACCCCGTTTATCTTCCCATCGCTAATCTAACAGGAAGATGTGCACAATACCGGCTATACAAACATCCATATGCGAAGTTCGAAAGAGAGGACAAGTTTGCTGGATATTATGTCCTGTGACAATGCTTATTCTGTAGGATACAGAATACGGGGTTAGAGGGGTTAAAGTAATTGATGGGCAGTTAGTCTTCATCCCTCTCTATGTTGATGATTTGATTCTGTTTGCCCCTTCGATGGAGCTCATCAACAAGATGAAGAAGATGTTCGAGGACCGATTTGCGATGAAGGATCTCGGGGAGTTACACTACCTACTAGGCTGGGAGATCACGCGGAACCGGGCCGAGAGGACGATGTTCATTGGACAGCAGAAGTATGCCGAGACCGTGCTCAAGCGGTTCAACATGCAGGACTGCCATGGCTGCAAGACGCCGAGCACGGCGGATCTGAAGCTGAGCAAAGCCACGTGTCCGACCGAAAACGATGAGAGGCAACTGATGACATCGAAGCCTTATCGTGCTGTGGTTGGCAGCCTGATGTACCTGATGCTCGGTACCCGGCCCGATCTGGCCTACCTGGTTAGAGAGTGCAGTCAGTTCTTGGAAAACCCAGGTCTGTTGCATTGGAGAGCTGCAAAACGTGGATTGCGCTACCTGAAAGAGACAGCGGACTGGGGGATCCAGCTTGGTGGGCTGGCGTGGTCAGATCAAAAGCTGGATGATCACCTGAGAGCATACGCCGATGCGGATTTTGCAAATCGAGTTGATGATCGAAAGTCGGTTGCAGGCTACGTGACTCAATTATGTGGGAGCATCATTTCGTGGAGCAGCCAGACGGAGAAGACCGTCGCGCTGCACACGACCGAGGCCGAATATATGGCTCTTAGTCTACTGGTGCAGGAGGTGGTGCACTTGCGCCAAATGCTGAAGGAGCTATAGGTGCAGCAAAAGCAGCCATCCCAAGTCTTTGTGGACAATGAAAGTGGGAAGAAAGTTGCCAGCAACCCTGTGTTTCACTCCCGGACCAAGCACATCGATGTGCGCCACCACTTCGTGCGTGAGCGCATCGATTGGAAGGAAATCGACGTGCATCGGGTGCCAGGGGTTGACAACGTGGCCGATGCTTTTACAAAGCCATTAGCACGTCCGGCATTTGAAAAACACAGAGCAGCAATGGGATTATTGTCGAGGGCAAGATTTGGAGATGAAAATTGATGGGAATCCGTAGGTGGGGCTGTTGCGGATTATACTGATCCCCACTATACTACTTGCAGTTGGAGTAAGACAAAAGGTGAAAGGGAAGAATCTAGGCCTCAGTTGAGAATATACACACTGCCAACAAGGTGGCTTTTGCCGCCCAGCTGAGTGTTGTCGTTGCTTTCATCTCTGCGTGAGCAGCACCAAGAGGACACTCCACTTCACATTTCTTTCGCTTTGTCGGCGTACGTGGCGGCGAATCGCCCCTCTCTCTACTGCATCACTGCCATTTAAAAGGGTTATTTGCAGTCCACATTGAACAGTTCATTCACACGATTGGACGCGCTTGCAATGATCTCGCACTCATACACGAATACGCACTCTACGGGAACCTCCGCTCGCTCCAACGCTCTTTCGGGACGCCGCAGCTCGTAAGGCAAAAAAATGTTTGTAGACACCACAGTAAGTACACGGGTGATGGACGTACAAAGTCAGTGACTGTGCTGAACTTCAATTTTGAAAAAACCTGGTACGACATTTAGATATGTGGTAAAACCGCGCATTTCGAGGTTCTGGTGCTAAAAATAGCTAATTCGCAGCCGTTTTCGCGCTACAAGCTCTGCAAAAAGTCGTCTCGGGCGCTGTATTTTTGGGAAACGGGTTTTAGAACGGCGAGACTGGATTGGCTCAGTGGTGTGGACAGTGCACAGCACGTGTAAAACTGACTTTATGCGATAAAACGTACTGAATGCATTAACCCATCTGCTTCAATCCCTATCCAATCATAGAGGCTCTCTACGACTATAACACTGTCAAAGCAAAAGTTCTACTAGTGAAAGTATACAGTTCCACAATAACGTTGTATCATGCGATGGTGTAGTTAAACCCTAAGGTGCCTCCGGCAATGAGTATTGTGCCATCGAATGCTAGATCATGTTCATCCAGTAGGTTTTTGTAAGATCTATTCGTTTGCGAAGGTCGCAGTGGTCAGTTCGCTCTAGTTTTACCGCTTTTCCTTGAGGAAAATTTGCCTGCCCATTAGGGTTCTTACTCCTAAAAAGAGTTGCTGTCTTAAGGGCGGCAGGTACACCGTTCACCCTAATTAGTCGTGTGACCTAAATAGTCGTGCACCTTTGATAATTATTCTTCATTTTCACCTAAAATCGAGAAAAGAGACCGTAAATGTGTAGAACTCGGCAAGCCGAATTACGTAGTACATTTAGGTTTTTATAGATTGGAATAGTTTTTCAGAAAACTGAAATTGAAAACAGGGTGAATCACTCTTCAGGTCGTACACGGTAAATAGTCATGGCACGACTAATTAGGGTGAACGGTGTAGCCGTCAACTCTCCCTTGCGGCCGCCACGGTGGATATGAACGTGTTCCCCTTGTATTCTTCTTTTATTCAAGCCGCGGATGGACTCAAACGCACAAGTATTGGTGGAGATATGATGTCCTATTTCGAACGTTACAAAATTCGGCGACTTACTAGCCCCTTCATTTTCTGCCAGTACAATATCCGACAGCAGCAATCCAAACTAACCCTATATATGCTTCCCATCCCAGATTGGGGGTGGGGGTGGGGGTGTTTAAGGGTATCTTGAAGTAAGAACATCAACTGACAAGTGGTTTAGTAAAACTAACATCATATTCGCAAATGCTCTTAAAGTCATACCCACGGCCGATCGCGGGTCCCACATTCTCTGTTTAGCGACCGACCCTAGCCCAGATCACTATTGCAGACAGACAGAAAACGAAAAATCCATGATTCTTCAATGCAAAGACAATTACGCCAGGGACACCGAAAACAATGCTTACGTCTGCTATTGTACAGTCCGCCTCAATCGTACCCAGCTCGATATTTGTACTGATTCATACCAGTGTCGTCGGTAGCACACCAGTTCAAACTGCCCACGCATATAAACCTTTTGAAAAGCCCGATGCGACACCGGGGTCATACCAGTGTGATGGGTATCCTACTGGTTCAGTCTGCCCACGCATTTAAACCTTTTGGAGGGCCCAGTGTGGCACTAGGGTCATACCGGTTTCAACAAAAGTTACCAGTTAGAGGTCAAGAGGGGTCATTATTTGACTTGATGTACCACGGATATAATCTGATTTGATCTGCGATAGCAACACTAACGTTGCTTCCTATCCCAGTATAATCACGTAGTAAATGTTTCATAGCCTGGGCAAATGTGCGTCAAAAATCTAAAATGTGATTTCAGGATGCACCCATTGTGCTTTGCAGATAAAATGTCGCCCCATTTTAAGACCTAGATCGAAGAAGGCCGGTCCACAAATCAGGACACAAAGAAGAGGCGGTAGGGATATCTATCAAAACCTGGAATAAATCGGTCAGAACCTGGAACAAAATGCTGATAGGTAAAATTACAGGTGTGGTGGAGTGGATCCGCTGGAATTAGCAGGGATCCCACACTCACACACTGCGCCCAGACACCGACTAACGGAGGGGGTACTCCGATAACCGTAGGGTTGCTGAGGGGCTCACCTTGTGTACCCGTCGGTGGGCTGGATCTGCTCTCTCGTTGACACGAGATGCGCAGCGGGTGAGCTTGAACGTCCCTGGCGGGGACTTGGGGAGTTGTTGGGGTAGATCCCACGCGGGGCTGGGTAGGTTGATCCTTGGTCTTGGCCGTAGATCTTGTGGATCCGATAAGTAATATACCAGATCCGGAGTTGTTGCCTTGTCGGGGGTGTTGCATCCTTTTCCTTTACGTTGCTTGCCGCCTCCTGTTAGCGGGGAAGTTGGGGGGGGGCGAGGGTCGAAGGGCGCGAGCTGCTGGCCAAGCTATCCAGCAGTCTGCCACGTGTGCGGAGGGCAAATCACTTGATTAAAGTAGGGACCAATACTAATCCCAATACTAAGGACCAAGTGTGTGGTTCCCAAGCAAATTCGACTCTGATTTATGTTAGCCTGTATCCAGCCTTCCCATCCGGCTTGGATCTTATCCACTACTGGCTCTCCTTCCTGTCTAATTTCTCTAACATAGCCGCTGTATCAATAAATTGGTACAGTTCCATACCTAATCCAGGAGGTCCTAATGTAGATGACCAGATCCGTGTGCACCACACCACTTGCACCTGATCCATCTTCAACTGCCCTGATCCGGCAACCATACCTCCATCTAGCAACCGTGGCGTCATCCGAGGGACCGGGCATCGTCACCAACTGCCGGATCCCATTATCGGGTCAACTGGCGGATCCGATTCCATCAAGACCGTTCTTGAGCGGATCTTCTTACCACATTCGCCCCTGGGACGAGGTCGCTGCTGCACAACGGCATCACCTCGTGCCACCTTTGATCCGCATCATTTGAAGATTTCCTGCGGCGCTGACACCACCCTTCTCCGCTGCCCCTTGTTTTCACCATAGCCCGAACTCGCGACCGCCGTCCTGCACCCGGGCATCCTGACACACCGGAGGCTCCGTACGAGGCAGACGCCCCTGCGCCTAGAACGCGCGAGGCTGCCACCGTAGGCTATGGCCACTCTCCCGACCCTGCATCCCCGTGCATCATCTGCGACTCCGCGCCTTCTGTAGTGGGCCTACTTTGACTCACTACTTTAGCTTACACGTGTGCGCGTGTATGTGAGGAAGCGTAGCTTAGTTTAACTTAGAGTTAATTATACTCGGGCCTCCGAGTATAGATTAATCTAAATAAACGATCCAAATAATGTTTTGGGTTAAAATGAGAACTGCTATTTTTGTTTTATGTTTCTGACTTCCTCTAAATGTAATATTCTAAGATAGGAATCTGCCAATGGCTGGTTGGCAGAGTTCCAATGCTATGCATGTCGCTCATTGGCTAAGAGATGCTGCTCTCAGCCAATAGGAATCCTAAGTCTCTATGGACCACCCGTCGTGGTGGTCGTAAATGTATGTAGCCTGTGGTGTGTCTACACCAAGGTCGAGAAAGTCTTTCGAACCTCTAACAGACGTCGTATCTGTTAGAGTTACAAGTGACTGTAGCCACTTTTGCGTGTAACCCTGTTACACCATCCCCCCCTCAAGGTTAGACGCGCCGAGTCACGGCACGTCAATCCGGAAATTGACCATTCGTCAATTCTTCACGTTGGGAGAAAGAAAACTCGAGCTCATTCCGCCATGAGCTCGCCGCAGAAGAAGACCGCCGCCGCAACAGAGGGTAACCTCTCTGTTGCTCAGTACCATGAGCGCCAGCAGGCAAAGCGCGACGCGCTCGCTGCAAAGGCCGCGTCGGGGACAACTCAGTCGGAGATTGTCCTCGAAGGTTCCTCTGTAGTCAACGACGCCGTTGACTACGAAGACGACGACGTGGAGATGGAAGAGGGCGAGGCCTCTTCCAACAAGCGCAAGGAGTCTATCGACAGTGATAGTCTCGACCCGCATGTCGGGTCGAGACGCCCTCGTGAAGGAGACGACTCGGACGCTTCGAGCTCGAAGCGTTCGCGCGGCGAGAGCGACACTCCGCTCTCCGCTGCTGGGGCTTCAAGCTCCCCGCGTGAGGTGGCGTCTTCAAGTTCTCCGCGCGCTGCTCAGGCAGCGCGCGATCCGTGGATGCCGTCTGCGTCAGAGATCGCAGACCGTGTGGGCAACACCGTGCCTCCAAATGAAATTCCGCTGTATGTATGCAGCGGGATCCACGATGATGTTGTGGCGGAGGAGCAGCACTTTGATCCGTTAACGAATCAAAGGCGCGATTACTATATCGGACTCTTTCACGAGCTCCGATAATTCTCCAGCAAGAAGACCTCTTCTCGCAGCAAAGTACCTGAGTGGTAGGCACTTTGTCAAAGTTGGAATGCTTTTGTTGAGAACTTCAACAAGAAGCCGGCTGCTTACCGTGAGCGGGTTAAGCATGCCAGTGAGCGCTTCGAGACATTCTCGACGCGCGGGAGGCTGGGGCAGCTCCACCGATCCTCTGTGGACGCTGGTATTCCATGCGCTGTGCCCGAAGGCCATCAGTGCACGTTGTGTCTTTCGGGTGCGGTGCGCTTGAGCGACCGCGACCTAAACGGGTACACGACGATTCGTGTACCTGCGAGTCTCAAGGATCTCCGTGCCAAGTTCTTGGCACGTGAGGAACGCGACGATCGTGGGACCTCGGGCGCTGTAGGTGACCACAGCGCTCGCACTCCCTTCGCGTCGGAAGTGCGTGGTGAGCTTCGTACTCCCTCACCATTTCCGGAACGTCCTGCAGCAGGACGTCCCGTGGCTCCCATGTATCTTGGTGGGGCGGAAACCCTCTCCAACGAATACGATAACGAACCGGCTGCCGGTTCGTTTTCGGGATACTATGGTTCACAATACGCTCAACAATCCAGCGTGTTGAGCCGCGGGCGTCGCGGATCGGAGGCGGCGGTGGTGGGAACACGCCCCGGGTATGGTCAACCTGGGGTTGACCTTGGCCCGACGCTCGAGGAGCGGGTCGCTGCTGTGGAGCAGCTTCAGAGCCGTGAGTTCGCCGCTCTGAAGCAGGAGATGGCGTCCCTGAGAGCTCAAGTTGCTCAGGCCTCGCAGACCGCGTCGGACATCTCTGTCGACGTGGGAGGTCGCGTCGCAGCTTGGCCCAGCGCGTTTCACACGCTGGAGCGGAGGTTCGCTCCCGCTGGGGCTTCCGCTTCGGGCCAGCCGAGCTAGGTGGCTCGTGCAGCCGGTATGACTTCAGCCGCCCGACGTAAAAGGTCGGATGGAGGCTCATGCTAGATGGAATATTTAGCGTGTAGGCGTTGCCATGCCGTGCCAACACCGTGAACGGACCGATGAAGCGCGGAGCGAGCTTGCTCGCCCCGAAGTCGGAAACTGCATGTTTAGGCAGGTTTTGAGTTGCTAACAAAACCAATGAACCCTTCTTGAATTCATTAGTGTTGCCCCTACCAACATTGTCTGCGTTCAGCTTCTGTCGGTCGACAGAAGCTGCGATAGCGTCTTGGACAAACCGAATGACGGCTTGTCTGCGCTGCACGAAGTTGATTGCGTCCGAGCTGAACTCGTTCAGCTCGTTTCTAGCAGTAGGCCCGGCCTCTGCGTTCGTCTTCGCGGTGTCTGTGCCCTGCACAGACCCGTTTTTCTTCGTCGTCTTGCTCTTGTCGGCGTCTGTGCCCTGCACAGACGCGTGCTTCTTCTTCTTGTTGCGCGTAGTCGCGGCTGACACTGTGCAAGTGTCAGCGGCATTCTGCGGCTGCTGTGTTGCAGTCGTAGAAGGAGCCACCATCCAGAGTAGACTCGGGAAGCGTGGGTGCCTGATGGCATTCACGTAGAACGGTGTATGCCCGGTCGAGGCATGCACCGAGTTGTTGATGGCGAACTCCGCCATCGGCAGGCACTCGCTCCAGTGTTGGAACGAGTGAGCGTAGCTCTTAAGCACGTCTACGAGCACGCGGTTCACGCGCTCGGTCTGCCCGTCCGTCTGCGGATGGTCCGCAGTCGACATCGAAAGTTGACTCCCAAGAAGTGTAAACACTTCCTGCCAAAGGTGTGCAGTGAAGCGCGGGTCTCGATCCGACACAATGTCAATCGGCATGCCATGGTGTTTGAACACCATGTCAACGAACAGACGCGCCGTCTGTTTCGCAGTCACTTCAGCGGGTACCGCAGCAAGATGTACCATCTTGCTGAAGCGGGCAGCAAAGACCACAACGCCCGTGTTCCCCTGGCTGTCCGGGGGAAGACCGAACACGAAGTCCAAAAACATGGACTGCCAACACTCCCGTGGAGTTGGTAGTGACTGCAAGGGAGCCTGCGCGAAAGGCGCAGGCTTCACACGTTGACAAACTTCGCAAGCACGGACGTACTTGCGCACCCATTTATACTGGTGGGCCCAGTAGAAGTCTCGTGTGAGAAGAAGGTATGTCTTCTCACGGCCCGGATGCCCCGCAGTCGGTGCATCGTGATACTCATACATGATCCTGAGTCGCAGGTCATGGTCATTGGGCACGACAACGCGGTCCGCGTTGTCGTCGACTGCACTGTAGAGTAATAACCCGTCGTGCACCCGGTAACGGTGTGTACGAGCACGAAGATGCGTCGGCAGCTTCTGACGAGCTTTGTCAGAAGGCGCTGAGCCGTAGACCAGCAAGAGCTTCGCGTCCGCATCGTGCGCGTACGCGACCTTCACGTCGTCCAACAGTGACGACGTTGGGGTGTTCGATCGCATGGCGTCAATGGCATTGACGTCGGCATCAGTCGTGGCGTAGTCAGGTCGACGCGAGAGCGCGTCGGCCACCACATTGAGTCTTCCGGGTTTGTACTCAACCCGGAAGTTATACTCCGCGAAGAATGAGAGCCATCTCGCCATCCGTTGCGAGATGTGCGACGACTTCACAGCCGTCCGCAGTGACGCGTGGTCCGTATAGACCATGAACGGTTTGCTTCCGAGTAGATACACTCGGAACTTTGCGAGTGCGTACTTCATGACAAGGAGCTCCTTGTCATGTACCGGGTAGATGCGCTCAGTTGGCTTCAGCTGACGCGATTGGTAGTAGACGACACGATCACGGCCCTCGTGATCGTGCTGCATCAACGCACATCCGATTGCGAAGTCGGATGCGTCACACACAACGTGGAATGGGCGATCTTGGTCGGCCACCGCCAAGATCGGCGCCTCTTGACTGCATCGAAGGCTTGCTGATACTCTGCAGTCCAATTCCACTCGGCGTCCTTCTTCAGGAGCTGTGACAGTGGGCGTATCATGCCCGCGTAGCCCTTCACGTACTTGCACAAGTACGTGGTCAAGCCAAGGAACTGCCGCAGTTCCTTGACGTTCGACGGCGTCAGCCACTCATTGATCACTCTGACCTTCTCAGGGTCAGGGCGGACACCGTTCTTCCCAACGAGACATCCGAGCACGGGTATCTCGCTCGCCCCGAATATACACTTCTTCAGGTTCGCATAGAGCTTGTGTTTGCGCATAAGCGCAAGCAGCTTCCGGAGATGCACCTTGTGCATCTCAACATCGCTTATCCCGTCCGCAGCCCGGCTGTGGACGAACACATCGTCGAAGTAGCTCGGTGCGAAGTCGCGCACCGAGCGCAACAAGTGCGTCACGCACCTGTTGAAGGTCGCAGGGGCGTTCTTCAGACCCTGTGGCATCACTAGCCACTCCCAGAGCATGCCGCTCGGCGTGCTCACAGCCGTGAGAGGGATATCGCTCTCACGCATGAGGATCTGATAGAACCCATCGCGCAGATCAAGAGCACTGTAGATTGTGCTCCTGGCCAACGAATCGATGATAGCATCTTTTCGAGGTATCGGCGTCTGCGCCGGTATCGTCGCATCGTTCAGCTTGTTATACGCATGAACGATGCGCCAGCCGCCCTGTGGCTTCTTGAAACAGACTGTGCGGGGATTTCGATTCCCGCACTTGTCCAGCTTTGCGACGACTTTCGAAGAAGTCGTCGATCGCTTTGACCTGCTCTCGCGGCAGTGGCCACTGCCGCGTGACACAGTACTTCGTGCCCGGCACGAGATCAATCTCGTGCTGGATTCCCTTGTCCTGCGGAAGCTCCGCAGGAATCTCTTCCGGAAGTACGTCCGCGTACTCCCGTAAGATCTTGTAGTAGGGACTCGTTTTCAACGAGTCCCAGCTCTGCTCTTCAAAGCGCTCCTTCTTCGTCTTCGCACTGAGAGTGTCCTCGCTCTCAGTGGTGGTCTCCATGAAGAACTGTCTCAGTTCTTCATTCTCGCTCATCGTTCTCTCGGCGTCCGAGAGAATGCATATTTGTTCGATGCGTCCATCGTGCAAGTCACGCGCGAAGCGCTTCCAGCTCATGACTGGAAGCGAAGTCAACTTCGACGCTTGCGTCGGAGGGTTAGCGAGAATCATCTCCATGTACCGGAACCCGGCACAAGTACGTGTCAAGACGTTCAACGTTTCGACGTCCGGCTTCTCAGCCTCCGTCTGCCCGGCAGACATTCCTTGTAGCGTCTCGGCCCCAGGCCGAGACTTGCGCAGCGACCTTCGCATGCGCCGTCGTCTTGTTTTGCGGAGCCCGGCTCCGCTTGGTTCTTGACCTCGTCCAGGTCCAGCCGTGGACGGGTGTTCTTCTTCAGTACCGCCGGCGGGTTCACCCCGCGGGCGAGCGACTTCAAGCCCGGCTTGGTCGCCCGGCGCTTCGTCGTGTAGCCGGCTGCACGACAGCATGCAAGTTTTTCCGGTGCGGGACGTTTGCAACCGTCCGCACCGCCTGCAGCGTCGGCTCCCGGAGCCGACACGCCATCTTCACCTCGACGCCTGTTATTGGTGGAGCCCTCCATTACGGAGGGTGCGTCGGCTCCCCGAGCCGACGAATCAAATTCACCTAAGCCGTCGACTCCCGGAGTCGACGGCGCAACGTCACCTTGGCTCTTATCATTGGCCAGACCTGATCCAATCAGATTCGCGTCAGCCTTCACGGCTGAGGCGTGTGACTCGCCTGCGTCATCCGTGCCCCTTGAGGTCGGAGACTCTTCCTGATTCTCTGAAAAGCGGGTGTCGACCTCCGAGGTCAACACATTTTCTCCTTCAGCCGTCGGCGGCGACGCCGACGCTTCCTGCTCTTGCGCGCGTGCTCGCACGCGCCCAGGGTGCTCCGGGACAGCGGCATTAGGCGCTGTCTCGAGTGGGAAGTCGCGCGCACCTGCCCGTGCGTGCGTAGCGGCAACAGGGCCATCGCTCACTGTTCCGCTGTCGCGACCGAAGCGCACGAGAGTGCGCTTCTCCCAATCAATGACTGGATCATGCCGTGAAAGCCACGGCATGCCCAATACAATGTCAAACTTATCGTCCAGATCCAGGACGATAAAGGTCTCGACAAACTCTTGATCTTCATACGTGAAGCGCACGCGTACCATGCGCTTCTCGGTCTTTACGATGGCACCCGTTGCCAGTCGTACTTCCAACATACTTCGAGGTATCTTTAAATCCTCGAAGTCAAGCCTTGATAGACTTGCAGTCGAACAAAGTTCTTCGACGCGCCAGAATCTACCAAAGCACGCTTGATCTCATCGAGTTCACGTTCAGGATGACAAGGTCAGGCTTGTCATCTTGGTTCTTGCAGTGAGAATGAACCTCACTGAGGCTGCAGTCCTCCGTGTCGCGTGTCCAAGGTCGACACGCGGAACTGCATTACCAGTAGGGCGCCCCGCGCCTACTGGCGTCCAGCGTTTTTTGTTTGGTTGCGACGGTGCCCGGCACCGCCGCGATAGCCACCCTGCTGGTGCACGGGGGCCGTGCACTCCCGAGCAAAGTGACCGACTCTACCGCAACGGTAGCATCGCACATTGTTTCCTTGCGACTGCTGGGGTCCAGCAGTTGTAGCACTCGAGAGGTTAATGGGTTCTGGGCCTCCCGTCCTCACTACCGGGCGTGGCTGTGGCCTCAGCACATGTGCATGCAGTTTAGCCTGCCGCAGGCTAAACTCCTCCTGCATTGCAAGAGTAATTGCAGCTTCGAGAGTACTCGGGTACTCACGGAAGAGGTAGGTCTTCACAGGCCCATCTCTCAGTTCATTCATGAACGTGACGACCTTGGTCGCCTCGTCGATCGGATTGGTCACGATGTTCGAGACCAAGTACCGCGCTCTCTGAGCATAAGCATGGACATCATGCTTGACCTGCTGTAGGTCGAGGAACTCCGCCCTCGACCGGAACTCGTTTTGCGGTGGCTCAAACGCTTGTCTGAGCTCTTCTTTGAAACCCTCGTACGTGCTAAAGCACGTAGGATCCGAGAGTCGGCGTCCATACGCCCAACTTCTTGCACGTCCGCCAAGACATGACATGGCGAACGCAACCTTCGACAACGGGTCGACGATACGTCGAGCCGCAATGGCAGTATCGAGTTCGACAAGCCAACGGAGGAGAGGTTCACCCTCTCTTCCGACATAGTTGCTCACAGTGAGCTTCAGCGATTGCGCGCGTGGTGTCGTCCCGGCCGACACCGCGGTAGTAGCAGCAACATCGCGTTGCTCCTTCAGGATGAATCCTAGAGCAACACCGTGTTGCTCTGTCGGCGTTAGCGTACGCAGCATCGTAGCTACAGACGCCTCACCAATGACTGTTGACAGTCGTTGGAGGGCCTCCCACTCTGGATCCGACAGGTGGGGACAGTCAGCGCGTGCAACGTGAGTTGCAGGCGTAGTGGAGCTTTCCATGGGCACCTCTGTATCCATGGGAAGGTTCTCAGCTCCGCGTTCGTGCGGTGACGTACGAACTCAGGTAGTCGGTCGTTGGACGGACTACAAAGTGCTACCAGGTGTAGTGGACCTACTTTGGCTCACTACTTTAGCTTACACGTGTGCGCGTGTATGTGAGGAAGCGTAGCTTAGTTTAACTTAGAGTTAATTATACTCGGGCCTCCGAGTATAGATTAATCTAAATAAACGATCCAAATAATGTTTTGGGTTAAAATGAGAACTGCTATTTTTGTTTTATGTTTCTGACTTCCTCTAAATGTAATATTCTAAGATAGGAATCTGCCAATGGCTGGTTGGCAGAGTTCCAATGCTATGCATGTCGCTCATTGGCTAAGAGATGCTGCTCTCAGCCAATAGGAATCCTAAGTCTCTATGGACCACCCGTCGTGGTGGTCGTAAATGTATGTAGCCTTTGGTGTGTCTACACCAAGGTCGAGAAAGTCTTTCGAACCTCTAACAGACGTCGTATCTGTTAGAGTTACAAGTGACTGTAGCCACTTGTGCGTGTAACCCTGTTACACCTTCCCTAGCTTGGCTGGACTGGCGTTGTACTTGCGCTGGCCGAAGGTCACGAAGCGATCTGCGATCTCTCGTATGGCGGTAGGCGCGGCGTGAAGCTGTTCGTTGTGCTGGCGGGCGAGGGTGTACGCCTGGCGCAGCTCATCGAAGGCTTCCAACACCGCGTAGTAGTGGTTGATCACGGCCAGCAATGCAGCCGGCGTGACGTCGGCCGGGTCGAGCGACGATGCGAGCTTCCGGGGTGCCGACGCCATGGCCTCCATGGATCGCATGAAGGACCAGCTGCGCCAGTTTAAGATTATCAAGATCGAGCATGAGCTGCTCAGAGAGACGTCGACCGAGGCTTACGACCGCCTTCAAGATTACGCTGCTCGACTGGAGCGACGGATCGAGGGCCGCGTGATTGATGGCGAGCTGGCCGGATCCGTGCTCCAGATTGCTCAAGACTTGAGTGAAGTGCGTCGCGAGAACGCGGATCTCGCACGCCACGCTGCCGATCACCACAACATAATCCACTCTGCCCAGGCCTCCCACGCTGCAACCGCCGCTGAACTCGACCAGTCCCGCCAACAGTGTGACCAGCTCCAAGTGAGGCGAGGCGGGTGAACGCCTTTTGCCGCCCAGGTGTACAGTGGCCCGAAAAGAATCTAGACTTGTCCCCTCGAAACAACCCTGGGCGAGCACTTGGTGTCGTCCCGGGTGGCGTGTGTTCCTCGTGGAATCCCTTTGGGTGTCGTTTGTCTTCGAACGTGAGGCTTGCACTGCGTGAGTTGCGGGAAACAGGATAATATCGCTAGGACCAGGAAGCAGAGCCAACGCACACTTCAGAACGCAGCTTCCACAGCCTGGATCCGGAGAGATAACCTTAACAATACAGAGTTATACACAAATATACAATACACACAACCGTCACTTATTCTTTGGTTGGCCCTTGGACGGTGGGCCCAACACACCAGTCAACAAAGAGGGTACATCCAGGACACTGGCAAGTCCAAGACCTCCAATCAATCGCGCACCACCCTCAATCAAGAGGGAAAAAGCCGAATCAATACAAAATACAGTCCTTCCTATCACTCAGTAGCCTATCGACAAATCATTAGGTGGTGACTACCTCAACCGCCCTAGGAGTAGCTTAATATGAAATGGCAGTGCTGTACAGGACAAACACCCCAACTAGAATATGAAATAAAGCTTATCAACCCTGGCCGTGCGACAACTCAGGTACTCGCCTTAACTTGATCTGATACTTACTATGAGAGCTCCACACACGACCCTTACGCTGTTAGCCGAGGTGCCCTGAATGCAGGGGAAGAACCGAAGACACAAGGCTCCTTTGAGTCTGAACCAGCTCTAAATAGCCTGGCCCCCAACCGAAGACACTTGCGCTGTACTCGGGAAAACGAACTCTGTTTGGTCTTATCTTTGATGGCTATCACTAATAGTAACATGCAGTCTTGGAAGTTTTATCTTGGACCAAGTTCGAAGATCCTGAAGCCTACCAGCCTGGAAGTTCCCCAGCCAAGATCGAGCCAGTCATGCTGCAAGAGCCGTAGAGGTGCCCGGCCAAGCTCGTCGATGCCCAAGCTGCCCGACCGAAGTCCATGTATCCTGAATGGACAACGCGCATCCCGAATGGACGACTCTCCAAGCTCCAAGATCTGACCATACAAACCCAAGACATTAACGACCGACCAAGCCGACCGTCCAAGATCTGCTCGGCACATGGAACCTTGAACTCCCTCCCAGCTGTGCTGCCGATCCCCGCTGGATCTTTGCGACTCAACCGACGACAACCCATACTGAAACCGGATGCACCTTGATCATCCTGATTCAGGGCGCTGAGTGCATATCCAGGCTGTTCCCGCCACTTGGATCCTGGATCCAGCTAGAACCAGGCCGTCAACGTGGGGCTCGGGCTGAAATCTGGAGCCGCATCGTGTCACAAGCACGACCCAAGGACCTACTGACGCACGCACAGAAAGTGGAGGCGTCTAACCAGCAACTTCGGGAGGATCTGCGCGCCATGACTGGTGGGGACTCGGTCGTCCACTCTTTCCGGTTGGAGCTCCACGTACGGGGTGAGCGGGTCCACGAGCTGAACGGGCTCCTCGATCGCGTCGCCGCTCACCGGGACCGACTCCAGGAGGATCTTCAAGCCTCCAACCACCATGCCGACCTAGCCACCGCGGCTGTGGAGCGAGCTAACGAGGCTGCGAGTAGACAATATGTTGTCGTCCGCGACACGAAGCGCCGCGCTCGGGATCTCGAGGACCAGTTGGGCCAACTTCGCCAAGCTCGGGCCCAGCATGCGCGAGAGTATCAAGTCCTCTCATCTGATTTCCGCCGGTCGCAGGAGCGACTCACGCAAGCTCATGCGCGGGTGGCTGCGTTTGGGCTGTTGCAAAGCGAGAACAGCGCACTTCGCGAAGGGGCTACGTGTTGCGATCGTTGCCCGGGACGCGCTTCAAGCTGACAAAGAGGCGCTCCAGGCCGACAAAGAGGCGCTCCAGGTTGAGCTGATGGCCACTTAAGAGGCCCCGGATCAGACGCAGACCTGGCCGACACCTGCTACGGTCGCGCCTTCTGCCGACCCTCCAACTCATGCTGCCACTCACGCTGTCGTTGCCCAGGTATCCTGGGGGGCCTGTCGTGAGTTCCTGGCACAGACCGAAGACATCCAAGACGCCTACGGTCACGTGCGTCGCGATTTCGACGACTTGGAGGCCGAATTGCGGTCGCTGGAGACCGAGCATGATGGGTTGGAGACCGTCTACGGCACATTGATGGAGGATCACTCGCTCGCCCTCCGACGCATTAAGGAGATTGCCTCCTTGGCGGAGGCAGTCCCTTCTCGCGTCGCCGGCGTGTCGCCTTCGCGGGTCCGTCCTCTGCCTGCTGATTCTCCACCCTCCTCCAAGCGGGCTCGATCGCCGTGCGCAAACTCCGATCCGAAGGAAGCTCCTGCAGTTAAGCGCGCCCGTCGTGGTACGTCATCTAAGGCCGTATCTTCCAACGTGTAGCCCGCCAACAGCTCCTCCGCCCCGATGCCTCCGGCTGCCGGTGTACCATCCAACATCGACGCCGTGGTGGACCCCGCAGGGGATAAGCTGAATGACGATTACGCCTGTTCTGACGCCAGCACGGAACCCAGCGGGTCGGACTCCGAGACCCCCGACGACGAAGATCTGCGTGTAGCTCGGGCTCGCTGCCGATCCGACCTCCGCCGCCGTAGCTCTGAGAATGGATCGTACGCTCCGCTTGTCCAAGATGGGTCTGCCACCGCTCCGATCGAAGTGGGTGATGCGGACACCCTGGAGTTGTCGGATCCGGCAGGAGGCTCTATCATCGCCCCTAGTCGAGGTGATCCGGCTGCTGCAAGGAGCGCTGGCGATGGCACCTTTGTCCCTTTCGGTCCCCTCGAGGTATTCATCCCTGGCCTTCGGCAGCAGCGGACCGTGCCAGCGGCAGACGTTGAGCCGTGGGAGCCATCGCAGATCTCGATACTGAGTATGAATACGGCCACGCCCCGCGTGATCATCGATTACCAAGTGCTGGCTGCCGGGTGGATGTTTCCAGAGCGTGTCGGGCGCGGTGGTACTCTGGATCGCCGTCAGTATGTACCGGGGTTCATCACACGTGTTAACGTGGAGGCGCTGTACGCTGCAGAGCCTTGGCGCACTGTCTACCCGCCCGGCGCCCCACACATTCGACTTGGACGTCTCACCCCAGTTGCTGAGCATAGTGGATGGGTATCTGTAGTTCGAAAACGACTGCCTGCCAGCGATCTGGGAGTCGACGCATCCGTTCCCGATCACCAAGGAGTTGAAGAGATCCGACCCTTGGTTCTCTTCCTTTTACACCAGCCGCAAGAATCGCAGCTCGCACGCCCGGGAGAAGTGTCGGAACTGGCAGGAGCAAGGATTCAAGAAGACTCGTCGGAGTGGATGCTGTGACCTGGATCTCTGGCTGGATCGCATGTTTGCTCGGTTCCCCCAGCAGAACGAGGATACGACGTGGTTCCCCGGCCGCGAGGCTGTCGCTGCTGGGCGTCCGGCGCCCACGAGTCTATTAGCTGCTTTAGCTGACTGCGATCGAGCGGACTCGTGGCGCAACCACTTACGCACGGCGCCTGGTGCACACACTGCTCTCCTCATCTCCCGCCTTCTGTTGAAGTTCTCTCGCACCTCCTAGGTGTCGTAGTCCCGATTTCGGGCTCCATTTTTCTTCGCGTCTAGCTCCGTTTCGTCTTAGCGGTAGCATTCGGTAGCTAGCAGTTCTTCTCATGCATCCACAGAAGGGCAGCCTCCTTGCCCATCTTTCTCCGCTAGTTTTATACCCCATGACGGCCTGCCCGTCCAAGAATGCCCTTCCTCCTTGATGATGCAGCCACCCTGCAGATCCTTCACTCTGATCTTCACGTTGGCGGCCAACCTACCGACGTGGTTGCCGTCGTCACTCTTCCTCGTGCGACGGCATAGCTTGGAATCGATTCTGTTTCGCGTGGGCGGTCAGGAAGTCGTGGATCAACGCGCCGCAGTTCAAGTCCGCCTTATCCACCCACGAGAGCTCTTTATATTCCTTCCACCTGATCTGAAATTCACGTAACGTGCGTCCATAACGCGTCTTCCGTCCAGTCCTCACCCCCAAGATCTGCTCCACTTCGAACTCGTCTTCGTCCGGCTCTCGATCCCAGCTGTCTTCCGGCAGCAGGGCTTCATCGAAGTCCACCCGTTCGGCCTCATGCACAGTTAACTGGATCCGCGGGCGTTCGGGAAACTCTCTCACAGACTTCAGTTTGGATATATGCACCACCGGAAAAAGGTGATACGCGGTTCCTGCCGTTTCCAACCGCACCATATACTTGTTCACCATCTTCAGCACTCGAAAAGGTCCATGCCACAGTTGCGCGAGCTTCTTGGCGTAGCCCTCCTTTACTCGATCCAAGTAGAGCAACACGCGTGGTTCAGCCTCAATATGATGGGGTGTAGCCTGCTCGTTTCGCGCCTCTGCCCTTTCAGCGATTGCCCTCTTCAGCTTCCTGTTCACCTTTTGTCTGGCGAGTTGGTAGAACTTCTGGATCCTGTACCGCCAACGACGGGGATTTGAGTCTCGTCTCTTGGTACTGCCCACGGGCAACGTTGCTTCCAGAGTGGTCCTAGGATCCCAACCATACGCTAGATAGAAAGGCGTATCGCCCCTGATCCGGTCGTGAGCGGTGTTCAGTGCGAACGTTAGCCGTTCCGCGTACTCATCCCAGTCACGATTATCCTCATCTTGCACATACATATCGTTATAGTCTGCACCATCCGCTCCGCGGTTCCATTGCCTTGCGACCGGTAGGCCATAGTAGCTCGTTGCCGCTGACCTAAGATGCGGTTGAAGGCGCGAAAGAAATCCGACATAAACCCGGGCTCACGATCGTGGCGGATCACCTCGCTCGCACCGAAGCGGCGGAAAACACACTCCTCGTAAGACTCAGCAATCGTCTGCGCAGTACGCGTTGCACTGGCTTTCGCCACCACATAGCCCGTGAACATATCCACCCAGATGAGCAGTTCGGTGTTGCCCTTCTTCGACTTCGGGAGCGACGGGGTATGATCCATCGCGATCACCTGGAACGGGTACGTCGCTCTGATGTTCCCTGGGGATCTTCCTCGAATCGTCGGTCGCCCCTTGCCTGTCTCGCAGTCGACACATTCGCCGACGAACTGCGGCACCGATCTAAACATCCCTCTCCAGAAGAAGTGGGGTTTGATCCGCTGGTAGGTCCGACTGATCCCTTGATGTCCCCCTTTTAGGCTCACATGGTAGTGGTGGAGTAGGTCTGGTTGTAGAGACTCTGGCACGACTAGTCGAAGTAGACCATCCCGGTCCGCCTCCGCCCTTGCCGACGGTGCGCAATAATACAGCAGTCCCTGGCTATCCATCTCGAAGTCTGCTGCTAACAGGCTGCAAGCCTTCGCCTCTCTCTGCGACATTGTCTGCACATCGCCTTGAAAATACTTCAGCTGCTGGATCCACGCCTCTTCTTCCTGAGCCTGGCGGATCCGCTTTACACGTAACCGTTGCACCACTTCCACTTCTAACACCTTCGGCTTCGCATTCCTTCCGGCACCGGATCGTGTGTGCGTAGCATTGACTCGGACCACGTCCTCCGGCGCAGCTGGCACCAGCACGTCATCCAGACGGTTCAACGTAATCAAGTCATCCGCTTCCGTGTCTGGCTCCACAGTTTTTCTTTCTTCCCGTTGCAGGGCGGCGCTGGCCAAACTGTCCGCACTCGCGTTCCATGCTCTCTTCACGTGTAACAGATCGTGGGTCGTCAACTTGCGCAGACGTTCCAGTGCCTTTTGCCTCAAGAGTATAAGGCTCGGCGCCTTGCAGTCGATCTCCCCACGCATCTGTCGGATCACCAGGTTGGTGTCGCGGGCAAAGCCCACACAATTTGCACTGAAAGATCCTCCGCCCCTCTTCACTCGGGCGGATCCATCGAAACTTGCTACCCACAGCTTTTCTTCTGGTTCCACTGTGGGTACGGACATGGATATCACTTTCCGCGGTTCATTTCTGGGGGCGCTTGCAGCTAGTGCTTCATCCACCTTCTCCCTGGGGGTAATGCAGCGGCTAGCGCCCCTAGGATCTCGTCCTCGCCCTTGATGCATCGCTCGATCTCGATTGTCCATGGCGACAACAACGTAGCTCATTGGCTCAGGCGGCCTTGCAGCCCCGTCGATCTGAACAACCAAGCCAGCGTGGAGTGGCGAGTCAACACCCAGATCCGTCTTCCCACCAGCATCGAGTAGCCGAGATCCAGTATCCTCCGGATCGCCAATACTTCCTTCTCCGCGATGCCGTAGTTCAGCTCGTTCTGCTTCAACGTCCGGCTGGCGAACATCACCGGCATGTATACGCCGTCGTGCTCCTGCGTAAGTGACGCGGCGATCGCCCCCTCGCTTGCATAGACGATCACTACCGGCTCCTTTTCTTCATCGAAATGGCGTAGGATCGGCGTGGCCGCTATCTTGTCCTTCAACGTGGCGAAGGCCGTCTAACTCTGCTCCACTTCGTATTGCGTTTATCCTTCTCAGAATCGTCGTCGTCGGACTGCTTCTCAGTTTACCGCTGCCTCAGCTTGCTAAGTCGACCTCCCGTAGCTAGTACAGTATCGCCTCATACACAGCCAGATTCTCAATGAAGCGGCCATTGTAATTTAAGCTTCCGAGGAGCGACTGCGTCGCTCGGAGGGACTTCGGGAACGGCAGATCGGTCAGAGATCATAGATCCTTCGGGTGTGCCTCCAGGCCTCCAGCGGACACTCGGTGGCCGAGGTAATCCACCTTCTTGAGGCCCCAAAAACTCTTGGCTACGCTGATCGATAGGTCCCACTTGTTGCATGCTTCAAGCCGTTTCCGCACTCGTTCACACAGGTGATCCCACGACGTGGCAGTCACCAGGATGTCATCAATGTACGAACGCCGGCCCAACACCGACGGCTCTCCTCCATCATTAGGTTCGTCCTCTCTGACGAGATCGACGAGATCGCTCCCTTTCGTAGCAGGCGGGATCCGGAGAAAACCATACAGCGCGTTGTCTATCAACCTTTGGTAGATCTGGGGTGCGTTCTTCAACCCGAATGGCATTCTGCTCGACTCGTACAGGCCAGATGGAGTGATGAATGCTGAGATCGCTCGTGCACACTCGGTCATCGACACCACCCAAAACCCACTCGCCATGTCCAGCGAGCAGTACCACAACGTCGCCTCGAGATCTTCCAGAAGGTCATTGATCAGAGGCATAGGATAGATCATCAACTTCGTCAGGCTGTTCACCAGCCTGTAGTCGATACAGATGCGGAAATCTACTCCGTTCTTTTTGATGATGACCACGATAGGAGACACCCATGGGGATGTGGAGGTGCTGATAATCTTGGCTGAGAGCGGCCCTTTGAGGAGGTCTGAGAGCTTCTCCCGGGACTGTGGGGCGACCTTACGTACACGCTGCGCGCGATCGGCTTCACGTCTCCGACGTCGATATCACAGACTGCGCCGACGGCGGCCGGAGGTAGAGCGTTTCCTTTTCCGATGAGGAGATGCTTGTACGCCCAGATCTCGTCGATCAGTGGTTGGATCTCCTCTGGGGAGTTCTCCTCCGCGTCGCCTACGTGTAGATCTTCCATCTTGACTTCGGTCGTGGTAGCTGTCACATCGGGTAATACCGCCAGCCCCCCCCCCCCTCGTAATCTTCTGCATGCAGGGCGGTCGCTCCGTGCGCGTACACCTTCTCTGTTGGGGCTGCACCTTCGGTCTCTGCATCTGTCGGCTCCGTCCTTGAGGTGCTGCCTGGTCCTGGGGTGGTCTCCTGCAGATCTGCCGATGCGTCAGCTGGGGTGTTCTCTCCAGCTTGAACCTCCGAATCTTCCGCTACGTCGTCTTTCGTATCTACGGCCTCTTTTTCTACTGACTCCGACTGGTGGCGAGCCGGCGGCAGGGATCCACTGGATGGGATAGGGATTGGCTGTTCTTCTACACTTCTAGCGGCCATGGGGATGAGTTCCTCATCTTCAAGGTGAGTCACGGTCGGCCCGTCCCCCCGAGCCACGTCCGCGTGCGCGTCTACCGGTTCCTTCGGCAACGCTTCTTGTCCCTGCTCAGTTGACCATAGGATCTCCTGGCCTTGGCGGCCTAGCGTATCCTCTGTCTCGGCTACCTATGGGGTCTTTCTTCTGCCTGTTTCCTGCTTCGACCATCTCTGGCTCCGCCTCTGCTCCCAGCGCCTGATCCGGGTGGGCCGGGACCTGTGTCTCCAACCGCAACGCAGACACACGCGTGGCGATCGGTCGGCCTCTAGCAATCCCTTCCGGCCAGCTAATTACCGCATTGGGCGTCGGGTACACAGACTTAGGGACCGCCGGCTCTGGTGATTTTGGGGCTGGATCGGGTCGCCTATCGGTCGTGGCGCTGTACACCAGGTTCTGCCACTCGGTATACCTTCTCGACCCGGCGGACACGAAACCGGGTTTGCGAGGAGCATGATCTCTGGTTAACCACATGCCCACTTGATCGTGATGTTGTAGGCAGACCGGCGCGTCTCCAATGGTGGTAATCTGCAAGTAGCGCGTCTTCCCTAGTCCAGCGGCCAGCGTAGGTACCCACTGCTTACCTCTCGTGAGCCATAGTTGTTCGGAGTCTGAGAGGTGTATGCGCTGCGGTAGCTCGACCGTCTCGCCCGCTGCTAACGACATTCACTGACCGATCGTCATCGTCCGCGCCCGGTCACTGAAGATCTGTCGCCGTCCATGTAGCTGGATTCGGATCTCGTCTGGTAGGCACATTGATCCGTCTCCGAGCTCTAAGCGAATCCCGGCTGGTACCATGAAGTCCATGCCCAGGATCGCCTGGTAGTCTGGTGGCCGATCATCGCCCACCCACGTTATTGTGGTGTAGCGGGATCGGCCAAAATCTGGTTAAGGCCTGATCGAGCTTCCCACCAGCGCCCAGACACCGACTAACGGAGGGGGTCCCCCAACGATCCGTGATCGGCTGAACTTGTTCTCACCCTGTGTACCCGTCGGCGGGCTGGATCTGCTCTCTCGGTGCTCCGAAGATGCAGCACTTGGTGAAGATCGAGTGTCTTGGCGTGACGCGGGGATAGTTTGTGGGGCAGCGCGGTAGTCTTCGCTCTGCGTCCGATTATACGCTCCGATCGAGGGTTCTTCGCTTCGATCGGTCGGCCTGGAGTAGATCCAAGGCCTGTAGTTGCCTTTCCGGGTGTGTTCCTTCCTTTCCTGAGTTGCTTGCCGCTTCTTATAGCGGGATCGAGGTCGATTGAGAGACGCAGCGATCGCCGGCCAAGCAGTATCCGATCGATCGAGGACTTGCACACGAGAGAAAGATCACTAGAGTAGGTCAAGCTGGCCAATGTATTAATCCAGTCTTAACCGTACCGCTAGTTCACTACCTGAAGTGTCAACGCTTGCCGAGGCCAATGTAGCTCCTGGGACTTGACGACTTGAGGGCACTTGTGGTCTTCTGTGCAAATTGCGTTCTGATTTATGCTTAGCTGGTCTCTCTCTACCGCTGCCATCTCATCTATCATCCTACAACCAAACGATTACTGGATTCTTGCCCTGGCTTCGCCCCCATGTGCTTCCCATCCGATCGATCGGCGATCCACGATCGCCTCCTGATCCACGATCGATCCCGATCGGCGATCGGCGATCAACTCCCGATCGATGACCTGTGCGAGTTGCCGTGCGCTGCCGATCCGTCCTCTTCTGTCCTCGGCCGCCCTAGATCTGCGAGATTGGTCGTCGATCCGGGCTTGGGTCTACGTCGAATCACGCCGCAGTCCAAGCGCGATCGCCCGTAATCTGTCTTGACATATGTGTTGCCTTACGCGTCGACGTTATCCAATCGCTTGAGATCTCTCGATAGACCCTCTTGATCCGCGACCGCAGCCTGATCCCTGCCTATCGTTCTGCCACCATGTCGCTTGATGTCATCGCAGTTGGAAATTCTTGTTCGGTGCTCCACCACATTATAGTACATCAGGTATCCGGCCAACGTGAGCTTGATCCTTGTTCTCCCAGTCGCCACGTACAGTTTCTCCCCTATGCCGAGCCACTCTTGACTCTGACTTGTAGCCCCATAGCATCCTTCCTCACGTGTCGATAAGCGACACCTCGGATCCAGAGTCAAGCTTGACTACGGCTTTGGTGTTGTTGATCTTGCTGCTGACCTTGGCTTGCTTGAAGTATTTCCCGGGTACGTAGTACTTCCAGTACCCTCTCGACTCTCCAGGCATCAGATCCAAGGTTATAGACACTTCTGACCTCATGTATTCATCGGGTGCACGCAGACTCGCAACAGAAGCAACACGTTTCTTTTCATGATCACCTGTATTATCAGAGAGCCCTGATCTTACGACCGTTCCTGGGCGTCTCGGTTGCTTGTCCACAAATGCGTAGATGCAGAGCGGAGAACGCTCGTCTCGTACCGGATTCAAACCCGGCGAGCACTCTAGTTTAACATCTTTTCCGCCGCTTCAGGCAGAAGTCCCGGGTGTTTGCTGGGATCGAACCACTGCCGGATCAAGTTGTAGAACACTTCCATCTGACAGTTGCCGTGATCGTGGAGCTCGCCGCACCCGCGACACACGAAGAAGCATCGGTCGGACGGGTGGCCCATCTTGCCGCATTTCTGGCATGCAAGGCGCTTTCAGCAGCCCAGGTACGAATGCTTCCTCGATCCGCAATGCGAGCAGCGTTGCCCGTCGTTCGGAAAGCGAGGCCGGCGATCCTGCACGCCAGGGCCTGTGGGTGGTGAGGCTAAAACAGACGACGTTGCACTTTCGCCATCCGTAGGCATGGTCTCCGCCGATGACGATCCGCTTGCCGCGGCCATGTATGCTCGGTGTAGCTCTCCCTCCGATCCTGACTCGTCTGTGTCTGACTCACTATCCGACGCTGGCAAGTGCATCGCGCGGGTGCCGATGGCTGCGGCATCGCTGCTGGCTTCGGTCGAAACTTGCTGCCTCCTGACGGCTTCTTGTGCCTAAACTTTGATCACTCTCGTGCTTCGTTCAATCATAGCAAGGTCAGCTGATCTGCGAACTCGGGGTCCCCTAGGGTTTTGATGAAGTGTTCCACGTGCTCGCGGCGGGACTTAGCGTCCCCATCCTTGATCCTTACGCGGGTGCGTGAGGCGAGGCGGGTGAACGCCTTGATCGTCCAGGTGTATAGCGCACTATGCCGGACCGAATCGGTTCGGAGTACCAGAGATATCCGCTGCAATCCGGTAGTCCTCGGAGCACAGGATGTGAACCGGGGGCCGGGAGGATCGCTTGGACTTGGCGTGTGTCCTTGCGTCAACCCCTATAGGTATCGTTTACCTTTGGCGGACCGGACTTCACCGAGTGAGTTGTTGTAAATACAGAATCGAGTCTGCTGGGTGTGTTCCTGAACCAAACTACACCGAATTAACAGAAGGTCAGACCGAATCGAAGGGACCACAGTCAGATCCACAATTCAGCATAACCAACACACAGAAATACAATGCCGAGCTAAACGTCACAAAATATTCAGCCACCACTTATTCTTTAAGACCCTTGGGTGGGGGGTCTATACGCCAGTCAACTTACGAGCCGTCACCCAAGGCACTGGTCAAACCTGGATGCACACTCACTCACGCGCAACACCCTCACAGAGTGAGGGAACAATACAAAATATAAGTCAATCCTATCACACAGTAGTCGATCAATTCAGTCTCGGGGGTGACTACCTCTACCGCCTAAGACACACAGGATGGAATATGAAATGGATGCCCGGATAGAGCACGCAAATTGGAAATAAAGCTCTCACAGATCACTCCAGGGCGCGACACCCCCGTCCCTGCCGACTTTGTCTTGGTACCTTTGAGTCCCCACTACACCAGTGCTCGCAACACCAGTGAGGCCTTGAAACGTCCTCCGTTTTAATATCGCACGAAGGCGGATCCCACGTATAAGCTCTTGAAGACGTCAATGTCAGGGGGAATTCCCTGTCCGAAGAAAGACGTCCGCGTGTTCTCGGCAAATTGGTTTCTGTTTGATCTTACGTTTGGCTAGCTATCTGTTTCACTTCACTGACTTCTAATAAAGGTTTCACTGTGCTTGACTTGTCTTGGATATGCTTCGACCTTGTGCACGGGACTTCGATCTTCTTGCACTGAGCTTGGGTATGCTTGACTTGGCTTGGTTATCGGGCACCTTGTCGACGTCAACGTTCCTTCGGCAACACTCATCATCTGGCGACAGAGGTGCGTGGGTACGGCGTCTCATCAAATCCGCACTGGACCTCTGCGTCTAATCACGTGAGCCATCCTGTGTCGCTTGACGTTCTTGGTCGATCCGGTCCCGGATTGCTGCTACACACACAGCAGTACTGGACTTGTTGTTGGTGCAGTCACGATCCAGTATGGGCACCAGGGGTCAGACCGAATTTATCATCCGGTCCGGCCTCATTCGGTACGGCACCTTGGCCTCCGGTGCGTCGCTACCGGGTGCACCACGATCCAGTCCGGCAAACAGTGTACTTTGTCCAGCGAGGCCTTGGGCGCATGGGAGCATTGTGGGCATGGTGAACTTGGGGGTTGGTCCAATGTCTTGACGGAGCCAATGCAGGCAGCAGCCAGGATACGTTCACTGGCTGCACTTGCGCGCCTTAGGCTTATTCTGCGGTCAGGGAAGCCGGCGGACGGACAGGATGTGTTACTCCACACCGAATATGAGCGCTCATCCGGTGGGCACATCTCCGATCCTGTGAGCCCATGCTTACTGCAAGCACCGGGTCCCGCCAAATCCACCATGCGCATCCACTATCCACATGTCACACCCCACGTCACTGGATTCCTGTTCACTGCGACCAGTCACAGTCAGGCGAAGGGTCGTCCCATCCCAGCGGTCAGACATGCATGCGGATAAAAATCCTTTCCCACATCGTGTCATGCACATGCCCGGTACGTTCGGCCGGTGCAGATACTCTAACAGAGATTCGTCCCCGCGCTTACGCGCGTGGTGGTACTGCCACGCTACCGCCACTCCCAACCCACAGTACTATGGCTGGAATTCTTTCACCAAATCCGCCCATTTCGTTCGCGTCGACCGGCTCAGTTGTCGATACCAGTTTCTAGCCGGGCCTGTGAGGAGATTCGCGAAGGTGAGGCACTTCTCCTCATCCGACGCTTGGTCCCTCGTGAAGGCTGACTTGACTTTGCTGATCCAGGCTCGGGCGCGCTCTTCGTTGTGGTCTTTTCCAGTGAACTCCTTCAGGTCTGAGATAGCTGAGATCCTATCACGTTGGATCGTGGCTGTCCCAGCTAGAGGTGCCGCTGCTGCCGCTGTAGAGACTGCTGCTGGCCTCCCGGTGCCCACTGCTCCCAAGTCGTCCGGGGCATACTCCCAGTTCTCTGGATGATCGTGAGATCCTACCGACTCCATGTCCACGTCCTGCGCCCCTAGATAAGCTGTGTTCAGCATGCTTCGCCTTGCGGCGGTTGGGTCCGTTTTTGGGACTGATGTGAGACTCCGTTCCTGTAGGAATTGATCCAGAGCCGACTTGAAGTATCACTCCAATGCGCTCGTCGACTCGTGCGGAGGGTCTACCTCGGGCGACCGAGTCGTTGGGCGTGTCGGGACCTGAGCTGGTCTGGCTGCAGATCGATTCCGTAGCAGCTCAATGCCTGCTGGAATCAGCGGCATGCGCTTCGGTTCGGTTGAGCTATTCGATTCCACCTCCGACGTGGCTGACTCATAGGTAGAAGATCCCGTATGATACCCCGGCGTCGGAGGTTGGCTCTCTTTCACGCAGTTCGTCGGAGTATGTTCCTCTGCTTCTTTCTCACCGACGATTGGCTTCAGCTTATTGAACAGCGCGGCTGCTGCAAGCCGGATCGTATCCAGCTCCAAGCTGAAGAGATCCGTCGCCGCGAAGGCGCAGACGGCAAGACCCGCTTCCTGCGCCAAGCGCAGCAGGTCTGTGGCGGCCTCCAGCTTGTTCATCGTCAGGGACGGGGCCTGCCCCGGTCCAGTGAGCCCTTCGGTTAACAGTTGCTGCAGGATCTGCATCACGGGGTGGTCCCGTAGGAAGGCTTGCAGCACGATCCGCCGATAGGCTACCTCCAGCTTGGACTGCGTCCATGTTGCCTTGGTCATGATTAGATCTTCTGGCTCCGCATCTGGAGCCCTTAGTTTCTCCCGCGCTGCTCGTGTCTTCTTCTTAGACGTGGCTCCTTGGTTCTGCGCGGGGTTTTTGGTCGAGGATCCGGCAGCTCTCGCTGCTGGGCGCTCGTCCGGCGGGTCCTGCTTTGCAGCACGACCCGCGGGGGTCCTCGGGAGGATCTGTGGAGGGGGTAGAGGCTTCTCCTCGAGATTAGGGTGCCTCTGATCCACCGGTAGTGTTCCTCCTGGCACTCGGTCGGTTCGAGGATCCATTCTTCAATGACGCCGCCGGTGATCCTAGCTCCGTCAGCGCTTCATCTCCTGATTCGTTGCTCACATGCGCATCATCTTGGGACTCACGGTGAAACCCCGCGTCGCCAAGAGATCCGGGCACGCGCTCCATTGTGGTGGAGTGGATCCGCTGGAATTAGCAGGGATCCCACACTCACACACTGCGCCCAGACACCGACTAACGGAGGGGGTACTCCGATAACCGTAGGGTTGCTGAGGGGCTCACCTTGTGTACCCGTCGGTGGGCTGGATCTGCTCTCTCGTTGACACGAGATGCGCAGCGGGTGAGCTTGAACGTCCCTGGCGGGGACTTGGGGAGTTGTTGGGGTAGATCCCACGCGGGTCTGGGTAGGTTGATCCTTGGTCTTGGCCGTAGATCTTGTGGATCCGATAAGTAATATACCAGATCCGGAGTTGTTGCCTTGTCGGGGGTGTTGCATCCTTTTCCTTTACGTTGCTTGCCGCCTCCTGTTAGCGGGGAAGTTGGGGGGGGCGAGGGTCGAAGGGCGCGAGCTGCTGGCCAAGCTATCCAGCAGTCTGCCACGTGTGCGGGGGTCAAATCACTTGATTAAAGTAGGGACCAATACTAATCCCAATACTAAGGACCAAGTGTGTGGTTCCCAAGCAAATTCGACTCTGATTTATGTTAGCCTGTATCCAGCCTTCCCATCCGGCTTGGATCTTATCCACTACTGGCTCTCCTTCCTGTCTAATTACTCTAACATAGCCAGATCCGTTTGCACCACACCACTTGCACCTGATCCATCTTCAAATGCCCTGATCCGGCAACCATACCTGCATCTAGCAACCGTGGCGTCATCCGAGGGACCGGACATCGTCACAAACTGCCGGATCCCGTTATCGGGTCAACTGGTGGATCCGATTCCATCAAGACCGTTCTTGAGTGGATCTTCATACCACACAGGCGATCGACTGCACGCTCGGCAATCCATCCTGCACCATCTCAGTCGCCGCTGCGCGCTCGAAGAGCTCACGGCCACCATGGGCATGCCTGGCAGCGGTAAGACCATGTCCGTCGAGCTGCTGGCCGACCGCATCGGCTCTGGAGGCGTTACGGGCGGCATCGAGTATGAGGATCAGCACTTCAACTAAGCTCACAGACAGTAACATGCTTTAGTGTGTGCGGGGCAAAGGCGGACTTTATTGTAGGCGTTAGCTCTGCTCTTTGCTCTGCGAAAAGCGGAATGATCTTATCTGGCGGGATGGGGTGGGTGGGTGGGTGGGGCGGAACTCACTCGGTTGTGGAATCCAACGGATTTGTCGTACGAGGCCAGTTTGAGCAGTCGCAACGTAATTCTCATACTCTATTCTCCACATCAACACTGCCGCGGATCGTCAGTCCTTGTAGCACAGCATAAGACATCAGAACAAATCAGACCACGTCAATACCCTTCTTTAGTATGCTGGTCGTTTGAACCCGAAATTGATCCATGCAACTTCGGTCTCCACGCAGATGCACAGTGTCGACACACTCGTGCGTACTTCGTCTACTGAAAAAATCACGTGCCGTTCCGGTTCATACGCAATCTACAATTCCAACAAGTAGTTCGCAGCACCGAAATCTTGTCAAACCGGTCTTTCAACTTATCAGCTATGAAATCCACATCTTGTTCACAGCCAATAATCCGAATGTCATCTGATTTCGGGATTGGAGTTCGATGACACGTTTGCTCCAGTGGTCCGGTCCAAGACTCTGAGATTCGTGTTGTTGTACGGTTGAATGTTGTGAAGTAGTTTGCCTTTGTCACTGCGTTCCTCAACGCACCCACCGACAGGGTATTCTTCATGGAGCAGCCACAAGGGCACATAAAGAGGGGCTACGAGGATTGGGTCTCCCTCTTGAAGAAGAGCATCTACGGCAACTGGAACAGTACTCTGGACCTGGCGCTGGTGGACTTTGGCCTCCAGAGGTCCTTTAAGGACGAAGCTCTCACTGGATTCGTGTGCAGTCACGCCTCGTGCTCTTACCGATCTATGTGCTTCTCGCATTGGGAGAGGCCATCATTGCGGCCCAAGTCAATGGAACATACAGTCCCATCACTGTAGTTGCTGCCGTGGACGAGCTCAGCACACTTGCCACAAAGTCCTTGAGATGAGCCGGTTTCTTCCTCACGCGCTCTGAGCGCCGCGGGTTCTCCACCTCCGCTGGCAGATGACGCTTTCGTTTGGGCACCGGTCACTTGTCCTCAAGACTCATCAGAATCGTCACTGTCATATGCCGGCGGGGCTGCCGAATATGGTATTTTTATTTATTAGCGCAGATAGAGTCTCATAAATAATACAAGGATTTTGTCATTTGTATCTGCATAAATTATGTAATGTATTCGAGCAATAAATAAATAATGTGGTGCAACTTCAACGGGTATTAGACGTACTGTTACTCACACGAATTGACGCGATCGACTGTCGAAACGTCCCAGAAGTCAGCATTCTCGCGCAGAAACAAAGTTTTTTCCAGCGTAGCGGGCTGGGGACTGTTGCGTTCTTGAGCAAACGTGGTACGCGCCACGCTGAAAAACCGCTCGACCTTGTTCGAGGTCGGCGGGATGCTGGAGATGTGGTCGTAGCGGGGCTTTCGAGCCTCGAGCCGGCGATGCTTCTCGAGACGCTGGACAAACGAACCCTATGGCTTCTCGCCGCCGGCTTCCGCACCGTTCGTGAGATAGTATCATAAATTATGAGTATGGACTAGTAATATGGTATCAGCGGTCTAAGCCGCCGCTCATAAATTATGCAACAATATTTATGGCAATTTCTGGAGCGTCAATTTATTTTTCGGCTGCCCTGTATGCCGCGCTACTTGCAGGACTTTCATGTCATACCCCTTTCGCGCGCGCACATCTGCCGCCGCACTGCTCGACTCGTCAGCCACTGCGCTCTCCACGTGCTCAGCATCATCTTCCTCAACTTCGTCATCATCAGGCTCTGGAAGCTGCACAACAGGCAACGGAACGAACGGCAACTTAGTACTATCGAGATCAGGTCGTCGCCTTTGACGGTTCAATTGTTTGTCAACACTCGCTCGATACCGTAGTCCGCTCGAAGAACTTCACATGCTGTCGGCGGTGCTCGCTAATCACTCCACTTCTCAAGTCCAGGAGTCGATTGCCTTTCGTTTTCGTTGCGTAGCCCGCCATCAGGGCAGGAGCGATAACTTGTGCACTCGATACACCTTGCCCACAAAATTCAGCGCCAAGCAACCAAACGGGCGCAAGTGTTTCACACTGGGCTTCGTGCCATACACTTTTCCATGCGGGGTCAAATTGTCTTTGTTGCCCTTGGTACTCGTGCGGTTTATGGTTTCAATCGCGTACGCTGCAGCCTCGCCCCACAACAAACTAGACACGACGCTGCTGTACAGAACCTCTCTTACCTCAGCTTTGCAACCGAAGCCGCGGCCAAAACGGAGCGATGGGGAGCAGCTAACCCCTTTGGATTGGCTGTTCCGCTGTGTGGTACGCGCACTACAAGCACCAATGAAGGCGAAAATAATGCACTCAGCTGGGCTGGGCTTCGTGGTATGGTTGTGCCTTCAGCCGTCATCGCTTACTGTGAAAGAGTAATGAAAACGCTAAATTCTGGACACGAGCGCGGAGCTGCATGGACAAATGCCCAGTGCAATATTTCTCCACGAGCAAAAGGGTACGTGAAATCTAAACTCGAAAAGGTCTCGAAACTCACCGTGCAAAAAAAACGCGGATACCGTGTTTTACGTTGTGGAGCAGAGAACACCTTTGTCAACCGCAAATAACGCGACAAGCAGCATGCCAACCCAGAAGCGCTACTCTGTCAATCTGGCAGAGAAAACATGCACGCCATGCTCGACGCGTCAACATCTACATGTTCCTTGCCACCATAGTTTGGCTGTGCTTTACCACCACCAAACCACCAATTGTGATACAGTGGAGAACTTTTATCCAGTGTATTAGGTTAAAACCCCAGTTAGATTCAACAGTGCTTGCAAAGGAAGTAAATCTAATCATGTGAAAAACTAGGCAATATACTTATGCGACCTCGGCCTTTCAGGTTATTCTGCGACCATCGCTACCTTATTCACGTGTTCGCTCTGCATGTGAGCTTAAAGATACATATTAGGGGCCAGATACTGCGATGGACGTTGAAATTAATACCCTACTGCTATGTCATCGAGCACGTGGACAGAGTGGCGAATGTCGGAGCAGACATGCTGTCTAGGTGGGCGGGGAAGTGTAGTATATTCATTGCACTCCATAGTCTTACTCCACGATCGGTGCATAGTGCGTGGGCCTTTCATGTAGGGGCAGAATAGGAAGTCTGAAACAAAGGTATACACAACACAATAATACACCCCAAATTCGGGATGTTGAACACGCAACGATGGCGGTTCACCATTGCCTGTTCCCCGCATGCAAGCATGCCTATAGACATCCAGCTCACAGCAATTACAGTGACAGGAAGCCCACTAGATGTAATAACGACCATGAGGATTGTACAGGTGATCTTCCACGATAACTCGTCGCGTCCAACTAAGTGGCGTCAACACCAGGGCGCCTCAGCCACAATGTAGACTAGCATTAGTGGACGCCTCACTGTGGAGTAGTGGCCTCGCCAAAATCTCGCGGGGTCGGTCTCGCACAAACTCGGCGCGTCTGGATCGCGGTCGCGCCGAGAAAATTACCCGGTTGTTGGAGTAGCAAGTCTTCACAGGCTTCAGAGCTGGGGGGGTTCTTGTGTTGACGCTTAATCCTTGTCGTAGGGCGTCGAGTCTTTGGGCGTGCGGCGTTATCAGGCTGGCGTTTCCTGGGGCTTGTGTGGCGTTATCGGGCCTACACGGGGGATCTTGTACACGGCGGTTATCAGGCCGGTGCGGCCCTTCGCCTAGGTAGCGCATTATCGGGCGCCCACCTAAACGATATATGTTTAACGTGCCTTTATTCCAGCACGGGGTTGAGGGGTTGAGCGCCCGAACCAGCAGGCGAAGGGGGACCGCGATATCGAGGCGGCTCTGCTTGCCGACGCTTGGTGGTACCCTGGAACCTCGGAGAAGACGGGAGGTATTTGTGGTTCAGAGAACTTTCGGGACTGAGCCCTTCCCCCTTATGTCCTAGCTACTGGCTACTGTGTACTACTGCTTGCTAAGCCTATCGCTTCGTACTTATCCTACTTCTGTCGTGCTTGCACTACAGTCTTTCAACCTGATTTACGTGCCATAATCACGATCTCACCACCTCGCGTTTTGGTCGGCGGGTTTTGCTCGGCGGATTAGGGTCGGCGCGTTTTGCAGAGACGGGCGCGCCGGTCGACCCATCGGATGATTACGCGTCGAGTTGGATTCTGTCGCCGTATCTCACGGCCCATCCCCCGCGTCGAGTTTTCCCGTCGATCTCCGCCGCGCGTCACCCCCATCAATCGCGTCGCGTGCCATCAACTGCATCGAGTTCCATCACCCGCGTTCGTGTCGGCGTCTTCTTTCTCCGAGGGGTGCTACACCACATCACTTTGCTGTCGAGAAATAAACTACGGTTAAACCTCAGGGAGATTCGCCACCTCCTCCAAGTGCGTCTTCTACCTGCAGGCACTACAAAGAACTCTTTAGCAGTTGGCTGCTGTACCATGACGACCATGGCGAAGACGAGACCTCACATTCAATGCACCGGGGCACGCCAATGTCTCCAAGCACTCCACACAATTACTCTGCCTAAACCTTAGATTGGATCATCTTCCACATCAAAAATATAAAGATGTAAAGCTAATGTGAAGTAACGCATCAAGACACAATATCAACGTTTTGTATGTTAACTCCTTTTGCGATAATTTCGAAAGTGGCTGATATTAAGGATGAGATCAGTTGAGAAATTGAGATCAGAAAATCAACATAAGATTTCAGAGCTATTTACTGGCTGCATGTTGATTATTGGTCAAATCAGTTTGCGATCATTGCTAAGATGGCTGAAATTGAAGTTCAATTGAGAACGTATGGTGGCAGCCTCGACACAAAGGCTGCCAATGGAAATAAAACAGTAAGATGGTCAGTAAGAAAGTTTGGCGAATACTAAACTCACAAACGAAGGAACCCCTGGATGATAGTCAAGTTGGAGTTTAAGTTAAAGTGAATTATCAGGTTGGAGTTATGTTGAACATAGATGCGGTAGCTCCTTTGATCGCAGTGTTAAGGCATACAATTGGTTAATCAAAACAACAAATAAAGCAGCGATTGACTAATTATTCATTTAAGTCAAATGACTATCCAATCAAATGAAGGGAGATGCACATCCAAAAATCTATCTTGTGAGGGATGTAATGTTTGGAGGAGAGACAGGTATCGGGACAGCTCGACGCCCTTGCCTCGCTCAGTTCAAAAGCGGACGGCCTAAGACCAAGTGCAACATGTTACATCGATCCCTCGCAAAAGGCGCCGCAATCGCCGGTGCAATGCCCTTCGCAGGTCCCACAGATCGCCCGGTAGATAAAACGGTTGTCGAGGAGAGCATGAGCCCGAACCAAGTACGCAATGAGACAAGTTCGACGTCCCCACCATGGCCCTTCCAGTCGCTCTAAAGACGCTTTGTGAACGCAGCTGGGTGGCCTGAACACCGAGCTGAAGGCTGCTCGCTCGCAAAGCTAGTGGCGAAATCTCTGTCCGATTCACTGCGGCTGCTTTGGGAGTACGTAAACGACTCCGCCACCACACCTAACACTCCTGTGCCCCGGTTGTTGCTACACGAGACATCGACGTCACCCTGGGCGTCACCGATCGTGCGGACACCTCAATTTCAATCTACGTCTCCTCTAGAATCTTGGCCATTTTGAACTGCACGAGCTTTGGCGACCGCCTCCACAAGCATCTAACCTGTTATGACTGAAAAAAAATCGAGAAGATGAAGCTCAAGCACAAGGAGCTAGGTGCTGCGAGCGAACGGGCAACGTATTGAGAATTTTTAGTTGAATTAGTTATCGCAGTACACGTACTGGAAGCGCCTCATGGTGTGATTAGAAACGAATTTCTAATTCTGGATGGACGCCACCACCCCTGCGGGACTTCCGAGCGTGCGACTTCAAGACCCTTCTCGGCGTGTAGTTTTGAGCATTTCACTACCCCAATCTCACAAGGGTTATTTACATTTTCAGCTTGCAATATTCGAAGCGCAACCCATCATGCAATATGTGTACCAGATGACGCCGAAGCAGCCGCAGGTGGTGCTTAAACTGTGAAGAAGGTATTGACGCTGGCTCCCAAATCCCGCCGAAGTAGTGGCTCGCCACGGATAGATCGGAGATCGGGCAGGGAGCTGGAGCCCCTCATTTTGTGCGTCATCTGCTGTCACGCTGCCAATTGCCATGGAGTCGTTAAGCGCATCCTGGAAAGATCACGGAAGAGCTTGATTCACCTTCAATGTATGGATCCCTCCTACCTTCACCTAACGACGAAGGACCGGAAGAAATTGGGCATGGCTTAGCAGTGTCGAGCCGCAACATCGAGCTCCGCGTCCGACAACCGGCCTCTCCGACGCGACAGGTGAGGTAGACCTCTGTTGGGCATTATGTCGCTCAAGTCAAGAGTATCGAGGGCGTTCTTCCGGATCCGGCAGTGTCGGTGCCCTTCCAGCTTTCGCAAATGATTGGTCTGATCTTTGACTCATTGGACTAAGGCCGTCACTCACCTGAGCAGCAGCGGCCGCGCGTCGTCCAGCGGCCACAACCGCTCGGCACTGTTCTACTTCTTTCTTCCTGCAACGCCGTCTCCTCCACCAAGGGCTTTATTTTACTCAAGAAGCACTTGCCATACTGGCTACCGATAAAAACTCAAATTATACTTCATTTTGGCAGCCCTTCTCGGCGATGGCGTGTACAGGACGCAAAGAGCGGTTCGTACGTACCAATCGCTTCCAGGGCTTGGATGTCACCGATATGGTGGTGATGCTGGTTTCCAGAAGCTAGCGAATATTGTGGTAACGGAGAATTTTTTTATTGACATTTTTTTATTCACAGCTCCAGCGACGGCTCTCCTGACGTTGAAAACCCTTCCAGTACGGATACGGAGCAGCGGCGAGGTTCGGTTCCGTTCATACGCGTGGGTCGGCAGCTCGCCGCTATGTATGGTCCGCCCTACCGAATTAGAGGTGCACGACTGCGGACGTGTTGGAGCGGATGGCCATGTCGGCTGCAGCTCGAAGGAACCGCTGGCCGGGTCGGCTGCCGGAGTCCCATGTGCTTTTGTCGTGCCGACCAGCCCGGCGGGCTCGACTCCTAGCTAAGCAACTCATTCATTCATTAATCTTTCTTAGTAGACCTAATTTTGCCATTGATTGTTCGAGGCTATTGTGGTAGTAGTAGAAAAGATCAAATGTAGTTGGCCTCGCGGTGTGAATCTTACATCAGGGCTCATTTGGGGAGGTGGATGGGCAGGGTAGTCCTATTAGAGTGAATTCGGGGAGTTGAGTATCCCAAATAGTAACTAAACCTCCAAATTTTACCGTGATTGGATGGAATTCAGAGTATAAACTTAGGCAAAATAAAAACCATTGACAAAATATAACAACGTTTTTAAAAGAGATGCAAAAACTTCAGATTGCTAAACGATGGGCTAAATGGGACTCCTGTTATCGATCCAGTCTCCCGGACACACTCCGCCACTCCTTCGACTGCTAGACGGTAGAGCGATTCAAGCAGTGGCGTCGGAAGTCGTCCGAGGTGAGCTGAAGGTGGATAAACTACTTACAGTGGACAATGAGAAGGCTGAGGAGCTACTGCAAGACATCGCACGACTCAGTGGATCGGAAGCTAGGCCCAGGAAGACACGCTGCAGCGCCAAGGCCCGGAAGAAACCGACTGAGGGTGTTTTTCGCCTCCGAATACCTTCTCGGCCTTTTGGCTAAGATCAAGTTCAGGTTGTAGTTGTATCGGGTCACAAAAATCTGCATGATGGTCGTAATCCTGCTCCATCGCCGTAGGGATCCTTGTCAAATTATGCTTCCACTGCAAAAATATGCTGTTCGCTGATTCGCCAAAATACTGGAGCCCAGAACGACAGCAGGAGTCCTATTCAAGCCCATTGGGTTGTCGTCCCAGATAGAACCCCGGTCACCTGGTCGGCGACCCAGGCGCAAAACTGCAAGGGGTCAGCAGCGTCTCGTCCTGGCAGTGGACGCGTCGAAGATGTTCTATAGCAGCGTCGACAGGGGGACCCAAGTTTGCCAGATGAGCTCCCAGTCGTCCGGCGTGGCTGTCAGTTTTGCTGCGCTTTTGCTTCTTCTTCTCGGTCAGACAATTCTTGCCATTTCAGGGTTACCTTTTTTTACTACCCTTATTTCACCGCATCAGACAACGAAGTGGTTCCAGCAGAGTTGGTGCATCGCGTACGCCGTCAAAAACAATCCAGATAAAATTTTGACTAAAAAAAAGCCGCATATTGTCACTAACCTGAAAATAACCCGGGTACAGTGTAGTAGCCATTTTAGGTAAGCACAGATCTTACCGTTGCCGGATGAGGGGGGTCTTCTCTCATCCATATGTAGGCTGGGTTGGTGGTCGGGCACCGTCCGCCGCGGCCTCGGGCCAGGGCTTCGCATTCGTCGACATAGCGGACGTTGGACCTAAACTTCAACAACTTCCCAGGGCCATAGTTTGGCTGTCCAACCTGTTGAATAGATAACAATCAGAGAGTTCGTTTTACCGTGATGTTGGTGGTGGACACGCTTCTCCTCAGGACAGCCAGGCTACGATCACCGTGCTAGCGGGGCGACGGTGGAATGCTGCCACTCCCACCCAAAAGGAACCGCCGCGAAAACATGTCGTCAGTGGTCAAAACTTCGCAAAAGGAGCGGCGTTTGCTGGTGTAATGGGCCTACCTTGGCTCACTACTACGGTCGCCGCTGTCTCGTACAAGCTCGCGACAATCACTCCTGCACTTAGCGCTGACGTGCCGCCAGCTGATGTACTGCTTCGATTTGTCTCTGATTGCTGCAGCACGATCGTCGTGCTGCTGGATCAAGTGGTGCTTATCACCGCTAGATCGTTACGCTCGGAGGTCTCAACTCCATCCCCTGCTGTTTTAGCTCAGCAATCTCGGCTTGCACACCCACCACCGTGCGCAACTTCGTCTTGATGACGGCTGACACTGCATGTGCAATGGATTCATTAAGTGCAGCATATGAACGAAGACGATCTGTTGACTATCCAGTCTCTCGAACACAAAACCCGAACTGGAAGGGTTTCTTTCTGACAACGGCACCGGCACTTGATCTACAAACTTTTACGAACCTAGTGAGCTGCTTACGCTTTGAGGCCAATAGTGTTAGGGAAGGTGGGCGGGTTAAATCTTTCGCTGGGTCGCCGCCGTTCGTTGTACTTCTGGATGAACTCACTGCGTCGACGCCACTTACCGGGAGTTGGGGGGATTGCAATAACTGCTGAATTATTGGCGTCAGATCGGAAATATTTCATGAAGCCGACTCCCACCCGGACACTCTGATCTGTTGGACGCAAAATAAAAAACACAAACCACAGGTTAGCTACAAACCGTTCCGCGGCTTGGCGGGACAACGGCTTCAGCCTCTCGGGCCTCGCGTCAAAGGCGCCTCGTGCTACTTTTGTTGCTCAGTTGAAGAATGCTACAATCGAGAAAAGAGGGGAGTAAGCGTGCCGCCTGGGTCGCGCAGGCCCATCGCGACCTGATGACAAACCGAACCTTGTCATCTTGAACGTGTCGCGGCAGCAAATGTATCTTCTCCTGGTTCGTCGACCACACGTCTGTACTATATTTCAGAGCTTCTTCGGGCGACCACCTGTGGATGTCTCGCTACATCCTGCTGCTCGTGTGAGACGTGCAAATCAATGTACAGGCAGTCAGTCGTCGGGGCCCAAGGAGAAGTTGTCCGAGTCCAAATCTATCATCTAGAGTTTTGAGGCACCCACACGTCAAGTGATAACGCAGCTGGAGAGCTCCACGCTTCTTTTTGTTCGGAGGAGCAAAGTCCTGCAAGATATTTTCATCGAACTAATTATCTTCTTCGGAGCAGCAAATAATTTTTATTTATTGTTTTTTTAGCGAGAAATCTTCCGAGCCCGTCACCGCTTGGTACACGATTTCAACGCCATCTGTCTGTAGCATTAAACTCCAGCACGATCCAGGCCTACGTTTGGCCTGATCAGCAATGCAGGTAAGACCAGCAAACGCCGCTCCTTGAGTTTCGTTCGGTTTTTGAGTCAGCGCGAGTCGCATTGTTTTTTCTAAGAAAATAATAGGTAGTGATTCGGCTGGGAGAGGGAGCATGCACGGACCCACCTGGTACCCCCACCGGCCCAGCATTACCTCTTGATGCCAGAACACGTGGTTTAGGCTCTAGCAGACTGCGCAGTTGGCCGAATGCTTCGAAGCTTGGTCGACGAACCAGGAGAACATACATTTGCTGCCGCATCACCCAGCAGCGACGGGCCCGAGGCAGGGCTTCGCAGTAACCACCTTTTGAGCTGTACCACTACACGCGAAACACAGTCTGGTCATTTTGCAAAAACAAGTCAAACCGCCCACCCGAACCCTTCGTCCTATCCGCAGAATTAGAAGTAACGCTGATCTGGAGTATGCTTTGGAGCAGGACGAAGATGTCTGGAGTCGCAGTGATTATTGCAGGCGATCCAAGACTTGGTTCAGGCGTCCATGTGAGTACATTTATTTCATACTGTACATACGTTTTATGACAGCAGGGCGCCAAAGTTTTGGTCCTTCCGTTTAGTTGAAGTTTGAAGTTTTGTTCATGAGGTGAACACGCTGCTGCAACTTCCTCCGGCGACTGGTTCGACGACACCACCGTACGTAAAATAAATCGTTTTCATCACCATTTGGGCTGCTACATCGCTGTCATTTCCAGATCCGCGCAAGAAGACGGAGATGTCTCGGTATGGCCAGTTTCTTCCAATCTGCGTTCTCGGCCTCCAACACGGCCAAACATTGTTGCAGCTGCTCCACTTGGAGCATGGACGCGGCGTCGGCTCCATCGGCGTTGGGTCTGTTCCGTGGTTCAGTAGAGCTTGTTGTCCGGCCCAATGCATCCTAATCGTAGGGAGTGCGCCCGGAACGAACGATTGCTGCTCAGATCGTGCATATAGGTTTGTTCTGCCGGAGTCGGGGCAGTCAGTTTTTAAGAGTCAACCCTAACTCTTTAGGGGTGGCAAAAGGCCAGCTTTGTCACGATGAGGACCGGAACGACGCGTGATGGGTTGCGCTTCGAATATTGTAAAGCTTAGTACACCGATGCTGTGGTGAAGAAAGGTGGTGATGCTACACCCTGGCAGTTCTGGCACTGCGTCCATGCAGACTTCACCAGTAGCCAGTAGCAGCAAGTACCCGGGCGAAGTAAACAACACAGGACCCGTACAATAGAGCGCATTGGTAGCCACGGCTGCCGTCGCTGCGTCGATGCTGGCCAGCACGGCAAGGACATCTTCACTACGACGGTAGTAAATGACGTGCTCGGGTTCGCGGTTGGTGCTCTTACGCTGCTCTCGTACCGGATCCACCGTCTTCTGGCAATCGTGCTGCACGATATTCGTGCACGCGCAAACACCTTGGCCAACTCGCATTGTTACTTCGCTGACCGAAAGCAGAGAAACGGAAAAATATCGCACTCCCAAAGCAGCTGCAGTGACTCGCATGCTGTACGCAGCCGCTCGAGACGAAGAGCGACGAGAAGGTCAGTTTGGAGCAAAATATCATGTCTTTCGTGGGAGTTTGAGGTGCCCCTCCGCCAAGGATGATCCAGTCAAATCCTCAAATTTGTCCTCTTGGATTGCTTGAACCCGACGAGGATAACCATTCGTAGAGAACTTAATGAATGTAAGTATGGGATTGAGTATGTTTCGGTGGTTCGTTCGATGTCTGCCCTCTAACCTCTTCTCTTCTGTTGCATCGCAGTGCTGGGCATTTTCCTGAAAACACTGGATTGTTTCATGAGTTTAACATCTTCTCCGCCATCTCTGGCAGCATCCCCGGAGTCAAAACTATTACTATTAACCACTACGTTTGGACGGCGCTGGCGGGATAAAAAAACACAGATGCAGGAACTCCAGGTTGTCATATTCCAGCTTATTGCTATATTTTGTACGCTGGGCACAAGCTCGGGTTTAGTGAGGTGGTGAGGGAGGCGCCTCGCTTTACCTGCAGCAAGAAGGCGGGAGCTGGCCGCTAGCCAATCGCGAGCCCCCGTCCCCGTCACAGCCACAACAACGTAGGCGTAAAGCAGTCGTGAGTTCTTGAACGACACGAACAAGAAGAAGGAAAAGAAGAAGCAACTGTTAAAGCCAACCCTGCGAGGTCTGCTGCTGTCTCTGACCCCCCACCGAAAGCGACGTGGTTGCATCCAGCAACACTAGCGATACAATGCACATTCGCCGATCTGGACCAGGAATCTGGGGCTCCTCCCCCCTTTCGGTGGGGGGTCAGAGACAGCAGCAGACCTCGCAGCAATTAGGACGAGAGCTGGCGTCGGAACTAAGTAACAATGCGAGTTGGCCAAGGTGTTGGCGCTCTTCAATCGATCGATCTCCTCAGAAGCTGACCAAGGCACCGCCCGCCAACCCGACGTCTTGGGCATCATGTTGATAAATTGGCCTTAAAAACGGAAAGTGGTTGAGGAGAACCGTAGCTCCTGGGGCCACAAGAGGTATCTGCCGTACCATTTGGGATTCTGTTGCGGTCTGGGTGAGCTGCTGAAGCAGAGCTGGAAGCCGCGCCGTTTCCTTCATCTTGGAGGCCAGCGCCTTCTTGACGCCGCCATGGCTCGGCGGGAGAAAGGCAGAGGCGGCGTGAGGGCGAAAGGAGTGCGGCCCACTGTCCTAACCGTCCTTGATCACCGACGCTTTGAAGCCTTCCAACGCGACCGGTTCGTGGCGGCGGCGACCAGCGCCAGCAGGCAGCTTTTTGAGCTTGATAGCCTCCAACACTTCCATACTATATGATGGACAAGCCAGGGGTGGACCTCCTGATTCCGGTGACTGTGTAGTTCTGTATTGTTACAACTGAGCTACACAGTACAGCGATTGACTAATTATTCATTTAAGGCAAACGACTATCCAATCAGATGAAGGGAGATGCACATCCAAAAATCTATCTTGTGAGGGATGTAATGTTTGGAGGAGAGACAGGTATCGGGACAGCTCGACGCCCTCGTCTCGCTCAGTTCAAAAGTGGACGGCCTAAAACCAAGTGCAACATGTTACATCGATTCCTCGCAAAAGGCGCCGCAATCGCCGGCGCAATGCCCTTCGCAGGTCCCACAGATCGCCCGGTAGATAAAACGGCTGTCGAGGAGAGCATGAGCCCGAATCAAGTACGCAATGAGACAAGTTCGACGTCTCCCCCCCAAATAGACCGTTATCTCCGTCGGCGCCCGCAGGTACTGCCATCTAGCTGGCTTCAGCAAAGCAAGGTACAGGTTTGAAGGGCTCACGCGGCGAGAACCGCGGTACGGTCAAGCCATTGCGGCAATGCCATCATTCAAAACGGCATATTTCAACACGTACCTGGAGCGTCTACAAGTGACATGGCAGCGCATGGGCTTCCACCTGGAGTTTTCAAGGACTCACGGTTTACTCAACAGGAGGTTTTACCAGATTCGAATGAAGCTCAAGGCTCTCGATACCCTCGCTTATTGCGTTGTGCCCGTTGCCAGTCCAAGAGTACTCGCTGGCTACGGCAACTGGTACCGGAGGCACCAGTGATGCGGGCTGCAGTCGGCAGCTAGTGCAGAGACCTCTGCTGCTATGTGAAGGTTGGGGCTGGTGTGGTGACTCCCTTCGGAGTAAGGCTAGTGCCATGATATGAACAGCAGCTCGAGCTACCATGCCGCGAGACAACGGGTGGATCATCATACAGGCCGTTGTAGCCTCTGAGGTGGCTGGCTTGTGTCGGCGGATACGCGTGCGTGGCGACAGCCATGCCGATGCCCCCATGCCAAGCACCGTTGCTGATTGCTCAAGGCTGTGTTGACCTTTGTGTTGCTCGTACGACTTGCTTGTTGAAGTGCGTCCTGCGCAGAGAGACGCGCAGCGAAAACCTACATACCGGCAGAGAATCGTGGTTAGCTTGACTTAAGTCGACATGCACGCCGTCGACTTAGCGGCCGTGTGCTTTGCTGCTTGAACTCGGCGTATCTGCACATCTACTAGATGTAAATGCCATCTAGCTTTCAGATCGATGCTTGGAGAATGCGGCATGCTAAGAAGTCATTTCAAGGCGTCATGCCGCAGTGCCCATGTCGGCAACACCACCAACTTACCTATCTCATCGAAGTCTTGACATGATCAAGTGCATTTGTCTCCAAATGTTACGACTAGCTAAAGCTTCACTCACTACTCACTTTCCTCTCGTTCCTCCTCCCGACAAGCGTCTAGAAGAAGCGGTTCATTCCTCAACTCACCTAGTCAAGAACGGCATGAGTCAAGCGATCCAGCACCCACGTGTCCGTTTGTACTTTCGTCAAGGACGAAGAGCCCAAAGTGACGGACAGCACAAGCCGCTGCCAGGCAGCAAGCGTGTCAACTTGTGCCGTGTGGGTGGCGCGCCATGGTGTCACTCCTCTGGATTGGCCAGTGTGCCAAGAATTCTGCGTGGTGGGCGGACACCTGCCCAACGACTTGATGGTCGAGGCCAGGCAGAACGCCGGTCTCACAGGAGAGAGACGCAGTGCGAGTCAGCGCTAGGCGGCGCAAGGGTGCACGGTGCGCGTGGCCGACGCGATTGCGGATGAAATGGACACGGTGTTAACTTGAGTCTGAACGCCAAGGCCGTCCAGCGCGTGGCGTCGTGCAGATCTTCACCGCCGCTGCGTTCGTGACGCCAACTGAAGACGGAGCTCTGCTGTCTTTTGTCGCCGCCCAGCGTGATCCGGATGAAGTGGCGCAGGGGTCAGGACAATGCAGCAGGTCGCCGCGGACACTTGGGCGCGAGGTCTGAGCGTAGAGGACGGAGACACGGGGCCACCTTGACTCAGCTTCTGCGTCACCGAGGCGAGACGATGCTTGACGCCGTCGCAGAGGTGCTTGGTTCTCTCGCGCCGAGAGTGCCGCGACGACCTGCGCAAGACAGCCGGGGTGCGAATATGAGGCTGCGCGACGGCTCAAGATCCCGGAGCGGCCAGCTTGGCACTATGCTAAGTCGACACAGGCTCCGCAAAAACACGCTGCGGCCGAACTTCAACAAATCGATTTCTAAAGGGGAAACTTAGAAACGAGCTTTCCGACGGTCGGCAGAAGTCTCAGTAGCGCTGTAGTTTGAAGCGATGTGTTCTACCAGACGTCCCTGTTCAGTAGCTTCATTTGCTGGCACTGGGATCATCGATGCTTGAGTCATGGCTATTCTATTGCGAGACTCTGCTGGAAGATCGCTACGCAGACGCGCTTGAAGTAAATCCCAAGCAGCGTCCTGCGTAGGTGGCGAGCATCATACCAAATTTACATGTTCTACCCACAAGGCGAGCGCTGCAACTTCGGCCTTACACGCACCGCACGTTGACGTTTCGAATAGCTCGGCCGTATCCTGCATTACCCAGCAACGGTAATGAAAGGGATTGGCCATCCTGCACGCGTGACGGGGTCGACTCGATCCGATCGACTCGCCGAGCCTTGCGGATACAGCGTTGAACGCTTCCGGAGCTCGACAATCGATAGGCGGTCTCCCTGTCAGGCTAAACGCTGATCCAGCATACTACGATTACAGCCTTCTGCTTGTAGCTATCACAACAGCAATTGATCTATCCGCACGATGAAAGCATGGCCCTGCATCTCGTTTCAGTAGAATACGCAGTCGCTTGGGACCTACCCACACGAGCGTTAACACGCAACCACCATTTCCTATAACCATGTTTCGCGTTTATTAGACTGAATACAATGCGCAGCGATAGCGGCCGCCCCAACTTTACGACAACTACACTGCTGGACATGCACACATGCACAAGCGCACACGAGCGCCTCATACTTACTTGCTTACTTGCTTGCTTCGCGAGCTGGCCTCTCTTGTAACTTGCTCTCATCGCCACCGACGTAGTAGTAGTACTGGTGGTGGTGGTGATCGTCGTCGTCGTCGCTGTCTACGCGCCGGGCACGGGCGAGCTCTTCTTGAGCTTGAGCGCCGCCTGCGCCGCCGCGAGTCGGGCGATCATCACGCGCATCGGCGAGCACGACACGTACTTGAGGCCCACCTTCTCGAAGAACTCGATGGACTGCGGGTCGCCGCCGTGCTCGCCGCAGATGCCCAGCTCGATCTTGGGGCGCGTCGCGCGGCCGCGCTCCACGGCCAGGCGCACCAGCTCGCCCACGCCCTCCTGGTCCAGCGTCTCGAACGGGTCCTTCTCCAGCACGCCGTGCTTCACGTAGTAGGACAGGAACTTGGCCTGCGCGTCGTCGCGCGAGATGCCGAACGTCATCTGCGTCAGGTCGTTCGTTCCGAACGAGAAGAACTCGGCCACCTCGGCCAGCTTGCCGGCCTGCAGCGCGCCGCGCGGCACCTCGATCATCGTGCCCACCTTGTAGTCGAACGACTTGCCGCGCTTGCCGATCACGTCCTGCACCACCGACTTGACCAGCTTCACCTGCTGCTCCAGCTCCTCGAACGAGCCCACCAGCGGGATCATGATGTGCGGGTGCACCGAGATGCCCTCGCCGGCCACCTTCACGGCCGCCTCCGCGATGGCCTTGGCCTGCATCTCCGTGATGCCCGGGTGTACGATGCCCAGACGGCAGCCGCGCAGACCCATCATCGGGTTCGCCTCCTTCAGGCCGGCCAGGCGCGACTGCACCGTCGCCTTGCTCACCTTCATCTCCTTGGACAGCGTCTCGCACAGCTCGACCAGCGCGCTACCCTCGTGCGGCAGGAACTCGTGCAGCGGCGGGTCCAGCATACGGATGGTCACCGGGAGGCCGTCCATGGCGCGGAAGATGCCTTCGAAGTCGCCCTGCTGGAACGTGCACAGCGCGTCGAGCGCCTCCTGCTGCGCCGGCGAGTCCAGCTCCACGGCGCCGATCATGCGTCGCACGGCGGCGATACGCTGCGCGGAGCTGAAGAACATGTGCTCCGTGCGCGTGAGGCCGATGCCCTGCGCGCCGTGGGCGCGAGCCTCGCGGGCGTCCTCGGGCGTGTCGGCGTTCGTGAACACCTCCATGCGGCGGTGCGCGTCCACCCACTTCATGAACTGCGCCAGGTCGCCGCTCATGGCAGCCTTCTGCAGCTCCTGCTCGCCCTTGATCACCTCGCCCGACGTGCCGTTCACGCTGATGTAGTCGCCCTCGCGCAGCACCACCTCGGCGCCGCTCGACGTGTGCACGCGCATCGTCTTGCTGTTGGCGTCGATGGACAGCGCGCTGCAGCCGCACACGCACGGCTTGCCCCAGCCGCGGGCCACCACGGCAGCGTGCGACGTCATGCCGCCGCGAGACGTGAGGATGCCCTCGGCCGCGTGCATGCCGCCCACGTCCTCGGGCGACGTCTCCTCGCGCACCAGCATGACGTTCTCGCCGCGCGCGAACCACGCCTCCGCGTCGGCCGCCGTGAACACGATCTTGCCCACGGCCGCGCCCGGAGACGCCGGCAGGCCTCGGCACAGCACGTCCTTCTGGTACCCCTTCTCGTTGGCGAAGCTCGGGTGCAGCAGCTGGTCCAGGTGGCGCGGCTCCACGAGCATCACGGCCTCTTCCTCCGTGATCAGCTTCTCGCGCCACATGTCCACGGCGATCTTCAGAGCGGCGGGGCCCGTGCGCTTGCCGTTGCGCGTCTGCAGCATGAACAGCACGCCGTCCTGCACCGTGAACTCCGTGTCCTGCACGTCCTTGAAGTGCGTCTCCAGCGTGTGCACGGTCTCGTCGAGCTGCTTGTACACGGTCGGCATCTTCTGCGCCAGCTCCGAGATGGGCTGCGGCGTGCGGATGCCCGCCACCACGTCCTCGCCCTGCGCGTTCAGCAGGAACTCGCCGTACAGCTTGTTCTCGCCGTTGGCCGGGTTACGCGTGAACAGCACGCCCGTGCACGACTGGTCGTTGATGTTGCCGTACACCATGGCCTGCACGTTCACGGCCGTGCCCTTGAGGCCCGTGATCATGTTGATCTCGCGGTACTTGACAGCGCGCGGGATGTTCCACGAGCGGAACACGGCCTCGATGCCCATGCGCATTTGCTCCCACGGGTCCGACGGGAACGAGCGGCCGTGCCTCTCGTACACCTTCTTGTACTTCTGCACCAGCTCCTTCAGGTCGCTGGCCGTCAGCTCCACGTCGAACGTCACGTGGCGCGCCTGCTTCATGGCCGACAGCTCGGCCTCGAAGTCGTCGTGCGGGATCTCGAGCACCACGTCGCCGAACATCTGCAACAGACGCCGGTAGCAGTCGAACGCGAAGCGCTCGCCGCCGCGCTTGGCCACGCCCTGGACGATCTCGTCGTTCAGACCGAGGTTCAGCACCGTGTCCATCATGCCGGGCATCGAGATGGCCGCGCCGGAGCGCACCGACACCAGCAGCGGATTGGCCGCGTCGGCGAACGTCACGCCCAGCGCCTTCTCCATGAGGCGCACGCCCTGGCGCACCTCGTCCATGAGGCCGTCCGGCAGGCGCCCGCCCACCGCGTAGAATTCTTGGCACACCTCCGTCGTGATGGTCAGTCCGGGCGGCACGTTCACGCCGTTGCGCGCCATCTGGCACAGGTTGGCGCCCTTGCCGCCCAGCAGCGGCTTCATGCTGCCGTCGCCCTTGCTCTCGCCCTTCACGAACGTGAAGACGCGCGGGTGCTGCAGCACTTGACTCATGCTTGAGCGGGGGGGGGGGGTTGCTTTGTTGCTTGTTCTTGGTTGGGTTAGTTGAGGAATGAGCCTTGTCCCGAACTCGGTCTGCTCGGCTGCGGGCCTGCTGGTCGACGGCCATCGCGACGCAGTGTTTTGCTGTTGTTGGATACTTTCTGCTGTCGTCACTGCCAACGTTCTATGAAAGTAGCTACCGAGGCATCATAGGTCAACTTGAAGGGGATTCCGTTACGATGCGTTGTCATATGGAACTTCTCAAGGTTGTGCACAAAGATATGATCTCTATATTTCTTAACGGTTAGAAATGGATACATCAAAACAAATAGAGCAGTATTATGTCGTTTGTAAGTAGAAACTGGAGGAACCTTTCTATAGAAATGGACTCGTCTACGCTTCTCATGTCTATGTAGCAGGCCGCTAAGTCGATGCCTGGATGTCGACTTAGCGAAGCTAGAAAGCTGCTCCGCCGGTACGTAGGTGATGCGTCTCTCTGTGCAGGACAGACTTCAACGTGGAAGACTTCCTCTCATGAACACCTAGCATACGTAAATCGGGTGCTGCGGCTCCCTTCCACAGCCTTTAGCAATCACCAACAATCCAGCATGGTGGCGACAGGCCATGGGTATCCGTTGGAACGCGTGCCAGTCAACACGCGATTCGCACGCGAGGTCCAACGGCCTGATCATCTTGACTGCAAGGCAATCGGCCAGCAGGCCCGCAGGCCCGCAGCCGAGCAGACCGAGTTCGGGACAAGGCTCATTCCTCAACTAACCCAACCAAGAACAAGCAACAAAGCAACCCCCCCCCCCCCCCGCTCAAGCATGAGTCAAGTGCTGCAGCACCCGCGCGTCTTCACGTTCGTGAAGGGCGAGAGCAAGGGCGACGGCAGCATGAAGCCGCTGCTGGGCGGCAAGGGCGCCAACCTGTGCCAGATGGCGCGCAACGGCGTGAACGTGCCGCCCGGACTGACCATCACGACGGAGGTGTGCCAAGAATTCTACGCGGTGGGCGGGCGCCTGCCGGACGGCCTCATGGACGAGGTGCGCCAGGGCGTGCGCCTCATGGAGAAGGCGCTGGGCGTGACGTTCGCCGACGCGGCCAATCCGCTGCTGGTGTCGGTGCGCTCCGGCGCGGCCATCTCGATGCCCGGCATGATGGACACGGTGCTGAACCTCGGTCTGAACGACGAGATCGTCCAGGGCGTGGCCAAGCGCGGCGGCGAGCGCTTCGCGTTCGACTGCTACCGGCGTCTGTTGCAGATGTTCGGCGACGTGGTGCTCGAGATCCCGCACGACGACTTCGAGGCCGAGCTGTCGGCCATGAAGCAGGCGCGCCACGTGACGTTCGACGTGGAGCTGACGGCCAGCGACCTGAAGGAGCTGGTGCAGAAGTACAAGAAGGTGTACGAGAGGCACGGCCGCTCGTTCCCGTCGGACCCGTGGGAGCAAATGCGCATGGGCATCGAGGCCGTGTTCCGCTCGTGGAACATCCCGCGCGCTGTCAAGTACCGCGAGATCAACAAGATCACGGGCCTCAAGGGCACGGCCGTGAACGTGCAGGCCATGGTGTACGGCAACATCAACGACCAGTCGTGCACGGGCGTGCTGTTCACGCGTAACCCGGCCAACGGCGAGAACAAGCTGTACGGCGAGTTCCTGCTGAACGCGCAGGGCGAGGACGTGGTGGCGGGCATCCGCACGCCGCAGCCCATCTCGGAGCTGGCGCAGAAGATGCCGACCGTGTACAAGCAGCTCGACGAGACCGTGCACACGCTGGAGACGCACTTCAAGGACGTGCAGGACACGGAGTTCACGGTGCAGGACGGCGTGCTGTTCATGCTGCAGACGCGCAACGGCAAGCGCACGGGCCCCGCCGCTCTGAAGATCGCCGTGGACATGTGGCGCGAGAAGCTGATCACGGAGGAAGAGGCCGTGATGCTCGTGGAGCCGCGCCACCTGGACCAGCTGCTGCACCCGAGCTTCGCCAACGAGAAGGGGTACCAGAAGGACGTGCTGTGCCGAGGCCTGCCGGCGTCTCCGGGCGCGGCCGTGGGCAAGATCGTGTTCACGGCGGCCGACGCGGAGGCGTGGTTCGCGCGCGGCGAGAACGTCATGCTGGTGCGCGAGGAGACGTCGCCCGAGGACGTGGGCGGCATGCACGCGGCCGAGGGCATCCTCACGTCTCGCGGCGGCATGACGTCGCACGCTGCCGTGGTGGCCCGCGGCTGGGGCAAGCCGTGCGTGTGCGGCTGCAGCGCGCTGTCCATCGACGCCAACAGCAAGACGATGCGCGTGCACACGTCGAGCGGCGCCGAGGTGGTGCTGCGCGAGGGCGACTACATCAGCGTGAACGGCACGTCGGGCGAGGTGATCAAGGGCGAGCAGGAGCTGCAGAAGGCTGCCATGAGCGGCGACCTGGCGCAGTTCATGAAGTGGGTGGACGCGCACCGCCGCATGGAGGTGTTCACGAACGCCGACACGCCCGAGGACGCCCGCGAGGCTCGCGCCCACGGCGCGCAGGGCATCGGCCTCACGCGCACGGAGCACATGTTCTTCAGCTCCGCGCAGCGTATCGCCGCCGTGCGACGCATGATCGGCGCCGTGGAGCTGGACTCGCCGGCGCAGCAGGAGGCGCTCGACGCGCTGTGCACGTTCCAGCAGGGCGACTTCGAAGGCATCTTCCGCGCCATGGACGGCCTCCCGGTGACCATCCGTATGCTGGACCCGCCGCTGCACGAGTTCCTGCCGCACGAGGGTAGCGCGCTGGACGAGCTGTGCGAGACGCTGTCCAAGGAGATGAAGGTGAGCAAGGCGACGGTGCAGTCGCGCCTGGCCGGCCTGAAGGAGGCGAACCCGATGATGGGTCTGCGCGGCTGCCGTCTGGGCATCGTACACCCGGGCATCACGGAGATGCAGGCCAAGGCCATCGCGGAGGCGGCCGTGAAGGTGGCCGGCGAGGGCATCTCGGTGCACCCGCACATCATGATCCCGCTGGTGGGCTCGTTCGAGGAGCTGGAGCAGCAGGTGAAGCTGGTCAAGTCGGTGGTGCAGGACGTGATCGGCAAGCGCGGCAAGTCGTTCGACTACAAGGTGGGCACGATGATCGAGGTGCCGCGCGGCGCGCTGCAGGCCGGCAAGCTGGCCGAGGTGGCCGAGTTCTTCTCGTTCGGAACGAACGACCTGACGCAGATGACGTTCGGCATCTCGCGCGACGACGCGCAGGCCAAGTTCCTGTCCTACTACGTGAAGCACGGCGTGCTGGAGAAGGACCCGTTCGAGACGCTGGACCAGGAGGGCGTGGGCGAGCTGGTGCGCCTGGCCGTGGAGCGCGGCCGCGCGACGCGCCCCAAGATCGAGCTGGGCATCTGCGGCGAGCACGGCGGCGACCCGCAGTCCATCGAGTTCTTCGAGAAGGTGGGCCTCAAGTACGTGTCGTGCTCGCCGATGCGCGTGATGATCGCCCGACTCGCGGCGGCGCAGGCGGCGCTCAAGCTCAAGAAGAGCTCGCCCGTGCCCGGCGCGTAGACAGCGACGACGACGACGATCACCACCACCACCAGTACTACTACTACGTCGGTGGCGATGAGAGCAAGTTACAAGAGAGGCCAGCTCGCGAAGCAAGCAAGTAAGCAAGTAAGTATGAGGCGCTCGTGTGCGCTTGTGCATGTGTGCATGTCCAGCAGTGTAGTTGTCGTAAAGTTGGGGTGGCCGCTATCGCTGCGCATTGTATTCAGTCTAATAAACGCGAAACATGGTTATAGGAAATGGTGGTTGCGTGTTAACGCTCGTGTGGGTAGGTCCAAAGCGACTGCGTATTCTACTGAAACGAGATGCAGGGCCATGCTTTCATCGTGCGGATAGATCAATTGCTGTTGTGATAGCTACAAGCAGAAGGCTGTAATCGTAGTATGCTGGATCAGCGTTTAGCCTGACAGGGAGACCGCCTATCGATTGTCGAGCTCCGGAAGCGTTCAACGCTGTATCCGCAAGGCTCGGCGAGTCGATCGGATCGAGTCGACCCCGTCACGCGTGCAGGATGGCCAATCCCTTTCATTACCGTTGCTGGGTAATGCAGGATACGGCCGAGCTATTCGAAACGTCAACGTGCGGTGCGTGTAAGGCCGAAGTTGCAGCGCTCGCCTTGTGGGTAGAACATGTAAATTTGGTATGATGCTCGCCACCTACGCAGGACGCTGCTTGGGATTTACTTCAAGCGCGTCTGCGTAGCGATCTTCCAGCAGAGTCTCGCAATAGAATAGCCATGACTCAAGCATCGATGATCCCAGTGCCAGCAAATGAAGCTACTGAACAGGGACGTCTGGTAGAACACATCGCTTCAAACTACAGCGCTACTGAGACTTCTGCCGACCGTCGGAAAGCTCGTTTCTAAGTTTCCCCTTTAGAAATCGATTTGTTGAAGTTCGGCCGCAGCGTGTTTTTGCGGAGCCTGTGTCGACTTAGCATAGTGCCAAGCTGGCCGCTCCGGGATCTTGAGCCGTCGCGCAGCCTCATATTCGCACCCCGGCTGTCTTGCGCAGGTCGTCGCGGCACTCTCGGCGCGAGAGAACCAAGCACCTCTGCGACGGCGTCAAGCATCGTCTCGCCTCGGTGACGCAGAAGCTGAGTCAAGGTGGCCCCGTGTCTCCGTCCTCTACGCTCAGACCTCGCGCCCAAGTGTCCGCGGCGACCTGCTGCATTGTCCTGACCCCTGCGCCACTTCATCCGGATCACGCTGGGCGGCGACAAAAGACAGCAGAGCTCCGTCTTCAGTTGGCGTCACGAACGCAGCGGCGGTGAAGATCTGCACGACGCCACGCGCTGGACGGCCTTGGCGTTCAGACTCAAGTTAACACCGTGTCCATTTCATCCGCAATCGCGTCGGCCACGCGCACCGTGCACCCTTGCGCCGCCTAGCGCTGACTCGCACTGCGTCTCTCTCCTGTGAGACCGGCGTTCTGCCTGGCCTCGACCATCAAGTCGTTGGGCAGGTGTCCGCCCACCACGCAGAATTCTTGGCACACCCCCGGGGTGCTGGCCAATCCAGAGGAGTGACACCATGGCGCGCCACCCACACGGCACAAGTTGACACGCTTGCTGCCTGGCAGCGGCTTGTGCTGTCCGTCACTTTGGGCTCTTCGTCCTTGACGAAAGTACAAACGGACACGTGGGTGCTGGATCGCTTGACTCATGCCGTTCTTGACTAGGTGAGTTGAGGAATGAACCGCTTCTTCTAGACGCTTGTCGGGAGGAGGAACGAGAGGAAAGTGAGTAGTGAGTGAAGCTTTAGCTAGTCGTAACATTTGGAGACAAATGCACTTGATCATGTCAAGACTTCGATGAGATAGGTAAGTTGGTGGTGTTGCCGACATGGGCACTGCGGCATGACGCCTTGAAATGACTTCTTAGCATGCCGCATTCTCCAAGCATCGATCTGAAAGCTAGATGGCATTTACATCTAGTAGATGTGCAGATACGCCGAGTTCAAGCAGCAAAGCACACGGCCGCTAAGTCGACGGCGTGCATGTCGACTTAAGTCAAGCTAACCACGATTCTCTGCCGGTATGTAGGTTTTCGCTGCGCGTCTCTCTGCGCAGGACGCACTTCAACAAGCAAGTCGTACGAGCAACACAAAGGTCAACACAGCCTTGAGCAATCAGCAACGGTGCTTGGCATGGGGGCATCGGCATGGCTGTCGCCACGCACGCGTATCCGCCGACACAAGCCAGCCACCTCAGAGGCTACAACGGCCTGTATGATGATCCACCCGTTGTCTCGCGGCATGGTAGCTCGAGCTGCTGTTCATATCATGGCACTAGCCTTACTCCGAAGGGAGTCACCACACCAGCCCCAACCTTCACATAGCGGCAGAGGTCTCTGCACTAGCTGCCGACTGCAGCCCGCATCACTGGTGCCTCCGGTACCAAGGCAAGGCCCTGGCTGAGCTGCAGCACGCCACGTACAGTCGTATGAAAGCCACATCGCCGCTTGGTCGGAGGCCGCCCGCGTTAGGCTTCGAAAATCGGAGCAGCCCTGACCCAGCCAGACACGCGCGCATCAAAAATTGCAATACGGTTAGTATGCGATGAATCCACGCTCGGAGGCGTCTCTGCGCCCCGCGCGCTCGCGGAGCTCGGGCGCGGCGCCTTGTGGCCCTCTCTCGACCACAACGCTTGCAAGTCGAATCCTGCCCAGCCTTGGTGGCATGGTAGCCCAGCGTGATGCGCGCTGTCAACCACCGGAAAGCCTCGTTTCTAAATCGGAGCGATTCGTTTCTAATTGAAATGCGGTAGTCGCGATATAGACAAGGCGCCCTGATAACGCCTCGTCTACGCCACTTCAACCTGGAGAAGTATCTTCAACGCTGCAGCATAGACCAGGCCCGTCGACTTAGGCCGAAGTCGACATCACGCAGCCGATCCGCGTCCATCTAGGTCCGAGCACCAAGATTGACACGCCGGAGCAGTTACTGCGAACCAAATCTTCGAAGGCCGCCGCCAAGCAACCAACCCGACTCGCGTCTCTCTCACGCGTCAGCAGGTCCCGGGGCATCGTGGCAATCGGCCAGCAGGCCCGCAGCCGAGCAGACCGAGTTCGGGACAAGGCTCATTCCTCAACTAACCCAACCAAGAACAAGCAACAGAGCAACCCCCCCCCCCCCCCCCCCCGCTCAAGCATGAGTCAAGTGCTGCAGCACCCGCGCGTCTTCACGTTCGTGAAGGGCGAGAGCAAGGGCGACGGCAGCATGAAGCCGCTGCTGGGCGGCAAGGGCGCCAACCTGTGCCAGATGGCGCGCAACGGCGTGAACGTGCCGCCCGGACTGACCATCACGACGGAGGTGTGCCAAGAATTCTACGCGGTGGGCGGGCGCCTGCCGGACGGCCTCATGGACGAGGTGCGCCAGGGCGTGCGCCTCATGGAGAAGGCGCTGGGCGTGACGTTCGCCGACGCGGCCAATCCGCTGCTGGTGTCGGTGCGCTCCGGCGCGGCCATCTCGATGCCCGGCATGATGGACACGGTGCTGAACCTCGGTCTGAACGACGAGATCGTCCAGGGCGTGGCCAAGCGCGGCGGCGAGCGCTTCGCGTTCGACTGCTACCGGCGTCTGTTGCAGATGTTCGGCGACGTGGTGCTCGAGATCCCGCACGACGACTTCGAGGCCGAGCTGTCGGCCATGAAGCAGGCGCGCCACGTGACGTTCGACGTGGAGCTGACGGCCAGCGACCTGAAGGAGCTGGTGCAGAAGTACAAGAAGGTGTACGAGAGGCACGGCCGCTCGTTCCCGTCGGACCCGTGGGAGCAAATGCGCATGGGCATCGAGGCCGTGTTCCGCTCGTGGAACATCCCGCGCGCTGTCAAGTACCGCGAGATCAACATGATCACGGGCCTCAAGGGCACGGCCGTGAACGTGCAGGCCATGGTGTACGGCAACATCAACGACCAGTCGTGCACGGGCGTGCTGTTCACGCGTAACCCGGCCAACGGCGAGAACAAGCTGTACGGCGAGTTCCTGCTGAACGCGCAGGGCGAGGACGTGGTGGCGGGCATCCGCACGCCGCAGCCCATCTCGGAGCTGGCGCAGAAGATGCCGACCGTGTACAAGCAGCTCGACGAGACCGTGCACACGCTGGAGACGCACTTCAAGGACGTGCAGGACACGGAGTTCACGGTGCAGGACGGCGTGCTGTTCATGCTGCAGACGCGCAACGGCAAGCGCACGGGCCCCGCCGCTCTGAAGATCGCCGTGGACATGTGGCGCGAGAAGCTGATCACGGAGGAAGAGGCCGTGATGCTCGTGGAGCCGCGCCACCTGGACCAGCTGCTGCACCCGAGCTTCGCCAACGAGAAGGGGTACCAGAAGGACGTGCTGTGCCGAGGCCTGCCGGCGTCTCCGGGCGCGGCCGTGGGCAAGATCGTGTTCACGGCGGCCGACGCGGAGGCGTGGTTCGCGCGCGGCGAGAACGTCATGCTGGTGCGCGAGGAGACGTCGCCCGAGGACGTGGGCGGCATGCACGCGGCCGAGGGCATCCTCACGTCTCGCGGCGGCATGACGTCGCACGCTGCCGTGGTGGCCCGCGGCTGGGGCAAGCCGTGCGTGTGCGGCTGCAGCGCGCTGTCCATCGACGCCAACAGCAAGACGATGCGCGTGCACACGTCGAGCGGCGCCGAGGTGGTGCTGCGCGAGGGCGACTACATCAGCGTGAACGGCACGTCGGGCGAGGTGATCAAGGGCGAGCAGGAGCTGCAGAAGGCTGCCATGAGCGGCGACCTGGCGCAGTTCATGAAGTGGGTGGACGCGCACCGCCGCATGGAGGTGTTCACGAACGCCGACACGCCCGAGGACGCCCGCGAGGCTCGCGCCCACGGCGCGCAGGGCATCGGCCTCACGCGCACGGAGCACATGTTCTTCAGCTCCGCGCAGCGTATCGCCGCCGTGCGACGCATGATCGGCGCCGTGGAGCTGGACTCGCCGGCGCAGCAGGAGGCGCTCGACGCGCTGTGCACGTTCCAGCAGGGCGACTTCGAAGGCATCTTCCGCGCCATGGACGGCCTCCCGGTGACCATCCGTATGCTGGACCCGCCGCTGCACGAGTTCCTGCCGCACGAGGGTAGCGCGCTGGACGAGCTGTGCGAGACGCTGTCCAAGGAGATGAAGGTGAGCAAGGCGACGGTGCAGTCGCGCCTGGCCGGCCTGAAGGAGGCGAACCCGATGATGGGTCTGCGCGGCTGCCGTCTGGGCATCGTACACCCGGGCATCACGGAGATGCAGGCCAAGGCCATCGCGGAGGCGGCCGTGAAGGTGGCCGGCGAGGGCATCTCGGTGCACCCGCACATCATGATCCCGCTGGTGGGCTCGTTCGAGGAGCTGGAGCAGCAGGTGAAGCTGGTCAAGTCGGTGGTGCAGGACGTGATCGGCAAGCGCGGCAAGTCGTTCGACTACAAGGTGGGCACGATGATCGAGGTGCCGCGCGGCGCGCTGCAGGCCGGCAAGCTGGCCGAGGTGGCCGAGTTCTTCTCGTTCGGAACGAACGACCTGACGCAGATGACGTTCGGCATCTCGCGCGACGACGCGCAGGCCAAGTTCCTGTCCTACTACGTGAAGCACGGCGTGCTGGAGAAGGACCCGTTCGAGACGCTGGACCAGGAGGGCGTGGGCGAGCTGGTGCGCCTGGCCGTGGAGCGCGGCCGCGCGACGCGCCCCAAGATCGAGCTGGGCATCTGCGGCGAGCACGGCGGCGACCCGCAGTCCATCGAGTTCTTCGAGAAGGTGGGCCTCAAGTACGTGTCGTGCTCGCCGATGCGCGTGATGATCGCCCGACTCGCGGCGGCGCAGGCGGCGCTCAAGCTCAAGAAGAGCTCGCCCGTGCCCGGCGCGTAGACAGCGACGACGACGACGATCACCACCACCACCAGTACTACTACTACGTCGGTGGCGATGAGAGCAAGTTACAAGAGAGGCCAGCTCGCGAAGCAAGCAAGTAAGCAAGTAAGTATGAGGCGCTCGTGTGCGCTTGTGCATGTGTGCATGTCCAGCAGTGTAGTTGTCGTAAAGTTGGGGTGGCCGCTATCGCTGCGCATTGTATTCAGTCTAATAAACGCGAAACATGGTTATAGGAAATGGTGGTTGCGTGTTAACGCTCGTGTGGGTAGGTCCAAAGCGACTGCGTATTCTACTGAAACGAGATGCAGGGCCATGCTTTCATCGTGCGGATAGATCAATTGCTGTTGTGATAGCTACAAGCAGAAGGCTGTAATCGTAGTATGCTGGATCAGCGTTTAGCCTGACAGGAACTTCCTGGTAGGGAGACCGCCTATCGATTGTCGAGCTCCGGAAGCGTTCAACGCTGTATCCGCAAGGCTCGGCGAGTCGATCGGATCTAGTCGACCCCGTCACGCGTGCAGGATGGCCAATCCCTTTCATTACCGTTGCTGGGTAATGCAGGATACGGCCGAGCTATTCGAAACGTCAACGTGCGGTGCGTGTAAGGCCGAAGTTGCAGCGCTCGCCTTGTGGGTAGAACATGTAAATTTGGTATGATGCTCGCCACCTACGCAGGACGCTGCTTGGGATTTACTTCAAGCGCGTCTGCGTAGCGATCTTCCAGCAGAGCCTCGTGAGTAGATAGTACTTCTAGGTGGGTAGGATAGCCCTGGCTCGAGCCTCGACGACTCCAGTGCAAAACAATGGAGCTACTGCGCAGGACAGCCCGGTAGATCACATTCAAACTGCAGTGCTACGTCTGTCGACCGTCGCCTGGCACAAGCTGACACGCTTGCTGCCTTGCAGCGGCTTGTGCTGTCCGTCGCTTTGGGCTCTTCGTCCTTGACGAAAGTACAGACAAACACGTGGGTTTGACTCATGCTGTTCTTGACTACTGTAGGTGAGTCGAGGAATGAACCGCTTCTTCAAGACGTTTATCGGGAAGAGGGACAGTAGAGGAAAACGTTGCTTTTCAAGGCAGTTTGTTTATCTTTTTGACTTAGTACAAGTTTACTGACTTGCAAGCCACAACCTACTTGTGCACACAACAATTCTTTGTTTCTTCGATGCAGATGAACCGCTGGGCTTAAGTGTGTTCATCTAAGCTTGGGGTTTCACACTGCTCAGTACTGCGCAACCCGATGGACACGACTGGAAACGACACTTACAGCCACTTCTGGCGCAGGTTAATCACGAACGGCTCAGCCTGGGGCACAACCTTGGGTCGGAAGTCAGCGATAGCGTCGATCTTCCCGCGGACCTCGGGCGTGATCTTGTCCACGTACTCAAGAGCCTTGAGGTTCTCGTCCAGCTGCTTGATGCTCGTGGCACCAAGGATCACCGTAGACACATGCGGGTTGGCGGCCACCCAGGCGATCGACAGCTGCGCCAGCGAGCAGCCCACCTCCTTGGCCACCTCGGCGAGCTTGTCCGCCTTGGCAATCTTCTCCTCGAGGCCGTTCGACAGCATCTGCTTGTACGACGGCATCGACAGACGCGAGCCCTCCGGGATGCCCTTGCTGTACTTGCCCGTGAGAACACCGGACGCCAGCGGCGACCACGTGGTGAGGCCGTAGTTGTACTTCTTGTACAGCACGTCGAAGTCGTACTCGACGCGCGACCGCTCGAGGATGTGGTACTGCGGCTGGTCGTACACGGGGCGGATCAGGCCGAGGCGGTCGGCAATCTCACAGGCCTCGATGATGTCCTTGGCGCACCACTCACTGGTGCCCCAGTAGAAGGCCCAGCCCTGCTCGATGACGAAGTTCATGGCGCGCACGGTCTCCTCGATGGGCGTGGACGGGTCGGGGCGGTGGCAGAAGACCAGGTCGACGTAGTCCAGGTCGAAGCGCTTGAGCGACGCCTTCATGCCCTCCACGATGTGCTTGCGGCTGTTGCCCACGTCGTTGGGGCCGGACTTGGTGCCGAAGAAGAGCTTGGTGCTGATCACCAGGTCCTCGCGGCTCCAGAGCTTGCGCTCGATGCCGGCCTTCACCACCTTGCCCATGATGAGCTCCGACTGGCCGTTGGCGTACACCTCGGCGTTGTCGAAGAAGTTGACGCCGTTCTTGTACGCGTGCTCCATGATGCTGTAGGCCTTCTCGAAGTCGAGCTGCGTGTCGAAGGTCACCCAGCTGCCGAACGACAGGCGGGACACCAGCAGGCCGGTGTTGCCCAGGAAGCGGTACTTCATGTTGTGCGTGGGGGCGGCCATCGTGGCGAGGAGAGGCGAGGGGTGTTTGCTGTCTGCGACTTGAGCTCTTGGGGGAAGATTCAACAGTGATGGCTTCTGACGAAGCCGCCCATTGATCAGCAGTCAGACTGCACTTGGATTTTGTATGCGTGTCATCAGCCAATCGCGTGGACGGATACGATAAAAGTATCCAAAGTGGACCAATCTTCAATTTGAGGTAGACACAGCTTGTGTCTTCACAGTCTCCGGTATGATATGATCCTGTCTACAAACTTTGTAGACAGGTTGTAGTACAAAGCATTCGAGTTGGTCGGCAACCGCTGCCAATATTGTTTACCTTTGCCACTCGTGCCTGCCCCGGGCGTCGTGTTCGCAAAGGTGGCGATGTCATGGCACGTGAAGCGCTCGAACGTGGTGGTGTAGCGGCTAGCCAAAGCGCAAATGTGACGTGAGAAAGTTTTTGCAATCATGAAAGCAGCAGGCGCCATGGTGTGCCGGTGTAACCTGGTATAACAACAAAGGGCGAGCTTCGTGTGAATAACCCCCTTGCTGCTACCATGTAACGCAGCCCACCGCAGATCACAGGTATTCTTTCGTGCTGCACTTCGAATTGGTTGGCTCTTTCATTTTAGACTGACTGACTCAACATTACCGTCGCGTTTGCCCTGAGCCTTGCAGGCTGCAAGTTCGGGTGTCCGCATCAGCAGCACTACATGTAATACTTGATGTGTGTACAGGTACTACCGATTCAAGTTTGTACACACATCAGCTTGATGTGTGTACGGCCCCGGCAAACTTCACCACTTGATCATCAAGTGGTAGTCCTAAGGATAACTTTTGAGTGGGTATTATTGCTAGCGTAGCCTTACGAGTCAAATACTTTAGGTGGCTAGGTACATGTAGATGGTTGTCGTGGTTAATTGTGCGTGTGGGGGGGGGGGGGGGTCAACGTCAACCGGAGTGCTTACAATTCGGTGGCGACACCTTTCCTGTCTATGCATTCCATGCCCGAGCTTTGCACCGCCAGGATCAGCCAGTGTTCGTGCCGTCTTCAATCGACAAGATGCCGCACGAACCAGTCTCCGTTTGCCCTGGCGGCACCAGCCCCACGTCGCCTTGGATTCGTCCTCGTGCAGAGAGACCATGGTTCCACCTTTAAGCATCCCGGCATTCTGGCGCTGGGGTCCCGCTGCTTCAGCTACGTCAGACTCGACCACGAGTGCCGTTCCGGCCGTCATAACTCGATTTACCGCCGAAGTAGCAGCAGCAGCAACAGCATCTCGTTCCCCGAACCATGAGCACCACCTCCTCGCATAACATGAAGTATCGCTTCCTGGGCAACTCGGGTCTGTTGGTCTCCCGCTTGTCGTTCGGCAGTTGGGTGACCTTCGACCAGCAGCTCGGCTTCGAGAAGGCCTACACCATCATGGAGCACGCGTACAAGCAAGGCATCAACTTCTTCGACAACGCTGAGGTCTACGAGAACGGTCGCTCCGAGCTCGTTATGGGTAAGGTGGTCAAGGCTGGCATTGAACGTGGTGCCTGGAGCCGCGAGGACCTGGTGATCAGCACCAAGCTCTTCTTCGGCACCAAGCCGGGCCCGAACCAGGGCGGCAACAGCCACAAGCACATTGTGGAGGGCATGAAGGCATCCCTCAAGCGCTTCGACCTGGACTATGTGGATCTCGTCTTCTGCCACCGCGCTGATCCGTTCACCCCCATGGAGGAAACGGTACGTTCCAGCAAGTTGGCCTGGGATCTGCCGGTGGGCTAACCTAGTTGGTGTTTGGTTGCAGGTCTGTGCGATGAACTTCGTGATCGAACAAGGCTGGGCCTTCTACTGGGGCACTAGCGAGTGGACAGCCCAGGAAATTATCGAGGCCTGCGAGATCGCAGACCGTCTTGGTCTGATCCGTCCGGTACGCTCAATTAATTAAAAGGTTGCCGGGACTCATCGGAGACCAACGATCATGTTGTTATCTGATGTCGCTGCAGGTGTTTGACCAGCCGCAGTACCATATTCTGGAGCGCTCGCGCGTCGAGTACGATTTCGACGTGCTGTACAAGAAGTACGACTACGGCCTCACCACGTGGTCGCCGCTGGCATCGGGTATCCTGACTGGCAAGTACAGCAACGGTATCCCGGAGGGCTCGCGCTTGTCCATTCCGCTGTACAAGAACCTGCTCTCGAACGGGCTGGAGGAGAAGATCGCAAAGGTGGTGAAGCTTACAGAGATTGCCAACGAACTTGGCTGCTCCATGGCGCAACTGGCCATTGCCTGGGTGGCGTCCAACCCGCACGTGTCCACGGTGATCCTTGGCGCCACGAGCATCAAGCAACTGGACGAGAACCTCAAGGCGCTCGAGTTCGCGGACAAGATCACGCCCGAGGTCCGCGAGAAGATCGATGCTATTGCCGACTTCCGCGCCCAGCTCGTGACGGACCCGGAGCCGCACGTACTTGCGCTGCGCAAGCAGTACTTGTAGGTTGAATGGCGGTGAGTAGTAAATACAGCGTCTGTCTTTAGATAAGTAAAGCAAGACGAAGGTGTGGTGGCTAGCTAGCTATAGCTCAGTACAGAGGTTGTGGTGTGATCAACAATAGTACATGTTGCCGACTCTCAGCCTGAAGGGCTGAGAGTGTACCGCTCACTTTTCGTTTCTGAACGTGCCCTGCTTCAGCTTGGAGGTGTTTTAAACATATTTGTGAAATCTGGGCCACTAAATATGGAAATGTTTTATACTGTTTCTTTCGTTGTCTTGGTATGTGTATACTCTGCCCGTACGGAAGACTTCCATGGGACGACCCTTCATATTTGTGAACAGGGTGCGCTTCGCGTGCGGGTCTCTAAGCGGACCGAACAATTTTGTGTTTTTTGCTACTAAAACGGTTAGGACGCGCCGCGCCTCAGCGCCAGTCTGCACTTGTTACTGTTATTAACATTATCACCAATATTTTTGTGAGTACTATACATGAAACGCTTCATATTACTACAAGAAACTTAAATTTTCATACTATTATAATTGATGTTGACCAGGGGTATGAATAAAAAATTTCAATATGAAAATTGTCAATTAATATGACGAAAATATGTGTTATTGGCAAGCGCCATATTGAAATTTGTATTATTGGCTCGTATGATTTCAGGGTATTCAAAAACACTGTCAAGGCGCATGGAATTGAAATATTTAATCAGTATAATAATTCGCTTTGGTTATCGTCATATTTAAATCATTATTACTGTCAAGCAATTTTACCAATTCAATATAATATTGAATTGGAGGGGTCCTGCTGCAATTGGTATTATTGCAACTGCTACTGTCGCCACCACTGCCATGCTACAGCTACTACGGCTGCTACTGTAACTGCTACTGCCACACAGCTGGAGCAGCTGTACTACAGCTACTATTTCACTACTGTTAATGATGTCATAGTAATGTTGTCATTGATATTGCTTGTTCGTATCTGCTGCTATCGCTACTGCGACTGTTTATTATCTGCTGCCACTACCGCTACCGTTGTTATTTACGCTACAACTACGATCTCCAGCATTGATAATGGCACTGTAATGATATTGCTCCTGCTTTCTTTTTCATGCCTGAGAAAGACTGCCAAAATCTACTCCATACTGCTTGACTTGCTGTATAATATCACGGGGCAATTCATGGCTTGCTCAAACTAAATTTATAAGTAGATGCCATCTGAATATCGCCGTCCACCGTGGTGAAAACGACGCGATCCAAACATTATCGATGATCTTATCGTCCTCTAGACCCTTGTAAATCACTCTCCTCTTTTCCAAATAATGTGTGTGACTTGTATTGCTGCGTAAGTAAAATCAGTATGACGTATTGTGTCTTTCACGTATTTTGGCGGGTGAGCTGTTAATTCAGGCGGAATTAGAGTCATAAAGAGTGATCAACGCTTATTTAGTGCTAATTATGCCTAAGATTGTGAGCGCTTCCCCTAACATCCGCGATCAGCTAATCGACGGAGATACGAACAGAATGGCATGGATTGGCGGATAGGAAACCGCCAATCGCTCTGTTTCCGCCTATTAATAACGAAGGCTGGATTAGCTTATTCCGCCTTGAGTCGGCCTCACCATCGCCGCTCCTAATTCGGCCACGGAGGGACGACCCGGAATTAACATGGGAATTAGCTAACTCGGGGCATAATTAAGGTCGATAACGGATTAGAGTTATGCCAGAATTATCACGGCAGAATAAGTGAAAGGCACAATAATTTTTATTCGGTATATTGCTATTGGAATTGTTCGCCTGCGTCACGATCACTGCCAGCTACCACTGCAACTGCCCTACTGTCAATGCCACCGCTACTGCAACCGCTATTAGTTACTGACTTTGAAACTGATATTGTTATCGCTATTTCTGTTACTATCTTTTTTTTGCTCACCCCACGATCAGGAAGAAAACTGTCAAGGTCTACAGTACTCCATGGTGCGTGAGTTGTTGCAACCCAGTATAATGTCATCCAACGAGACTTCTTCGCGAGCCGCACCTAGTAAAATACCTCTATTTTTACGAACTACATCTGCAGTTTACACATTACTGCAGTTATAAAGTACGCGGTGCAAATTGGCGCTAATTTCGCTGCGCCATGCGTTCATATTGCTTTACTTAGGTTCTTGCTGCAGCAAACATCACGCCCATCTAATCGAGGGTGTGAATTAAACCGCACATTTTGTTTTGCTTAAGTTTTATTCCAAATCCAAAACCACGTCAAAACTATCGATCCGGACGCTGCGCTGCTTTATACCGGTAATACCATGAGATTTTGGATACTCTAGTTCATATTAAAATGTACCGAATGTATTAAACTGATGGTCTGACAAGAAATGACGCTGGCTCTAAGCTATCCGCTTAGAGAATTGGCAGATTCAGAAATTCCACCTCTCAATTGAATCTCGCTTTGAAGCCATTTACTTTTGAATATTTTTTCAGCAAAGTACGGTACTACCCCGGCTTAAGTTCATGGTTTGTCACGGCCATTGTGGATTGCACTATAGAAATACACTTTTACGGGATACAGCGGTAGGGCCACTCGCACAGAGGGACGCCCACCTCACTTGTTAAAGTACACAGGTCACTCGTTTAAGTGGCCCTTTCGGCCAATGCGATTCAGCCCAAAATATGGAGCTGTACCAGTTGCAGCTGGGAAGAGAAGTGAGAGGCTTTCACTATGGCCCTTGAGCTTCAATTGGTACAGCCCGGCCATCTAAAAACGAGTTAGAAACATGGTGTACCGCACACTTGCCGTCGGGGAGGCAAGCAGTTCTTGCATTGGGCAGCCTGCAGAAAGAGGAAAGTAGCTTTCGCATTGAGCAGCACCAAGTTGGTTACCAATAGAGCTGCCGGAAGAGGCGAGTAATTCCTCCGGCCGGAAACAATTGCAGTAAAACCACTACAATTCTGGTAAAGAAGAGTGCACGAGAAAAAGCAAAATTCACATATTGAGATCCAAGATAACTCTGCAATTTCTTAGTGACGGAGGCATGTAGCACCTTGAAAGAAAGAGCAGAAGTATTTAGCTGTGGAAGTCAACAGAGGTAGAGTTGTGCGCATGGATTAGTGGGCTCGCGTGATGCAATTGCTACGGGGCTAATCTAATGAGAGCAACGCAAGTTTGACTTGGGCATGCAGAAGGCTGAGAGACCTCGTGCGCGAAGAGCCTCGAAGAGACTCGAGCAGCGCTACTGTTCCATCAGCGCAACTATATTCAGGTGCGTCTTAGAATGGCACATGTTGAAGCTGCACATCAGGTGCGTATATGGTGTGGTGCACACACTCATCCAGTCTGAACTGAATTTGGCGCCATCCGATCTCGGCTATGATTGGCTCGTTCCAAACCACTCAAAAATTTTGGCGCGCACACTCGTTTAAGTACGAGAATACGCGTCCGCGCGCATTCATCATCACAGCTCAAATAGCGGGAAGACGGCAACGGCGGGAAGTGCGCGCGCCTTCCACTCGCTGCTACAGGTCACTACAGCGCAGTAAACAGGCAGATCATTGTTCTACACGACCTCGTCTTCGCTCTCGCGCTTCTCCGACGCTCGTACAGTCCATGCCGACCGCACTATTAGCCATGGAAGACATCCATCATTTCGCCCCAGAACTCAGTCATGGTGCGTTTTAACGCTATTTTGCAGCTAATTCCATGCGTTTAAGGGTCTAACAGTACTCGCAGCAGACTCTTTCGATGCCGACAGCCTATCGGGACTCCATACAGCGTGGCTGGACGACGAACAGCTCAATAATCTGCCAATCATGGACGTGTTCGCGGACATTTCGACTCCTAAGGCCCAGGACAGCGCCGTCGAGGCGTCCAATACAGCGGAGAAGACACGGGATCAGGACACAGCAGCAGATTCGGTGCTTAACGCGGAGTTAGGGAACCACGACGCGCAGCTACTGGACGCAGCATTGGATTTTTCATTCGACACGGAGCTCTCGCCCATTCTGGAGCCTTTTGCGGACGCTACAGTGGCCATGAGCCCCCTAAGAATGCAGAGGAGGCTTTCGAAGAGTCCTAGGACTCGCAGAACATCCAGTTCTCCTTTGCGGAGAGCACCCGCAGTGACGACACCCCGACAGGTCAGCAGGACGGTTGGACACGTGGAGACAGCACAGGTGGCTATCATGAAGCGACCGAGGACCAGGGGCCCGTCGTGGCAGGAGTCGGAGCAGAACACCTTTTTCACCATGTTTAAGGTCAAGTGGCCGCCTACACCGGAGGGGAAGCAGGCTCCTGCATTCAGCTCGATGCTGCTGGAGCGCTTCGACGCTATCAGCACCAAGGTGAGAACGAAGAGTGTGATGGAGGTGCGGCAGTTTTACACTGCGGTGATGCAGAACATTGCCGAGATGCTCGAGGTCGTGGAAAACGATATTGACCTGAACAACCCGGATCAAGTACGCATTGCTGTGTGGTGTTGGCGCAAATTGGTGGCTGACGAGAAGCACCACGACGAGTAAGTCAAATTTTCGAGTCTGTGGTGAGATTTACTCGGTTCTAACTTGTCTCTTTGTTTAGTTTCCAAGCGCTCGAATCGGATCCCGCAACAGTGAAGCCTCGCTTGGCCAACGCTCTGCTGCAGTCAATTATTCGAAGTCGCCGTCAAATGCTCAAGGCCAAGGCAGACAGCGCGGCAGCCGGCAATAAGGACAAGTCGGCGGCTCCTGGTATTACGTCTATCTCAGCTTGGGTGTCGCGGTCGAACCTGAGTTCCTTTTTCGCCAAAGGAAGTGTTCCAGCTCCTGAGATCTCATCAGTGCAGATCCACCACCCCATGGTGAGGAAGAAACACTCTGCTCCGCAGGGCAAGGTTGCTGCAATGCCTCTCTCTAGTTCCCCCTCGGTCACTGATAATGCCACCAAGGTGTTGTCTCTGCCAACTGTGCAACAGCCACATGGTGAGTCACCAGGGGGAGCGGTGCTTAAGCGTAAGCGCAGTGGGTCTACTGACCGTTCTCCAGCTTCTAAGAAGACCCGCCGAGCGGAAGTGGAAGACATTACGTTCACTAGCCCACCTCCCACCGACAAGCGTTCCCGATCGCGTACGCGAAATGGCGTTGCATTCCACACGCCTCAGCAATCTCGAAAGAAACTTTATATCAAGATGCGAATGGTTCCGCGGGACAAGGAAACCAAGTCGAACATGGTGCAATGCGGCTGTAGACCAAAGGTAGAGCTGAAGTTGTCGTCGACCAAGAAAATGTCGGAGATCACGGATCACATGAGCAACAAGTGGGCTAAAGTTCGCTCGCTGCTGCCGAAGGGGGCCGTCCTGTGTTTCTTTCAGAAGAACGGGACTGACAAGTGGTCAAAGGAGGAGTCGAATGTCACCTGCTTCGATATCTGGAAGCAGTGCGGCAAGCAGACTAAGGGCGAGAACGTGGTCGAGGTCTCGTATCTGTGGAGAGTCCCGGCGGGACCCAATGCCGCCGCAGATGACGAAAATGTCCAAGTGCAGGACATTATGCCATTGATGGCGCCGTCCGGACTATTCGAGCAGGAGGTAGCTGCTCAAGTGCTGAGCAGTGGGGACGAAAGTGAAACAACGCAGCGCTCTCCTGCCTGTGGCCTGCAGGAGTTTGGTCAGAAAGTTGCGTTTGATCGAAGCATCACCGCCGAGGCAAAGGAGGAAGCTGCCGCGCTGGACGCGTTGATCAGTGATAGTGGCGACGAAGACCTTGGCGAGGAGTTTAGCCCATTGACGGGCCGCATGCGCCGGCGCATCCAGCCGGTGCTCGTATCTAAGGAAGAGTTCAATATCTAAGCGTAAGCAGACCTTGTAACAGTACTCCATTGTATCGGAGGAAGCAAAAATGCAACCGCATTCGTATTATCAAGCAGAAAACACTCGTCTAATTTTTAGGCTGAGCTAGCAGGAGACGGTAGTGGAAGCCGCTCTCTAAGGACGCCACCTTCAGGTCGTCGAGCTCCTTCACCGCGTGGATTCCAGACTCAAAATTCCATTCGTACGCTCGGCCGTCAGCTGCAGAGATAAACAACAGCGCAAATATCAGTAATGACTCAATCACCAGCGAATCACTCCAGTACACAACAACAGACGCACCAGTGACGAAAGAGGACTTGTCCACACCCTTGCCGATCTTCACGATGTCCTTTGCGCGTACCACTTGGTCGTTTGTGATCTGCAGCGGGGCTGTGTGCATCTGAGATCCGACATGAGCAAAATCGTTCTTCTCTTGACGGCCCGAAGGCGTGCGACCCGCCAGCCAGATCTCGTCGTCAGCTTTATAATACCACAAAATGCAGATGTGTCAGATGCTACTGAATGCTTTAGAACTCCATCACAGCGAGACCGTAACTCACCAGTAATGAAGGTCGTGTGGAACTGGCTGCACTTGAAGAGCTTCACGGCATCGCTAGTGCGTACAAGTCGCGGGGTGATCTGATCGCCGTTACTTTCCATTTTTCCCTTCGGGTTCAGCAACTTGCCCCACAGGTACAGCTCGCCGTCCTCTACAAGGCATCAACAAGCAAACATGTTAGTTAGCGTGTACCCGCAACAAAACGCAGCCCGACAATCCCGAGCATAAGTATACCTGAAACAGCGCAAGAGTGGTTGAACCCAGCTCCAACATGGGCGATCTTCTTGCCCTTCAGCGCAATGAGCTCCTGCGGCGCATCGGCATTGCCAGTGCCAAAGCCAAGCTGTCCGCGCTCGCCCTTGCCCCACGTGAACACAGTGCCATTCTTCGTCACTGCAAGTCCGTGCTGGTAGCCTGCAGCAATGTCCACAATCTCATCACCATCGATGTCCACGTGAGTAGGCGGCTGGACACTGACACTCTCCTCGCCCACACCGCACTGGCCGTAGCCGTTGGCGCCCAACGTAAAGAGCTTGCCGCTCTCAGTCAGCAGGAACGTCAACGCCGTGGAGCACACGATCTTCTTCACCTTCTCACCCTCCGGCAGCTCCAGCAGCGCCGGCACCAGCGTGTCCACCCCGCGCGCACGCGTGAAGTTGTTCATCCACCACACGAGCTTGGGCAGCACGCGCTGCATGTTGGTCGACCGGATGACGTCGCGAAAGGAGTGCGTGCGCCCGTAGATGTAGGCGTCTCCGTCGTTGGTGACGAAGCCAGCGTGGGCCCAGCCGACGGAGATCTCCTTCACCGGCAGACCGGTTGTCGAAGGCAGTGGCGTGGGGGTCAGCACATTCTCGTAGCTGCCGGTACCCAGGGCGCCCAAGAATCCATCGCCGTACGACAGCACGATAGCTGCACAATTGCATCAATTCAGCACGATTTACAACGCAGAATGAAAGCAATTAGCAACGAGAGGAGGAACTGGAGGGCATAGGTGAAGGAAGTTTTATCTTAAACGTACGGCCAGGAGCGGATTGCGTCGACAGTGCAGCGGCTGAGTCCGAAAGAATCAGCAGTGGATTAGAGACCGAAGTGTTCAAGACAGTTAGGCGGAGAGACAGAGATACGTACTGCGAGCAGCGGCGAGCGCCGACCGGCGGCCAAGCGCAAGGGAGCGCAGCGACATCATGGCACACTTGACGTCCACAAGCCCGAATGACCCGGCAAAATTAAATACACGGTCTCTTATTGGTCAAAACTATGACGTCTTATCAACCAATCTGGGCTATCCAGCGCATGCGAGTTGAAGGCAACTACTGTACTTGTAGGACGGCATCCGGCGATGAATATCACGCAAGGATTCAACGAGCGAAATCTTACAGCGAAATATGAACTTGCTTGTTCTCGGCCTGGCAACACGAAACCTTGAGGCGGACTGTTCACGAGGCGACTAAAAACTGACTGCATCCGATGCACACGACGCGGGTTATGGATCAACGCAATTGCAGCTGGAGAGATGTGCTGCTCGCTCACTCCAGGCCTTGGTTGCACAGCGGACAGGACGGCGCGCGCTGCGAGTTGACCGAGGTGAACGCCCACTTGTCCAGACACTCGAGGTGGAACTCGTGCTTGCACTTGCGCAGCAGACGCAGCACGTCGCCCGTCTGGTACTCCTCGCAGCAGATGCAGCACGTGTCGTTGTTGGACGGACCTCCACGGTACTTGACCAGCAGGTCCACCAGCTCTTGGCGCTCCACGCAGCCGGCAAAGTCCACGTCGCGACGCTCGAGGCGCTGCTTGAGCTCGGCGATGCTGGCGTCCTTGAGCTCCTCGGGCGTCCTGAACTCCTCGGTCGGCATCACCTGAATCGTGCGCAGCGTGCGGTTGAACGTCTCGGAGCGCGCGTCCTCCTGCGCCGCGCGGTTCTGGTTGTTGGTCTCGCGCTGTGCCGCAGCCGCCGACACCTGCGTGTAGGCCTCTCGGAAGAAGGCCATCCAGCCCATCTCCGGGTGCTGCAAGCAGCAGATAGCAACACAATACAAAAGTTAGTCAGCAATAAATACAGCCATATTGGACGGTGAATTCAAAAAGGAATTGGCGCCTCACCCGTCCTCGGAGCTGGTAAAGCACGCGGCAGAAGCGCGCCGCCTTCCAGAAGGTCATGAAGGAGAGCCCAAGCAGGAACAGGATGGCCACGTTGAGCGCCAGCGACGCGCCCTCGTTGTCCGCGGCGTTGCTCTGCAGCAGCGGCATCACCACCTGCACGAACAGCAGCAGCGCCACCATCCACGGGTTGTCCGTCGCGTTGATCATCACGAACATGGCTGCTAACAGGCAGGCTCAACACACTCGACTTTGATGCAAATAGGAAAATGAGCTCTCTCTCTCTCTTGCCCTTTGTAACGAGTCGCAGTGTCTTTACCCAAGTGATCCCGCATCATGTACCCAAAGCACGGTACACTGTGGCTATTGCACAGCAGCAGCAGAGCAATACTGTACCATGAACGCGACGGCGCCGGCGCTGATCCCGCCCTTCCGCTTCAGCACCGTGCAGCAGGGGCTGTATCGCGGCGCTTACCCGACGCTCAAGAACTTCCGCTTCCTGCGGCGTATGGGGCTCAAGACCGTGGTGTCGGTGATCCCAGAGCCGCCCACGAGCGACCTGGCGGGCTTCTGTGCCAATGAAAAGATCACGCTCCACCACTTCTACGCCGAGAAGTTCACGTCCGACAACGTGACGGTGTCGCCCGCCACGGCCGCGCAGATTATTGAGATCCTGGTGCAGAAGAAGAACCTCCCGCTCTACATCCACTGCCTAGATGGGTCCAACGTCACGGGCATCGTCGTAATGATCCTCCGCAAGCTCCAGAACTGGACCAAACTGGCGACCGTCTCGGAGTTCTGCAGGTGGGGGGCTGCTCAATTCAATTGCAACTGTAATGGCAATATGATACTAGCAGTTGATGGTTAACTCTTAACGTCTTTGTCTATGCGGTTTGCAGGTTCACACGGGACCACGGCATCGAGAAGGACGAGTCCGAGTACCTGGCGGCCTTTTCGGAGGAGATCGTGGTGACTGCCGACGCCCCGCAGTGGCTCTGGAACGGCGTGCGAGTCACGAAACACCCGACCATGATCGTGCATCAACCGGACCTGGAGCTTGCCGCTGCCAGCACGCTGGATGCCTCTGGCAACCCGAACAACGGCGCGCCGAACCTCAAATGGGAGACGGAAGTGGAGAAGACGGAGGCCATCCTGCGTCAATTCGAAGAGGCGACTCGCAACCGCATCGGAGAGGCTGTTGAGGGCGGCGAGGAGGTGGAGACGATCATCGAGGAGGTGTTGCAGGAGTTGCCGCTCTCTCGGTCGCTCGAAGCATTGGACCTTGCGGGCGTTTGAGCGATCGGTAACTAACGTTAAACATTGATGGAAGATTTAGACGACGTCAAGTGTAAACTTCCCCATGGTGGACGGCTCCACCTGCTGGAAATTCATACGAATTGGATTTGGCGCCGTCTCGAGATCGAGTTGCTATGATACGGCGGCAAACGGCCTATTGTGTACCACACAATTCGTACACCAAGTTCAATTATCCCATCCCGCTGGTGCATTTTTGAAAAGCCACACACTTGCCAATTGGCAATCGGCATGGCGTCCGTCAAGCCCAACGAGAAGAATGTCCGTGCCACCCCAGCAGCAGCAACAACAGAGACAGCAGCAGCAGCAGAAGTAGCAACAGCGACGGAGGCCCAGTCTTCGGATGCAGAGGCCGCCGCCACCTCTGCTATGTTCGTGTTCACGGCGGACAAGGCTGGCATGAAGGGCGTGGACAAGCAGCACGTACAGGAGGTGGTGCACAAGATGTCCAAGGACTCGTCCTTCTACCAGAAGTCGCTGCGTGACAACGAGAAGGTAGAGCAGCGAGTGGCTGCCATGCGCAAGAAGCTCGCGGGCTTGACAGGAGGCCAGCAGCTGCGACTGCAACAGGAGGCCGACGAACGAGTCGCGCGGATGGAGGCGACCCGGGACCTCTCGAAGACGATTGTGGTTGTGGACATGGATATGTTCTATGCGGCCGTGGAGATGCGAGACGACCCCAAGCTGTGCGACGTGCCGCTCGCAGTCGGCGGGATGAACATGATCAGCACGACCAACTACGCTGCCAGACAATTCGGCGTACGTGCTGCTATGCCAGGCTTCATTGGCAAAGAACTTTGTCCGGAGCTACATTTCGTACCGGTGAACATGGAGAAATACGCAGGTGTCGCTGCACAGGTCCGCGCTGTGTTCGCACAGTACGACCCGAACTTCGAGGCTTTCAGTTTGGATGAAGCGTGCCTGGATCTGACAGACTACGTAGCGAAAAATTGGCAAAAATACGCCTCGGTCGCTTTAGACGACTTTGAGAGCAAGGAGGAGGTGCAGGAGGAGGAAGAGCAATGGCCGTCAACCCCCGCTGGACGTGCTGCCATTGCTGCTGCGGTTGTCCGTGAGTTGCGGCAGAAAATCTTTGACTGCACCCAGTTGACTGCAAGCGCTGGAATCGCAGTGAATGCCATGCTGGCTAAGGTATCGCAAATTCGCTACATTTTTAATATTTTTTTGCTGTGGCTAACCTTGTTCTTGATGGTGCAGATTTGCTCGGATATGAATAAACCCAACGGACAGTACGTGCTGCCGTTCACGCGCGAGCGGGTATTGACTTTCCTTTGTGACCTACCGGTTCGAAAGATTGGTGGCATCGGCAAAGTCACGGAGAAGATTCTTAACGAGGCCCTGGGCGTACATACCGGCGGCGAGCTATTTAATCAACGGGGCAAGATCTTCCATTTGTTTACCGAGAAGACTGCAGTCTGGCTGCTGCAGACATCACTTGGTGTGCGGGAGCGTCGAGAAAAGCAAGAGCGCAAGAGTTTCAGCCGTGAGCGCACGTTCCGAAGCCTGAGCGATCCCAAGGAGCTCGAAGCCAAATGCCTGGAGGTCTGCAAAATGCTCGCGAAGGATCTCGAGAAAGCGAACAAAGCAGCCAAGAACGTGACTTTCGTCTACAAGGACACCGATTTTGCTCGCTGCTCTCGATCGGTGACGCTAGCGTCTGCGATTTTCACTGCTGAGGACCTGTACTCCAGCGCTGTTGAGCTGCTACGCCGCGAGTTGCCGCTTACACTTCGTCTTCTGGGCGTTCGCGCAGCAACGCTGGTTCATCGTCCAAACTCGTCTGGAAGTGTGTCAATCTCATCGCAGTCCGAAGGCGCCAAGAAGCGGCAATTGGTCATCAACAAGTTCGCCGAGCATGTCACCGATCCCTCGAATACCATACTAACGTCGACTACACAAGGCGGTAGCAGAAGTGAGCGGGACCTCGAGACCGAAGCTGCCATGGGGGAATACTACGCGGATCTAATGAAAGCCACCGCAAATAAGGACGACTACTTCCCGTGTCCTGTATGCAAGCAAGCTCTTGCAGTCAATGCTGAATCTCGGAATGGTGCGCACCAAGACGGGTGCATCATCGTGGATAAATTGTCGCGCAAGAGGCCAAAGAAGAGCAGTGTCCCGCACGCGTTCACCCCCAGCTCAAACCAAACGACTGCGCTTGAAGTAGAAAACAAGCCGTGTCCGATCTGTAGCAAGCTGCTGAATGTCAAGAACAACATGGAAGTGAACGCTCACATGGACGCGTGCGTCGTGAGCAAGAAGCCGAAGCAAAGCGGCATCACGCAAGCCTTCACGGCCGTTCAGGAGTCGGAGAAGGTGGACGAGTACGTGAAGCCATGCCCAATATGCGGAAAACTACTGAACGCACGGAGCTGTATGGAGGTGAACGCGCACTTGGACGTCTGTGTCACTAGAGATCGCTCGCCTCCGTCGCGGAGCGTGTTGGGCAAGAAGAGAGGAGCGCACGATATGTCTGCTACCCCGCGCAGGAAACCTGAGAACAGCATTGATGTCTTCTTTCGTAAAAACGTGTAGAATAATAGATGAATGTATGCTTCCTTGTCTGGCAGAATATCTAAGAAAACTCGAAAGGAATCATGGCAAACAAGACAGTGGTTAGCTGTGAGAAGACATTCACTTGTGTCGAGCATTCGTAAGACAGTTTGACGACAAATCAAATGTAGCAATTTCATTGGTTAATATTGTATTATGTAGTCTCGAGTGTTGCTGCATCTCGGCTCGTAAATTGGACTGATTTATCTGTGTGCGCATTTTGCCCCCTTTACTAGAGGCAGCGCACTTGAAAAATGCCCCTTGAAATGTCCGGGCCTTTGATCCTGACGCCATGCACTAACCTCCTGCTAGAAGATTTAAATATACTTGCCAGGAATGGAATGTAAGGACATCATAGCACAGTTACCATGCGACCGTTTGTTCCCGTAGTGGAGCAATGTTTCTTCGCTTTACTGGGGTGAACGACTGTTGTCGTTCACCCCACCACGCCAACTCTCCTTTCTACATTAAAGTACTAACACTACATAGAAGATGGAGATTCGGATAGAGCGCGCATTCGCAAACCAGTCTACGCTGTAGCATCGACAAAAAGCATGGCTGCAGGCAGTGCCAGCGGCCAACTACAGGCACATCGCTTCGTGTGTGAACAAGAGGCTACTTACCCTACCGCACCATGCAACTGCATCGTTTCGGCGCTCAACGTTGCCACCGCGTCCGCGGCAACGATGCCGCTGTGACCTGAACACTTTTGGCCAATTGTATGGCGCAAACTAGTGTCCGACAAACTGTCTTGTGTTTTGACAGACAATATGCAATGTAGCCACTGGTATACAAAAACCAAGATGTAGTCAAAACGCGTTGATCGGAAAACGTAAGACGCTTTGTCTTATGATAGGCATTCTGGGGCTAAGTATCGTCTTACGAAAGAGCATGAATCAAAGTTGTATCGTGGAGACTTGGGCAGATCGACCCAGATGGGTATCTGACGACGCACTCCAAGCCTCCTCCAGGTTAGCGCAGTGCCAGACTAACACTTTGACCTGCACTGGCAGGCAGGAATGAAATGATGAAAAGGTAAACTAAAAGGTTGGTCTGCAAAATGGCTTCTTTCTATGCAGTTTGGAATCCGCGGTCTACTCGCCTCCCAAGTCACTCTACATACCACATCTATCTAATGTTGCAAATTAAGGTATCAATCGAAAGAGATGGATCGTGGGCGCGAAGTCGAAGCCACTTATTCCTCGTCGGAGTCGCTGTAGTACTCACCGCGGGCCTCGGCCTCCTTGCGGGCTTTTTCCTTGGCCTTCTTCTCCTTGCGGGTGAGCTTGCGCTTGATCTTGGTCTTGGTGACGTTGCCGAAGGCGTCGACGGTCTCCTCCTCGTCCTTCTGCTCGATCTTGGTCTTGTCCTCCGCCTGCTGGCCCTCAATCGAGAGGAAACCGGCCTCAACGTTCCACGTCTCCTGGGTCAGGGCCGACGAGAACTCGTGGTGGTGGGTAATCATGAGCACACCACCGTTGAACTCCTTGATGGCCGAAGCAAGGGCGCCAAGCGAGTCGCGATCAAGGTAGTTCGTCGGCTCGTCAAGCACCAGGATGTGCGGGTTCAGCCACATAGCAGCAGCCAGCACGACCTTCACCTTCTGACCGCCGGACAGACCACGCATGCGCGAGTGGGTACCGAACTCGGCGTTCAGGCCGAAGTTGTCCAGGTGCTTCTGCACGGCAATGGCCGTAGGCGGGCGAGCCTGCAGGTTGGCGCGGGCAGCTTCGCGGTCATCGGCGATCTGGAGGAGCTTGTCCCAGCCCCACTTCTCACACTTCTCACGCGGCACCCAGGCGTTCTCGTCGACGGGGCACTTCTCCCACTTAAGCTCGTACTCGAAGCTCTTCTTGAATTTGCGGCGGGAGACAATCTCCTCCAGGACGCGCTTCTCGCCCTCCCAGTTCACCGGCTTCTTGTAGTGCAGCTTCTCCTCCGGGGTCAGCTTACGGGTCTCCTTGGCCAGAAGCTCCTTGTCCTCACCGGACTGGAAACGCCACTGGATGTACTGGTTGGCCGTCTCGTCGAGGTGCGACTCAATGTGGTGGAATGCGTGCTGGGCCACGTAGGCGAAACGCATGGCAGGGTGCTTCCACACCTGGCCGCTGGTCGGCTCCACCTCACCCGTCAGCATCTTGATCAGCGTCGACTTACCGGCACCGTTGGGTCCCAGCACGGCGATACGGCTCGACAGAGCGCACGTCACCGAGATGTTGTTGATCGACGGCTTCGAGGCACCAGGGTACTTGTACGAGCAGTTGGTCAGACGAATGATGGGCTTACCCTTGTTCTTGATGTCGGCAAGGAAACCAGGCTCCGGGAAGATGAACTTGACGTTCTCCGACTCGAGCTCGTAGTAGGCCTTGGCCTCGGGCTTCTGCTCCACGAACTTGGACAGGTTGCCCTTGTAGATCTTCAGCTTACGGGTCTCGTAGTGGATGATGTTAGTACACACGTTGTCGAGGAAGCCGGAGTCGTGGGACACCATGATGGAGGTGACGTTGGGCACGCTCGTCAGGTAGTTCTCGAGCCAAGCGACGTTCTTGACATCCAAGTGGTTCGTGGGCTCATCAAGCAGCAGAATGTCGGCCTTCAGCAGCATGGCACGCGACAGCTCGAGTTTCATCTTCCAACCACCGGACAGGGAGCCGACGGCCTGGGCCTGCATCTCGGCGGTAAAGCCGACATCGGCAAGAGCGTCCTCAACCTCCTTGCGGGGGGTGTTCTTCAGGTCGTCATCGATCAGGATGAAGTCGACCACGGACAGCTCGGCCTCCGAAGCCTGCAGGTTGTGCTCGACGAACACAGTCTTGAGCTCGTCCCTGCTGGGGAAGCCCTCGAGCTGGCCGTTGGCAATGGCGCGCATGAGCGTCGACTTACCACAACCGTTGGGGCCGCACAGACCGTAACGGTGGCCGCGCTTGAGGCGAAGGCGGGCGTTGTTCAGCAGAATCATACCACCGTAAGCAAGCGAGAACTCGCAGTTGCACAGGTCGGGGATGCCCTCATCGCAGTCCACGTCCTCAATGAAGATCGACTTGTTCTCCTTGAAGCAGCGGTCGCGGATCTCCTTAGACAGGGGCTTCAGGTTGTCGGCCTTCATGAAGGTCTTGAAGTAGGTCGAGATCTGCTTCTCGAAGGTGGCCTCGACGAAGTTGCGCGACACAACCAGGAAGTAGCAGATGCCCGTCACGTAGTCGACCGAGAAGCTGTCGATGTTGGCCTTGACGGCAGCCGGGTTGGCGGCGATCGACTCGACAACGACCTTGTGGATGTTCTCGTAGTCGACCTTGAGCTCGTCCTCGGACACCTCCATGGAACCACCGGCCACGAACAGGGTCTCGTGGGCGCGGGTGGCCACCTCACGGCACTCCGGGTCGGCCTGGGTCTCAATGACCTTCTTCAGGCCGGGCAGCAGCTTGGGGATGAAGAGCTGGGCCTCGGCGGGGTCGTCCATCAGCTTGCACATGTTGTCAATGATGACGGCGGCCTGACGCTTCACGGCGGTCTTGCCCTCAGCCAGAGCACGCTTCAGCAGCGGCTCCATGATGGCAAGAGCGGGGGCCTCCACGGTCTTGACGAACGTGGTCGAGGCCAGCTTGTGCGTGCACTCGGGCACCTCCGTGGGGTTGGCCAGGCAGCTCACCAGGGCGGGGATGAAGGGCTCGATATCCATGTTGCCCACGACGTTGCAGACCTTGGTCATGGTCTCCTTGGCGGCGATCTTGACCTCCTTGCGGGTGTCCCACATGCAGTCCGTCACCTCCGGGATGATGTCGGGCAGGCAGCGGCCCACCTGGTACGGGGCCACCTTGGAGAGCTCAGCCACGAGGTCGAGCGCGCCCTTCTTGGTCTGCCACTTCTTGGAGCGGTCCAGGCCGGCGAACAGGATCGGCAGGATGCGGATGGTCGAGTTCTTGTTGGCCGAGCTGACGATGGTCAGGGCAGCCTCCTGCGCCACGGGGCGCACCGCCGGCTTCTTGTCCGCCAGCAGGTCCAGGAACACGGAGAGCAGAGGCAAGAGGTACGCCTCCACGCGCTCGGCGTGCTTCTGCATGAGGTCGTCCACGACGTAGGCGGCCACGACCTTGGCATCCGCGTCGTTGCCCTCGAGGGCGTTGCGCAGCTCCTGGGAGACGACGCCAAGGTTCAGGTTTGCGTCGCCGGCCACGAGCTCCGAGACCTTCTCCGCCGCGACCTTCTGCTGGTCGGCCGAGCTCTTTAGGGCCTCCTTCAGGGCCTCCGTGAAGTGCTTGCTCTGGTCGATGGCGAGCTTGGTGATGCCGTCGGTGGGAGCGTACGGAGCCATGGTACCGAGAGAACTGTTCTTCCTTGGGGCAGTTGGCGTGGGGTACGTGAGGCGCTCGCTGGGCTTGGGCTCGGCGGAGTGAATTCCAAAATGACAGATCCGAGCGGCGGCGCGCCCAAGGCAAAACCGAGTTCATGTAAAAGGGCCCCCATGTGGCGCTCTCCGCCAGTCAAGAGGACGAAACCCCTGCTGGCCACTCAGGACAAGGCTGGGAAAGGGCGCGCCCCGCCAAGGGTTGTGTTTAACAGCGGGTCCCGTCCATGCAATCCTGCATCAGTAGCCAGTGCAATTTTTCTCACCGATGGTCGCCGCTGGCCCCGCGTCTTTGCAAAACACACCGTCGCTCGCAGCTCCTCGCCCGCGTCGAGGTCCATCGATCGATTCGCAAGGGCGAGCAGCCCGAGTCCGGCGGCATCTATCCATCAGAGCCACGCCTGGGGTGGTGGCGCCATCGCGGCCTGTCGCTCTCGGTGCGGACGGAGCTCAACGGACTTCATGCCTCCGTATCAACGGCTACATCCGGAAACGGTCGCGCAATAATGTTTCCGCATTTAACACCATACAATTTTCAAGTCTACGGCAGTTACGCACGAGTGGGCGACGTGGATCGCTCAGACCACTGAAAAGCAGGTGTTTCCCCCACGGATATTTTACCCCGCCGAAGCCGATGGGTAATCCGCTATCGGTCTTGCCGGGTCGCGAGATTTGCACAGGTCGTCATGGGGCAACGGGTTGTTGTTGGCCAACAATGCTATCTTTGGAGGGTTCCCCAATATGCAGGATCAAGCGCGGTTGAAGTCGCAGCGGAGGTCTTATCTTACTCATCGCAGGACCAGCAGCGTCGCAGTGCACGCTGTTTTCCGCCGGGCGGTTCTTGACGGCGCACCCGTGTCTTTGCCCGTGAAGTCAGCAGCGCTCATTGTCGCGGTGAGCGTTTCACTCGCTAGCTTGGAGGTGGTGTGCCCGTCAAAATACAGGCCTCTCACAGCACGCTGGATGTAAAGTGGCGCAAGGTGATTTACTTAGCCTTTCGGGGTAAGAAACTGGTTGCAAAGCACAGTCGCCAACCAGAGCGCTGGGCTTTTCGTTGCTGCAGCGACTGCCCGCCACACTCGTTTGGTGGTGAGCTGTATCGGATGAGACGGGGTATGTGTTTCCGATGGAAATGGCTCGGTTCTGGCCAAACGTCTCAGGCATATCGCGGCGTCATCGTTTTTTTCTGACTCTTCAGGATTCAGGCGGTACGTGGCCACAACGGTTGGCGGATGCAGGGCCGGCTTGGAAGCAGCGGCGAAGCACGCCGGCGCCGGCCGGCTGAGCGCCTTCCCTCTCGTTGCCGTCGGGTTCGTCTTCACGTCTTGCGCTCGCCACCAGCGCCTTGGCGCCAGGAAGGGGTGGCTGCCGCGACAGGCAGCGCGGCGCACGCCACGCTAATTGTACAGGCATAACTTGGAAATGTTAAACCAAGGTGTGTGGTGATTGAAGGGATGCGTGGCCCCCGACGCCTCTAGCCTTTGCGTTTGTATTGGGATCGATTGCACTGTTGCTCGTAGAGGTGGAGCCCTGGTAGGTACGTGTAGCGAGCACCAACTATGCTGCGGCAACAGGCTGAGCGGCGTATCGTTCAGTTTGCCGGCTCGCTGTTCGAACGGGCTGAATTCGGGGTGAGATCGCGCGAGTTTCGTTAGCGGAGACCACGGCACCAAAGCCAAAAATGCTGCTGCGTTATCAATGCAATGATAACGCAGCATTGCCGGTGCTGGGTTGTTCCGCCTCGCGTCTGCCGGTGTCACGGTCGAACGGCTTCTTGGTCAGCCCTTCTCCTTCCAGTTCCGCGGTCGCCGCAAACGAAAGTCGCTTGGTCGCCCGCTTTCTTGCCCGCTGCCTCGCATCGCATGGCTGCTGTTCGTAACGCCTCCGCTGCAACCTTCGTCTCACCACAGCTCTGTCCTCTTCCGATTAAATCGTCGAGGCTCGCTCCTCCGTAATCTGCGCTCGTCACGACTGGCTGGCCCGCTGGCTGACTGGCCTCCTCAAGAATTTCACTGGTTGTTTTCTGGTGCACGGTTGCCGCTGTTCGTGGCTCGCTCGCTCGCGCTCCGCAATCCGTTTCCCCGTGTCGCGTTCACGCGGCGAAATGGCTCCACTCAGCCAGAGCCTCGACAGCGCTGCCGCAGCTCCTCGGGCCGTTTCTTGTTCACGCCGTCGTCTGTTTCGCTGCCCAGCTCGACTGGAGCGGGTCCCGCGTGGCCCGATCTCGGTGGCGAAGCCCTTTTCCACTCTTGCCGCCCGACCGTGACGCGCCCGAACACGTGGCCTCGACCGGAAGCAAGCGACGTGGCGTTAAACGCGCTGGAGAGCTGAGTCAGCAGTCGACAAGCCTGCTAAACAGCATATTTCGTTGGCGTCGACCAGAGGAGCTCCCTCGCCATCGGTCCACGGATTTGAAGCGCCACCACCACAGCCACAGTAACAACAACAACACAGCACATCCACGGTAGACAGAACGAACACATGCCAGCACTGCACCGCATCGGACTGCACTGCAACAGGCAAACGGCTCACATGTTACTTGCTCAGCAAGACCCAAGCTCAGACTGCACCGAACATATAAAAAGCACTTTTTTCCAGAAGCACCACATTTGACTTTTTTTAAATGACAGTACCCACCCGTTTCGGAGCGTCGGCATGAGCTTCTTGCACGAATGCTGTGGGTTTACTCGTCCAGTTTTTTCTTGCTGTGACGCAGCGGCGACATCGCAGTATCCTTCGTGGCGGCCAGCGTTTCTACGGAAACCCACGGCGCCTTCGCCGACACACCCTCGAGATCAAAGTTAGGAGCACGAACGCCCGTACCTGGATGCGTGCTCACCGGGATGTAGGTGGAACCGTCATCGGCTGCGTGGCTCGGAGTCCATGTGCACGGGAACAACGTTCCGAAGCGCAGGTGCTGGATCACCGGCAACTTCTTCAGCACTTCACCCTCGTACAACTTGAGCATGCCACCGTTGGTCTTCTCCCATGACGGCAGTGCACTGATGTCGTTCAGCATGGGCGACGTTTCTGCGAAGGGCGAGCCCGCCTTCACCTCCTTGATGAACTTGATAGCGTCCAGGTACAAATACTCCTTGTGGTTGGCCTCGAGCACGCTGTCATCGTGCACGCTATCGGGCAGGATCTCGTGTGGGCCAATTAGCTGGGACGAACCGAAGTAAAACGGAAGGCAGTGGTAGTCATCCAAACCCCAGACGCCGTGAGAGCCTGCCGGCTCCAGCATGTACAGCTTCTGCAGGCGACGCATCAGCGCCAGGTAAGTTGTGAACAACCGCAGCACAAGAGCTGGGAAGTCCGACTGCTTGAAAAAGCCTAGCTTGTGCAGACAGCCTACAATACAAGAGCAGCAGTGGCAAAGAAAACGAAAAGGTCAGCACCGACACTCCACTTCACAGGCCCGAGCCTATATTCTGCAACACTCACACATCCACACGATGAAGCTGGTCTCGTGGCCCGTGCCGTAGTCGATACGGACACGGTTGCCGAACGAGTCGTCCAGGTACGCCGCCAGTTCAATGACAGCGCCACGCAGCTCCTCCGGCAGCATGTTCTCCTGCATCGCAGGAGTTCGCTGTTCATGAACAAGAGAACACAGTATCATGTCAGGCCCTCCACTCGTCGTCTCCCTCCGGTCTAGTAATAGCCCAAGTGCTCACCTCCACTACTCTGTCGTAGAACGTGCGGAAGGCTTTGTTGCCGAAGCGCATGGGCTGCTGGATGGGCGGGATCTCATCGATCCATGAGTTGATCTCGTTCACCAGTTCCACAGCCTTCTGGACGTTCTGTAGGCACACAAACAACAGCCACGGCAAGCGCGGGTAAGTCTCTCTGGCTCTATCCCTACTACTACTACTCGTAGCTCCTCTAACGACTGCAGCACTAGCTTAGCGCACCGGGGAGACTTCGTACTCGCTGGAGATGCGCTTGCCCTTGACACTCTTGTTCAGGTGCTTGACAAACACCAAGATCATCTGCTGGGCCTGAGGAAACGTAGCATAAATAAAATAAAATAACCCAACGAAGAAAAGATCAGATTTTTATGTCTCAAGAGCGACGGAGAGCGGGGCGACTCAAGGGACGCGCGGGTGGGGACGCTGGTACGCACCGGAGAGCCCAGGAAGTGGTGCAGGTCGCGCTGCGCGAAGATGGCGCGCGAGGGCTCCTTAAAGCCGCCGCTGGTTCCCGACTCGCTCATGGCGGCGCGCGTGCTTTTGCTTCGTTTTCTGGCTCCCCGTGAATTCTCGTTTTGTGTGAAGCACACCATTACCCTCGCTTTAGTGATCGACAGTGACATGCAACTTCAACTTGCCGTTTTTGAAGTTGCCTTTGATGCACTGCTTTGCCTCGCTTGGAAACTGGCAGCGAGTCGCATGCTGGCTGGTATTACATGGTGCGACGCGTTTGAATCGAGTTGGACCGGTCTCACTCACTCGTCTGTGCCACGAGCACTTGGGATGGTGTGGGTTTTCCTTTTTGTGGCCAACTTTGTGGGCATGTTGGTCCACACTCCTACCTCGTCAATAGTGCTTGTATCTGTTTGCATGAAGGAACACAGCTGACGGCGTCTACTTGTATCGTCCATTAATGTGTTTTTATCGACTGCTTGCTCAGACTCCGCTGCCCGTGGCTTCGCCGTGTGCAAGGTTTGGTTGATCTCCAGCGGAAAGATGGAGGTGTTTCTCGACGACGCACCAAGATTTAAAGCTGGATGGCATCAAAAACGTACGCAGGGACGTGGGCGTCCAGGACGCTGCGCTTGATCTTGGCACAGCGTGCAAACTCGAGCATGAAGATGAGCGTGTTGACCACGTCTACGGGTAGCTCCGTCGGCAGCGAAGGTGTCTTGCCCTTTTTATCGGCCTTCTCGGCGAAGATGTCGTTGACCTTGGTACGCACGAACTGACCCAGATAGGCCAGGAACTTCTCCGTGTACGACGGGTGGAACTGTTTGAAGATGGTGAGAATACCTACGAGCAGAGGCTCACCGTCGATTGGGTTCTTACCCACGCGACTGAGCGCGCCGAAGTTGCGGTCGTACTGCAGTTTCGGCATGTAGGCCACCACGAAGAGCATGAACATCGCTGCCAGGCCCTCCAACGGATCGGCGACTGTCACGTAGATCTTCTGGAACGGGTCATTCGCACCCGTGTTCTCCAGGTACTTGTTCAATTCCACAAGGACAGGATTGCCGTCGCTGCCCGGGTACGGCTTGTTCTTCGGATCACGGTAGTGCGCGCGAATGTCGTTCAGTAGAGAAATGTTCAGCGTGTCCAGGGCCGTGGCCAGCAGATTCGCGTCAAGGCGGCTCGAAAACGACAACTCGCTCGAAATCTGTCGCCGGATGAGTGCCGCCTGGCCAATAATCAGCACAGCCTTAAGCAGCTTGCTCATGATCTTCTCAACCTTTTTCAACGCGGCTTCGTACAACTTCGTTGAGTGCTCTGGCAACTTCCATTCTGGCACAAGAGCTGCGGAGAGCTGGTCCAGCAGCGGGTAGTAGGGAGTCACGGCTGACCCCCAGAACTTGACCAAATTGTTGAGTGTGTGCACGATACGGAACGAAAGCATACGATCCAAACCTGCAAGACCCAGCAGCCCCACACTCTTGTGCAACACCGAGAAAGCCCCGATGCCGCAGACTTCTTGGCCATCTTCAGAGAACCAACCAATGGACTGCGGGGAGTAAATAGTCGTGTGGGGGTCAGTCATGATGAAAAGCGCATGCATGAGGCGTCCCATAAAGTTAACGCTCATATCGCCCGACGGCGGCTGGAAGCGTGGAATCGGGATAGCGCGACTCTGGTACTGTGATGCGCGATCGTACACTTTCTTCTTCAAGTAGCGGTTGCACTCCTGCTCGACGTTGTAGTTGATAATGCGCGACAGCTCCTCATGCCACATGCGTAGACCATAAATGCCGATGTAGTCTTGGATGTACTCGAAGGACAGCCGGTAAGCATCCAGGTTGGACGCCAACTTCACAAAGATCTCGTTGCACTCTTCGGACGTGTTCTTCTCGAAAATCAACACGTCGTGGAAAGCGAGAGACACGCGGTAAACGAGCTCCTTGCGCAAACCATCCTCCAGCACTTGTCGAGGGTCGACCTCAATGATACCGAGCAGAGTACGCTTCATCGCCAGAATACCTTCGGTGTACTTGGAAACCTCGTTGGTCGCACGCGCAAGACGGTAGCGCTCGTTCAACTGGGCGTGGTTCTTCAGCAACGTGTTCTCGAATTTTACCGGAATTGGCTTCATGTGGTCAGTCTGAAGCTTGATGATGCCTGCCAGGATACGGAAGACACTCTGTGGGATCACTTCCATCACGCGCCGCACGTAGTCCACAAGCTCAGCCGAATAATACTCGGCGACAGAGATCACATCCTCAGAGCCGCACTGATGGATACGAGTGAGCGGCACGTCCAGGATTGACGCAAACTTGAGGAACATTGCACGCAGCAAAATAACAGACGACGGATCGTTTTTCACGCGCTGGTGCAGGATCTTCATGAAGTCGTTGATAATCTCCCAGCCGTAGGAGAGATCCGATACGTTCTCGATGATGCCCATGACCTCGTCTCGAATGCGCACAGTGCGCACCATTTCTGTGAGAAACTCGCGCGATTCCTCCAGGTATGCCTTAACTTGCAAATTTGTGTCAATTTGGTCAAACTGCTCAACGTGGCCCAGTGCCTCAATCAAACGCTTAATGCGTCGTCCAGCCTTGACGTGATCCACGTAATCCAGACTGTTCACCTTCTCAGCCAAATCTTTGAACCATTTCATAAGATCCTCGTTGCGCTCGACACGCGTAAGCGGCTTTTCTCCGGAGAAATACTCGCTCAGTTCCTCCATGCGCTCTGAAGTTTCCTTCATGCAGCGCTGCCACCGATCTTCCTTGCTGGCCAACAGCGCTTCAAACATCTGCTTCAGCTTCCACTCGAGCTGTGAAACCTTGAGCAGCAGAGTAATCAGTTTATCCGGGTCTGTGCCTTTATCGAAGATTTCGCGCTGCGCCGTGGAGTTCTCCATCATGGGGATCACCGGTTGAATTCGAGAGTGCATCATTGTCCATCGGATCGTCACGTTGGCGTTACGGATACAGTTTAGCAGTGGGTCCAGGTTCTCCAGCACGTACATCTCCGTAAGCACACCTTCAGTAAGGAAGTAGTTCAGTTCATCGATAGAGCGCTGCGTCTGCTGTGCCTTCTTCTTGGTAATGTGTGCGATGTTCGACGGTTCCAGCGTGTTAGCTAGCGCCAAGCGCGCTGCCGGGTACGCAGCCCACTCCAACGACAGGTCAGCCACAGCTCCCATATACGTGGTCAGAATGAAGTTGTCGTTGAAGTGGCGGTCCACGATTTCACGCATACTCGCCTTCTCGTGGATGAGAATATCCGGTGCGAAGAACAGAATCACAAACAGCATCGAAGCCTGCGCTGCGAGTCGAGTAGACCGATGCGTGCGGTGCGGGAAGCACGGTTCTTGCAGATACACATCATCGGACTGCAGTTTGCCGATTACCATGCTCACAACTTCCTCCGGGGGTTGGAAGCGCTTGAAGTACCGCTCAGGGTACTGAGCCGGTTTCGGCTGACCAGGTAGATAACCCGTCACACGGCACAGCTTGCAGACTTCATCAATATTTTCCAGCGCCGATTCGCCCTTGCTTCGGTAGAACGCGATGACCATCTTCTCTCGCGTGGGTCCGGGAATTTTGCGGTCCAGCAGCAGCAAGATCACTCCGTAGAGGTATAGGGCCTCGCACATGAGCTGCGCACCGTCCGTATCCAGCAAAATGTTGGCCAGCGTGTGCTGGATGAAGAACCCTTTCTCCAGATTGTCCAAAAACTCCAAGTAGTCGCTAATGTACTGCAATGATACAGACACACTCACCCAGGTCAGATCAATACACTCTGTAACACCCAGCATCATAGCAGACCTTGTAAATGCCGTCGAAAAGCTGGTAGAATCGGTCCAAAATGTCCTCGTGGTTGTCCATGAACTCGTCGTCCACATCCAGCAGCTCCTGCAGTAGAAAATCCCCGTGGTCAGACCTCTAACTTCGATAGTTCCAAGTCAAAACACCAATAAAACCCCGTTCAGGGACCGACCGTGTTGCTGTTGACCATGTTCTCGAAGTCCTCTGGGTTTTTCAGGTACGCGAAGTCGAACAGGATGTTGAGGTACTTGAGCTGCTCCGGGTCCTCCACGTGCGAGGGCCCCATGAAGACGCTGTAGCCAAAACAAAACATCGAGTCAGAGTCGCCCTCCCCCTTCCTACTATCCACTGCGCAGCGCGCACCCCGGGATGTTGTTGGACAGACGCAGCAGCTCGGCGATGATGGCGCTGCCGCGACTCACCAGCCGCAGCAGCGTCTGGCCGCAGTCGTTCTCCTCCGCCAGGAACTCCATGGCCGCACGCAGATACGACGACGAGGAAGCCGGCCTTGAAGCGATTGTGCCGTAAGCTTAATGCAAAAAGGGGGAGGGATGTCGCACGTCAAATTGACCCCTAATTACAGTCACGTAGAGTCCTAATTATGCGCTAATTTGACGGGAATTGCCGTAACATCAGCTGTGCACAAGTTGAAGTGCGACCAGCTGCTGCTACTCGAAGCGGAAGGTGTGCAGCATGTCCACGACGGCATCGAGACTGATGCGCTCGCTGGGCTCGTAGCAGCACATGTGCTGGATCAGGCTCCACTGGAGGTCGTTGAGCTTCTTGGAGCGAGGCGGCAGGGCTTTCCGCTTCGTCACGTGGAACTTAACCGCAGCCTCGGGCAGCCCAGCCCACGGGAAGGTTCCGCTGATGAGCTCGAGGATGCACATGCCAAACCCGTAGACGTCCGACATCACCGTGGGGTCTTCGCCCTTGAGGTACTCAGGAGCCTTCCAGGGCACTGCTCCCGCGTTGGCGTGAGCGGTGTGGCGGCCCTTTCCGGAACGCTTGAGGACACTCATGCCAAAGTCGCCGAGCTTGATGGTCTTGCCGTCCGTGCCGACCATGAAGTTGTTCCCCTTCAGGTCGCAGTGGACGATTCCGCGCTCGTGCAGATACTTCAGTCCGATCCCCGCCAGAACCAGACACCGCATAATGTCAGCCGGGTGGCCACCGTTCTCTTCGTAATTGTAGCCCGGTCGAGCACATGCGAGCTCCTTTACGTGGGAGGTCAGCGAGGTCGATTTAGCTGGCTCGCACACGAAGAATGGGGTGCCGACGTGGCAAGCTCCGTAGAGGTAAACCACGTTCTGGTGGTTCAGCATGAACCAGTGATCCGCCTCACGCCTGAACAGCTCCATCGCGTCTTCTTCACTCGACCCGCTGCTGCTTGCTGGGGGTGAACCAGCCTTCGATGAAGGACTTGCTGGGGCCTGTGACTTGAGGATCTTCACCACAACCTCCGTATCGAACCATTTGCCGTAGTACACGTCCCCGAAGCCGCCCTGGGCAATATGCTTACCCAGCACCACCTCGTAGGGCGGGATGAACCAGCTAGGAACCACCTCAGCGCTGCTCCCCATCGTGTCCAGCACTGTGAGCGCCTGCGACATAGCCTCCAGAACAGAGTTGGGGTAGGAGCTTCGACGTTTTTGTAGCTCGAACTGAAGCAGCATCTGCGCTTCCAGCCTGGTTTTCGGGTCACTCAGCTGCCGCTTCAACTCCTCCGCGTTCTTGAGGCATGCTTGAAAAGCACGGAGTTGCTCCCGACGAGCCTTATTCCACTTGAGCAGCCAATCGTGGATGTCTTGCGTGTCGAGGACAGTGTCAGCGGCAACATCAATGGAGTCGGACGAGCCTTCATGGATGTCGGCAAGGGCAACATGAGTAGGAGCTGGCCTAGGGGTAGCACGCAGCTCAGCAAGTGTCAGAAGGCGATCAATTTCATGGTGGAAGATAGCGACGTTCTGGGCTGCTGCGCGCGAAGCGCAGAAGCTGGCAACCACACTGCTGCTCGACTGTTCTTTCCCGAGATCACGCCGCGTGAGTTGATCGTAGAACAGATCCAAGACGCCCACAAATCCTTCCATAACGGTAGTGGCCTCCTTGATGTTTTCACGCGATTGCAGCTGTGCGCGCAGACCCTTTAGTCGATCAATCACGTCCTGGAGCATTGCTCCGTTGGTCTCTGGCACCTCCTTGTACTTTTGCTCCAGGTGTGGCATTGCCTTCACTACTTTCACGTTCATCCTCGGTACGATGAAGGCATCAATATTGTTTGGAGGGGTATACGCTTCGTGCTCTTCAGTTGGGTCGTCTTCAGAATTCAAACTCACACTCAAATCCACTGGAGCTTTCTTGTCGGATGGAGACACTGAGGCTCTGACAAACGCCTGCAGTTGATGCACAACGTACCACATGCTGGCTCTCCTGTCGGGCGCCCTCGTACACATCCGTTCGACCAAGTCCCATTCACGCTCGCTCAAGAACTGCGGACGCTTCTGTGGCAACACGGGCACCTTCTCATCCCCGAACATGGACACCCATTGACGAGTGTTGTAAATGGCCAATCCAAATGCGAAAATGTCGTTGGGCACACTCCACGTTGGCACGTGCAACTCGTGCTGGTTATCGTCGTCATTTGCAGCTGCCAAAGCCGCCAAGCTAAACATGTTGGAAACACCACGCTGTAACGAGGCCGACGTCTTCCTTTTGACGGGGACCAGTCCCAATCCACTCAGCACACCACTGGACGTGACTTGGTGGCGAGCTAGGAGTCTGCTGTCATCGAAGTTCTTGTATCCGAGCTCTCGTTCGTGCAGGTACTGAAGTCCAAGGGCCCAACCGAGCAATGGCTCCCACGACTGCGCATTTGCACGGTTCGAAACCAAGGGCTCCGCGGGTTCATGCACGACAAATGGCTCTTTGCCAATGTGACACGCTCCGAGCATCTTGGCCACATGCGGGTGGTTCAGATCCGCCCACACGGTTGCCTGGCGCAGACATGCTTCCTCTTCCTCCTCCCACGTCGTCGGATCTCCCGACCCCGTTTGCAAGACCTCTCCGGTCAGACACTTGCTCACTCGAACCACATCCAGATAGTAGATCCCTCTCTCGCATAGGAGGTCGTGTGGGGACAAGAACCAGCTGGGAGGCTCCGCCACCAGCACGATCCCCGAGTGGCGCACGACCTCATTGTACACGTCCGACATGACGTCCAGCTCGTCGGGGGTCAGGATGTGGTGGTACGTCACCAGATCGTGTTTCAGCAGCGTCAGCAGCTCCATCTGCTGCATCTCGTCGCCCATGGCCTCGAGCAGGCGCTGCTCGTCGCTGAGAATATGCTGGAACCGGTGCACGCGCTCCTGGCGCTCGGAGCTCAGCTGCTCTCGCCACTGCGTGACCTCCGGCGTCTTCTCAAGCCCCATGACCTCCATGTACGACTCCACCACGCGGCCGAAGCGCAGCAGGGTGTTCACGACGCGCCCGGTCACCGCCAGCTTGAGCAGCACCCGCGTCTCGGACTCGTAGGCGCTCAGTTGGCCGTTGAGGTTCAGGCCCCGACGGCAGACGGAGTTCTTGAGCACGAAGTCATTGCGCAGCGCCACCAAGTAGTCCCCCAGGCGGTCGGGCGTCTTGATGGCCTTCTGCGGGCGGTTGCTTCGGTGCCAGCGATTCGGCATCGTCGGGGATTGATTGATTGATTGATCAATCGGGAAATGATCTATGGGTACATAATTTCTATGACTGAAAGATCGCGGCAAAAAAAAGTCCGGGGGAGCGCAATTCTTCAGGTTTACCACTTCAAGTTGTCAAGTCAATGGCATTTGTAGTTCTTAGAACCTAGGGGTTATGTGGCTACAGCCACTGCGTCCGCATGGCGAGCAATCTGGCCTCGGGAGGCGGGATTCGGAGACTCACATTGGCGACCACGTCGATCTTGGCTCGGACCTCGGGCGTCAGCTTGTTAACGAAGTTGAGAGCGTCCAGGTTTTCGTCGAGCTGCGCCACGCTGGAGGCGCCCAGGATGACTGTCGAAACCCTCTCGTTGGAGACGCACCACGCGATGGCGAGTTGAGCGAGTGTGCAGCCGATCTCTTGGGCGATTGCGGCAAGCTTGTCTGCCTTTGCGACTCTCTCCTCGAAGCTGTCGGCCACGTAGTTCATGTAAGATGACATCGACAGGCGAGAGCCCTGCAGTCAAATGACCAATGCCAGTGTACGTGTGAGACTGCATGCATGGTCAGGAATTCAATCAAGATGCACTCACCTCGGGAATTCCTTTGCTGTATTTGCCAGTCAAGACCCCGAATGCGAGAGGGGACCACGTCGTAAGCCCATAGCCGTATGTCTGCAGAGAAATAACTTGATCAGTGGAAGCATTGACGACCAGTAGGGAGTACATACAATACACTTGCCTTGTGCAGAACTTCGTAGTCGAGCTCGACACGCGAGCGCTCCAGAATGTGATACTGCGGTTGATCGAAGGCCTGGAGAGCAGCGACTCGAAAATGAACATTAGCGACAAAACCAACGCACTTGTCATCACAACTAACAACATTTCAGCTTACCGGACGAACGAGGCCAAGACGGTCGGCGATTTCGCACGCCTCGATGACATCGTGCGCACTCCATTCGCTTGTTCCCCAGTAGAACGCCCACCCCCGCTTGATCACGTAGTTCATTGCTCGCACGGTCTCCTCGATTGGCGTGCACGGGTCGGGTCGGTGGCAGAAAATGGTGTCGACGTATTCGAGTCCCAGGCGCTTCAGCGAGGCCTTGGTGCCTTCCACGACATGCTTGCGACTCAGCCCCTGCTCATTGGGCCCGGCCTTCTGGTCACCGCCGTGCTTGGTGCCGAAGAAGATTTTCGTGCTCACGACCAGATCCTCTCGAGTCCAGACGCCCCGTTCAACGCCCGTTGCAATGATCTTCCCCATGAATTCCTCTGAATGTCCCCCAGCGTACGCCTCGGCCGTGTCGAAGAAGTTGACGCCTCGCTTGAAAGCCCGCTCCATGACGGAGTACGATTTCTCGAAATCCAACTGCGTGTTGAAGGTGACGAAGCTGCCGAACGAGAGTTGCGAGACCAGCAGTCCCGTGTTACCCAGGAAACGATACATCATGTTGTTACCCCCAGAGGTGGCGGCGGTGGAGGAGGAGGTTGACATGCTCGGATACAGTATCTTAGACCAAAGCTGTGGTGATGATCTCCGGACCGTGGTCTGGGATATCCAGGCTAAATGATAGGCCGTTGAAGCTGAAGCAGAAGATCGCAATGATGCTTGACAACTTATCATTGATAAGTTATCAACGGCGAGCACCATTGCTTGCCCTGCATCATATAGATTATGTAGGTAGTTGTGGTGCATCATTATTGCGTCTGTTGTGGCACTGCGCGCGACGTTCATAATCGTCTGGAATGGATAATCTTTCGGACACCTGTCAATAGGGGCGGAGGCCTTGCTTTCGAGTGCCGTTGTCATTCATTCTTTCATTTGCCTCGTTCTGAACAAGCCACTCATACTTCAACCAGTTCTTCCAAGCCCACGATGAGTGCTGTCCGAAAATCCGCTCACAACATGAAGTACCGCTTCCTGGGCAACACGGGGCTGCTGGTCTCCCAACTCTCGTTCGGAAGCTTCGTCACCTTCAACACGCAAAATGACTTCGAGAAAACGTACGCCATCATGGAGCACGCTTTCAAGAACGGCATCAACTTCTTCGACAACGCCGAGGCTTACGCCGACGGGGAGTCCGAAGTTTGCATGGGCAAGATCATTGCAACGGGCGTTGAACGGGGCGTCTGGACTCGAGAGGATCTGGTCATCAGCACCAAGATTTTCTTCGGTGCGAAGATGTTCTCCGGTGGCGGTGGCCCGAACGACACGGGGCTGAGCCGTAAGCACGTTGTCGAGGGCACGAAGGCGTCGCTCAAGCGCTTCGGATTGCAGTACGTGGACCTGATCTTCTGCCACCGTCAAGACCCGTACACTCCTATGGAAGAGATTGTTCGTGCGATGAACTACGTCATCGAGCAGGGGTGGGCGTTCTACTGGGGGACGAGCGAGTGGACGGCTGCGGAGATCATGGAGGCTTGCGAGGTGGCTGACCGCCTCGGCCTCATTCGTCCGGTATGGTGTACAATTCATTTCGTACAGAATATCGAGAACTTTTCCATACTAACGTTGACCTGTTGCGGTGTTTGCAGGCCTTCGACCAGACCCGCTACAACATCCTGGACCGCTCTCGCGTGGACTACGACTTCGTGAACTTGAACAAGAAATACAACTACGGAGTCACCGCCTTCTACGCGTTGGCCGGTGGTGTGCTGACCGGTAAGTACAGCAATGGCACCCCCAAGGGATCTCGCATCATCATCCAAGCGTTCACAAAGATGATCGAGAATGGCCTCGAGGAGAAGACCGCGAAGGCCCTGCAGCTCGCTGAAGTGGCCAAGGAAGTGGGCTGTACCCTACCCCAGCTAGCAATCGCCTGGAGCGTCTCGAACGAGAACGTATCGACGGTGTTGCTTGGTGCTTCGCGAATCGAGCAACTGGACGAGAACCTCAAGGCTCTGGAGTTCGCCGACCAGATCACTCCAGCGATCCGAGCCAAGATCGATGCCATCGCCCAGTTCACGCCGGAGACGCCACAGGTTCAGGCGGTCGTGCACGATATGCGCAGCAAGTGGCTGTAAGTTTCAATTGGGCGACAGGCTTCCCTTTCACTGTGAGCTCCAAGGCCAGGGGGGAGGTGGAAGTTCAGGGATAAGCGTTCCTAGGTTTCGAAGACCGATAATGAAACTCTCGTTCATAATGCTGAGCAAGGTGGTGAGGTAGGTTGGAAGAGATGAGTTCAACCGGACCTCCCATTATTTTTGGTGCTGGAATCCAACCATCATTGGTTTACCAAGAATATATCGGAGCTGCTAGGAGTTCTTATGAAAGAGCTTCACCACCTGACCCTGCTGGAAGCATGCACCGGTCATATTCGCCAACGGCGTGGGGTTGGCATTTTTCCACGCGCTGTTGGCAATTGCAGTTGGTTTTCAGCATTGTACAGTAGAATCTACCCGGCGGAAGCAACTTGAATCATGTACTCGACCAAGGTGCTCAACAAAAACATTGCCCAGAGCTACTTGACCATCGGTGATCCCTACCGAGACCCGCACCTCATTGAAGGTAAGACCAATGACTAAACGTAGCCAGTGAATGTCGGGAATCTCACCTAAATATTACTGTTTCTTTCGTTTTTAGGCAAGAACTCGCGCCACAAGGGCAAGCAGATTCTCACTGTGCCAGCCAAGAACACGTGCAATGGCTCGGGGTACTTCGAGAAGAAGACGTACTCGTCCGATCCGTTGCAGGACAACACGGCGTACCTGAAGTCGCAGCCGATGGACTTGCGAAAGTCTGGCTTCGGCTCGAAGGACGCGAGCCGGCGAGACGAGTTTATGAGCCATGTTCGCACGGAGCAGTACCGCGAGACGCTGCACACGGAGATGAAGATTCTAGATAAGCAGAAACAGAACGACCCGCCGGGCATGTTCGATGCGCTCGACTCGCTGAACCAGAATCACCACTTCCCTGAAGGTCTTCAGGAGACCAAGCACCTCTACGACATCGGGCGCTCGCAGAATACCGAGTTCAACCAGAAGTCACACCGAGACACGTTCTACACGATGCGCATCGGCAATTCGCAGTACAAACGCAACAACGGACCGTTCATGTTGACGTCTGAGTCTATTGGACTCGGAGCCGACGACGTGTCTGGAAATCGCCCGAACCCGAAGGGAGCCAGCACCAAACAGTTCTACGACCACAGCCACCTGCACACTTGAACATTCTTGCTGGGAGCGCATCTCTTTAGTATAAGCGGTATGACAATGAACTGCATGTATGAGGCATGACCACGCTTTTCTTTTAGACACTCGACCGTAGCAAAAGGATCAGTTTATTTTGTTGGGTAGTATTCCCTTCCTTCGCTGATCTGCATTCACGACGATGTTGGCAAATTAGTCGATGGCATGAGCCTTCTTGAGCCGGTCAACCAGCTCGCCAGATCGCAGCAATTCCTGCACGTTGTCGTTTCCACCGACGCTCTTGCCCTTGATGAAGAGATTGGGCACGGTGGATTGGCGCGTCAATCGGAACAGGAAAGCCTGGATGGCAGCGCCGTCCTCGCGAGTGTCCAGCTCGAACACAAGGGGCTTGGCGCCAAGTCCCGCCAGTGTCTCCTTGGTCTTCTTGCAATACGGGCAGTACGACTTGCTAAACAGAACCAGCCCGTTCTGGTTGATGGCTGACCATACGATGTCTTCGGCGAGCGTGCCGCTCTTCTCCAACATCGTGCGGAGCGTTCCAGTCTGCTGCAGCTTCTGCACTTCACGCAGGCCGCCGACGTACTTGCCCTTGATGAACACAAGCGGGAGCGACTTGCGGCCCGTGAGCGCCTCCACCGCCTCCAGCTCGTACGGAATGTGGTTGGAGAAGCCAATCTCCTTGGTACGCACCGTCGTGCGGTACTTGTGAAGCATCTTCTGCACCTCCTTCTTCTCGGGGCAGTCCTTCTCGGAGATAACAACGACGCTGTGCGGCGTCTCCAGCACGTACGTCAGTTCTTCAAGACGCATCTTGGCGTCGTAGTTGTCGTTCGACAATCTCTCGACGAACTCGACCTTCTCGAAACCAATCTGGCGATCGCGGTCCTCCTTGGCCATGAAGCCGGACGACATCTTCTTGGAGATGAATTCGATCGTGTGCCAGCCTTCCACCACTCGCCCGAACGTTGTGTATCCCGGTCCGTCCTCGCTCGGCTGGTTCCTCTCGGTGTTGTCGTGCAGCATGATGGCGAACTCGGTGTTGCCCGAGTCCGACTTGTGGCTGCGCGCGATGACCACCATCCTCTCCGTGCTGGGCGCGCTGTACTCGACGGGCAGGTTGCCGATGGGCGACTCCTTGCCGAAGAGGAAGCCTCCCCCCTGCAGCACGAACTTGGGCTCGTTGTAGTAGAAGCCGGCGTCCTTCGTGTAGAAGCCGCCGTCCACGAGCTTCTTGAAGGCCTCCACGGTCTTGGGCGCGTGCTCCGGGTACAGGTCCACGGTGAAGGTGCCGAACTTGGTGGTGAACTGCACCATCGTCTTGTTGTGGAAGGGCGTGGAGAGCACCGGGTGCATCTGCGAGCTCGAGAACTGCCACACGTGCACGAGGATCATGAGGCTGAAGAACGTCACGACGGCGTACACGAGCGGCGCGCCAAACCACGAGCCGGACGCGGCGGCGGGGCGGCGCGCAGCACCTCGAGCGCGAGGGGGAGCGGCGCGTCCACCCTCTGCAGCGTTCACCTCCGCGTCGGCAGGCACGCGGCGCTTGCTAGCGGCAGCGTCCATGGCGATCGTCTAGCGTCAGTGCGATTTCCAGAATGAGCCGAGCTGCTACGTGTGCGAAGTATCTCCTGGAACTATTTCCTGGAGCCTGGATCTGGAACTTTTTTCTGACCTCCTGGAAATAGGGCATTTACACTCTGCTCTGCTCTATCGGATGCAGCTCGCGGCCTTCGTGGATCGGGTGGGGGCGGCCATCGCCGGCCAGGATGGCGCCTCCCTGGCGCAGCTGTTGACTCTGACGGGAGGCTGCGCCGACGCGGACCTGCGCGCGCTCTCGGCGCAGCAGGTGGCGCAGACGTGCCACAGCAAGCTGGCGCGCTTCGACGCGTACGCCGAAGTGGTGGCGGGCATCATGCAGGCGCGCAAACACCTGGACGAGCAGCGCTTCGCCCACGCCTACAGCGCGCAGATCGGCGCCGTCATGTACGTAGCAGGACTCGGCCGACCCTAGGGCGAAACAGGGCAGGATGCTGACGTGGTGGTGTGTGTGTCATTGTGTCATTGTGTCATTGTGCCATTGTTGGTTGCAGCAAGTTCATGGAGGTGTTCAGGGAGGAGACCAACTGGGTCATGCCCTTCCTGCACGTGCTGTTCGTGGACACGCGGCTGCTGGCCACGAGGGTGAGTGGGTGGATATAGCTGCGAATTATTGAGCGCACGAGGCTGATGAACGTTATGGTTCTCTTAGGCGGACCACGAGGCCTCGCAGAAGGCTGGAGACGAGATCCACGACAGCCTGCGCAGTGCCGAGCAGCACTTAAAGAAGGGTTTCGCCATGGCAGCCAACGACCGAGCCCCGCCCGAGCACAACAAGAAAATGGGCGCGCTGTTCATTGTGAACCAGCTCTTCAAGATCTACTTCAAGCTCAACATGATCCACCTGTGCCGCAACCTTATTCGAGCGGTGGAGGGCCCGGCCTTCCCTAAGTTTGAGCGCTTCAACAAGAGTGACAAGGTCACGTACCAGTACTATGTGGGACGCATCTCCATGTTCGAGGACCAGTACCAGAAGGCTGAGACGTGCCTCGACTACGCGTGGAAGCACTGCCACCGTGGCAAGGCGCGCAACAAACGCATGATCCTGCAGTTCCTCGTGCCGGTGAAGCTGTTGCTGGGCGTGATGCCGTCCCCGAAGCTCCTGACTGACTACGCGCTGGAAGAGTACACAGGTCTCACGGACGCCATCCGCGATGGCAATCTGCACCTCTTCACGGAGTATCTGGCCCAGTACCAGGACAAGTTCATCCAGCAGGGCGTGTATTTATTGATTGAGAAGCTCCGCCTCCTAGTTCTGCGAAACCTGTTCAAGAAAGTGTACGTGACCACTGTACCTGGAAGATGCGCTTGATGATGTTATTCACAGTTCATTTGTGTTGTGACTCCCTTTACCTTGACAGGTATCTGATCCAGCAGAACCACCAACTGCACATGCAGGACTTCCAGCTAGCACTCCACGTCGCCACGGGGCAGTCCATGGACATGGATGAGATCGAGTGCGTACTGACGAACCTTATCTTCAAAGGCTACATCAAGGGATATATGTCGCACACGAAGAAGATCCTCGTCGTCAGCAAGACCCAGCCCTTCCCTGCGATCGTGGATGTGTCGAGCTAGGCAGCAAGAGGTGCAAAGCTGCCGTGCCACCAGGGACTGAATCAGACTACATAGATACACTCGGCAGCCAACACGACCGCAGGTTTTCATCTTGAGTTGATGTTTGACTTCACTTTTGTACCATTGTTCGCATCATCGCTTCCAGCTCGACCCGGCGCGCACGTTTGTATTCTTCGATGAGCTCCTCCCGAGATTTCCCGGATACCTCACTCGCGCCGGACCCAACCAGTTTCAAAATCGACGCAGCTTTTACTTGGTCTGGTTGGGTTGTGGACTCTGAGCGACCAGCTTGGTGTGATTTAGCAAACGCATCGGCTCGACTTCGCCTACTGCCAGTACTTGAATTGTCCGTTTGGTTGAGTGTCTCGGTCGGAGGCGACGGAGCTTGGCGTCTGATAGGGTTCCGTGCTGTAGGTTGCGATGCAGATTGGTCTGTAGCTGGTGGTGGAGTTGATGCCTTCTCTGTAAGTACAGGTAGGACACGTTTCATCGGCACAATGTTGCGCTGGCTGGTTGTTGCACTCACTAAAGTGCCTCCCTCGCCACTTGACCCACTTCCAGGATCGGGTTGTGTCTCCCTCAATGGTGGTGGAATTCCGACAAGCTGTCGACGAAGTCTCGTTTCCACAGCCCATGACCTTGTCACTGTTGGTCGCCCTACAGCACATAACGATAGATATTGAGCAAAACAGCAACCTAAATGCTCAGAAATTCACGTACGATTGGGATCTGTTGATGCTGCATCAGTCGCACCGGGTGCGCCAGTACCCGCGTTTTGCGCCTCCATCTCCTGTGCATGGTAGACAATGTTAGTATTGGACTAGATCGCGCGCTTGCCGCCGCTACACGTACCGCCTCAAGCATCCAGTTTAAACGCGCCTCCTTCGACTGAAGCTGATTTTCAAGGGTAGTAAGTTGGTCTCTCGGCTGATCATTCGCTCTGTTCGATCTGTTAGTTGTCCGTTCAATCGGCTCCTCGATCGAGTGATGCGACGGCGAATCTTGCCGGAGATTTCGCGCACTTGAACTGATTGTCGACTCCGCTCCCTGCGTCGACGTGGGCTTCAGCATCTGCCTCGCAGAAAACTGTTGCGGTGACATTCTCACGACACTTCCACTACTCATTTTTCCGCCTTTGTTGCTAATACGTTCGTTCCTGCGATGAAAAAATTGGTGAAACATGTTCACGGATAACCAAATGCGAGCGAGATATCGCGACATATCGTACCTTTCAGAAATACGTGAACGTTCGGACTGCAGTAACAACTCCTTCAAACGTCGATTTTCCTCGACGAGTGCAGCATTGGCGTCATTGGATGAGCTCCCTGCTGCTTCATTGGGCCTCTGATTTGCCTTTCTCAGTAGCTCTCGAAGGCGATTGACCTCGGCCTGGGAAGCAGATAGAATTATCACGCAATGGAACACAAGCACAGATCATGCGGAGCACCTACACGCATAGCTTGGATTTGTCGTTCGTAGTACAGTCGCTGCTCGCCAAGCATCTCGTTGCTGAACAAGCTCCGCCGAATGGGCCGACACCGGATAGCTTTCAGACGTTCAGCGAACCGTAAGGTAGCAAAAGACTCCTCCAGACTCCCCTTTGAGGGGCTGATCGTTACGATGAATGCTGTTCGCCCTGAGCCTTGCAGACATGATTGGAGTAAGCGTGTTAAAACGGAGTCTCGGAATGGAACGTGTGAGCGTTCTTTCTGAGTCAGAGCCATCACGCAGTTTGTCAACGCCGACAGACTTTTGTTAATTGACGATAGCTCGCTCGCGTATTTGTCCGTAAGATCACTCCCGTTCACGTGCCACTTTTCGGATCCTCTGCATACAAACAATTCGCGTTGGTCAGTGTTGTACTAGCACCCCACTGAGTTTCTCTGAATACAAACGCTTACGCTAGATCGACGAAAAAGAGCCTCGAAAGACGCGTCTTCTTGGAGTTTGGTTTGTTGGACTCATTGTTTGCGAGACTTCTGCGTAGTGTAATCTGGAATACCGCGTGTCCACGGCTGCTAAACTGGTTGTAGAAGTTGTCTCGAACTTCTCGATGCAGTGAGCCCTGGGTCCAAGCACAGCGTCATAATCTGTTTGGCTACGAATAGTTTACATGTCAATCCTTACCTCGCGAAATGCCTGAAGCAATTCAGCATCGTTGCTCACGCTGCGCGACGTCATACCGTCAACAAACACCGATCCATCTAGCTTTTGTCGGATTTGGAGGCTTTTTGCTTCCTTTGCACTAACTGTGCTATTCCATCGAGCACGCTGCGTTAACGATCCATTGGTAGCTGCGGTGGCCTTGGCATCTGGAGATTGATTGCCGTTGGCTGGCGCGTCTGGGGAGAGGATATCATAGATCTTCTCGTTGTATATCTGTCATATGCAAGAGAGCTCGTTCGTTACTTGAAAGGCAGCCACGATTGAATGTACTTCAGACCACGTCACCCCACCTCGATAAACGAGCAATAGACGCTGAACGAAGCCCCTGCAGCTCCTCGTTTTTCACGTTCGATCTCAGCAAACAATCTCTTAATGCTCCTTGGGACGACTCCATGGTTCGCTGGAGTGGGGCCTAGTACGTCATTATCCGTGGCCTCATCGCGCTGAAGCCCGCTCATTGCTGGCTCACGCAGTTGGATTGGCGTGAGCCCCAAATATCAACAGCTATACCACTTCCAAACAGTAAGTATGACTCACTGTGCGTTTTCCCCGTTCCGGTTTGACCACTACATCCGCAACGATGCTCATACAGCATTAGACGGGAAAAGGAACATGACGATAGTGGCACACATACACAACTTACTACGCAAATACGCTGCAGTCGAAGCCAGTAATTAGAGCATCTACGCATTCTACCATCGCCAGAGCACAGAGTAAAAATTACTGCTCTGGTATACCCCCCGCAAACGCACGCCACACGCACCAGCCACGCTATGATACACGCTATCTTGCGTCGCTCCGTTGGCAAATACAGCGTCGGCCTTGAGAACCTTTAGCTGACCATTCTTCTCCCACATCACTTCGTTTTCCTGTCGTAGCAGGCCGGCCACACACACCGTTAGCCCAGCACGAAGCCCCCGCGCGGATTCGCGCTACCTGGATAGTTATCGTTGCTGGAACACTAGTGTCGGGCCCGTTGTCTGCTGCTGTCTTTGGCCACGACTCCTCCTTCGCTTGAAGAGGTCTCACACGAACGACAACTTTCATCTTCTCTTCCCGTGTTCCGCTTGGGTTATTGTCCGCCTGAGTGCCCGCATCGCCATTACCAAGTGCAGCGGATCCCTGAGACTTGTTGCCGCTGACCATGCTTGTCAATTACGGTGGCAATTCGCGAGCACGGTTCTCGCTTTCCTGACCCTGAACTCCTCTTCAACTCATCAGTTACTTACTTCCGACATGTAGTGTTCGATATGAAAATAGATGCTAGCATACCCAGCAAAAAGGATGAAGCTCCGCTCACCAATAACCAGTTCTACGTTCTACTGTGAGCCGAGTTGCGTGTGCTGTAGCAGACCATACCGCAGAATGCAGTGCAGCCAAGTATTCGCGATCTCACTAGGGGCACTTCAACTTGCTCGTTAGAAATGACTACATCCCTTTAGAAACGTTTGTGTTTCGCGAATGTTGCGCTAAGGAGCATACTCGTTCCAAGTGTCTAACACCGAAACAGGCCACGCGCACGCAAGGTGCAGCAATACTAATCATCTACTACATGTACTGTACTAAGTATGTTCCCTGTGATAGGTTCGCGTAGAGCCCGAGACCTGCAATAATGCTGTAAATATCGAGAAGAGGAGGGTGTTTGGTGAAGCGTTGCTGAAGCATGAGCGGAACGGTGCTTTTATCGTGTATTATGACGAGACCAACTACAACCTGTACTGTAAGCGGACGCAAGGCCGCGCTCCTGTCGGACAACGCGCTATCGTCAAGCTCTCTCCCTCTAAGGGGGCTAACTTACAGGTGCAGTGCGCAGTTTCCCCCGAAGTCGGCCTTGTGCACTACGCCACGCGTCGTGGCAGCATCAAGATGGAGGTCAATGCCGAGTTTGTGGACGAGGTATACGACGCGGTCAAGGCCCACGACGTGTACCGCGACCACTTTCTCGGCAAGACCATCGTCATCGTCCTGGACAACGCGCCTGCCCACTGCCAGACGGAGGACCTCGTCCAACAGCGGGCGGATCTGGAGTTGCTACGCCTAGGGCCGTACTCGCCTATGTGTAACCCGATCGATGGTACGGTTAGCTTATCTTTTGGTGCGATATACTTAGAGGTACTGAGGCGATACAATGTATTATTGTGCAGGTTGCTTTAGCGTTTTAAAAGCTCGCATCACGGCGTATCTGGGCTTGAGCAACGATGAGATGATCTACATGCCGCACGGCCAGAAGACGGAGCGTAGGATGCGACTGCTCGAGAAAGCCGCGGAGCACTGCATGCCTTGCATTGACATGCGCCTTGTTAACAAGATGGCGCGACACTGTGCGCTCTCTGTCGCCGCTGCTATTCGTAGCGAGCCCATGGAGTATGGAACTTAGATGTTTGCTGTGGACTAAATCCACATTGGTCTGTACTAATCCTCGAAAATAAATTTTTGAAAAAATATTTTTCGTATTTACGGGACTCTCGGCTTTGCCTTACACTACTGCCAACTTGGATTGGCAAAGGTGTAGAGAGACCGTCCAGTGTGTCCGTCCGTGTGAAGCCCGTGACAACATAATAAGGTGGTCCTCATAATCGTACCTAGGCTGCCGAGCGCAGCGAAGGCGGCCCTGATTGGCTGAAAGTGTATTTAGTGAGTGCAGGGATATTATTTCTCATGGAGCCCTTTACTTGCTCGCCATGCGCGGCGCGGGTGGTACCGCCGCCTCTCACGGTGCACGGCATCGCACTGCCGCTTCAGAAGTGCACGTGCTGTAAGGCGCTACTCGCCTGGGATGCATTTGTTAATCCTAAGGCCAGGGCGTGTTCGCAGCGTTGCGTTGCGTGCGCCAATGGCCCCCGAGCGTGCTCCCGCTGGCACCCCGCCACCGCCCCAGCGCCTGAGCCTGCGCTAGACCCGCGTGAGCAGCGTACGGCACTGGTGGCTACCACAATGGATCCAGCGCCCCAGCCGGACCCTCCAGTAATCCCTGACGGGCTGCGCAGGTGTCGCAAGAAGAAGCATCGCAAGAAGAGTAAAAAGGTGCAATAAAAACATTTTTCTTTTACAATAAATGTTTTCATATTTTTTATAGAATTATTATTGTGCACCACACTACAGTTTGAATTTGGGACGCGCGGCGCGCCACGACGCCGACGAGGTACGCTGCGTGTATGCATGTTAGTTAGCCACACAAGCCACCACCACCACCACGCACAGATAGTCCGAGATTCCTGGGGCTGCTAAGGGGGATGTATCATCCTAGCGGGGGTTGCCTCGCCAGGCGGAAGCCGTGCTTAGAGGTTTTTAGAAAATATTGGTCTGATTTGGGTAGGACTTTTTATAGTCCTACACAATTCGGACCTTTACAGAGATTTTAAGCCCACCGCCACTCTGGTGAGTAGCATAACGTAAATTATCAAAATCTGACACATTTTGGTAATTTATATTGGCACCAGTCTATTGACAACAAACCCGAACGCGAACCGGTTGAGCTGGCCGTAGTGGGTCCTTTGGCCCATGCGACCAAGCCATTCTCATGAATGCGCAAAAGGATATCGCACGAAGACCCTCAGTACTGCCCGGGCGCTCAACCCTGACTTGCCGACTGCACGTTTGCGAGCGAATTCACTTCGGTGTTTCGTGTCGGTTACTTCGTTCCATGAGATAGTAAACTTCGATGGGAGCCGCACCCCCCGGGCAGTACGCAGATGTCCAACCAAACCAAGCTGCATGGAAGACTACTGCTATGTGCAGTGTACTTAGACTTTATGTCTAACGCGTCACGTTACTCTGTTTCGTGTTCGCAGTGAGTAAGCCATGGCCCGCCGGCCCAAACGCCAGCGCACGCGATCTGAAATCAAAGCAGCCCTGGAGCATAATGCAAGTGTGAACAAGACACCCGATGATACAGAGGAGCCAGATGAACGGAGAAAGCGTAAGCAACGGAAGTCCCGGGTAAAGCGCGGATTGGAGAAAGAACTTGCAGCTCTCAGCATTGCGGGGGACGGCAGTAGTGATCCCAAGCCTATGCCTCCGGGCACCGTGGTTGTTGAGCAACCTACAGTGGAGCAGGAAGGCAAGGCGGAGGAGGATGACGCGCTGGAGCACCAGCGTCGTTTTGCGGCTGCATACGCAGAAGGGCTTCGCGTTGCCGAGGCAGAGGCTGCACAGGCAGCAGTGTCGACCCCCTCCTCTGCTGACAGAATGGCGGCCGATCGAGCCCGAAAGACCGAACGTCAAAGGGTTCGTAGAGCTAACATGACTACATCGCAGAAGGAGCGTGCAAAAGCTAAAAACCGAGAACGCGCGCGCGCTTCAAGGGCTAATAAGACGGATTCTCAGCGAGCTGCAGCGAGGGAGGCTGACCGTATCCGAAAGCAAAAACTGCGTGCGCGCCAGGCTCCTTCTCATCGATCGATTGAGTTGGAACGTAATCGTCGTCAGCACCAAGCCCGACACAGTGAACAAACCGTAGAAGAGCGGCAGGAAGATCTAGAGCTTAACCGCGAGTGTATGGCAGCTATACGTGCCTCGCAGACGGATGAGGAGCGAGCGGTGTCGCAAGCTACCGACCGGGACCCGACGCGAAGCTCTGACAGAACCAGAACTCGAGGCGCTGCGTGAGCAGAACCGCACTAGACGCAGAGCAGTTCAGCATCGCCGAGCTCACGCCAACCATGAAGATTTCAGGATCGCCAACGTTAGGGGACAACACATCGTCAACGGGCGCCACAAATTACCTCCCACGACGATGTGCCGGTTGTGTCACGCTTGGAAATGGCCGGACGAGTCCGAATTCATTTGCTGCATGCGGGGCAGGGTGAGACTACCTCCGCTTCGTGCAGCACCTCCGCGCTTCTTGGAGTGGTACCGGGACGACAAGTTCCGCCGCAATGTACGGGCGTACAATCAGGCGTTTGCCTTTACGTCCATCGGTGCCTTATCCAGCGATAGACGATTTCGAGAAGTTGCCCAAGACGAGGAGGCCGCAGGGCAAGGTGGCGTGTACACGTATCGTATCCAAGGCGCAATGGATCATTACCTGGGATCTATGCTGCCTTACGCGGACCGCGCTACAGGCGAGAGAACTGAGCCCAAGTTCGCACAGATCTACATCGTGGATCCGGTTATGCAAGAGCGTGCCAAGCGACGCAAAAGCATTTATGCTGATCTGGACAACGTGGCTTTGAAGGACATCGAGGATATCATGAAGCGGTGTAATCCGTTTGCACAGCAATGCCTAAACTTCGGGGAGAAGCTGCGAGCGGATTTGGCAAAGGGTATACCCATCATGGACATTGAGTACAAGCTCCACGCGAAGCCATCCCAACCGGGAACGCACAACTTGCCCACTGTTTCCGAAGTCGGCGCCGTTGTTGTCACAGATGGTAGCGTTCCTAAGCCACGTGACTTGCTTCTCTACGCGCGGGACCATCAACTGTTGCGTCTATTTGAGACCGACGAGAAGTACGATCCTCTTCAGTATCCTCTGCTGTTTCCCTACGGGGACCTAGGATGGACGTATTCGAACCTGTACGCAGACGGAGCCCTATACCGGAAGAAACGGAAAATGGCTTTGCGCGAACACACAGCTTTTCGGTTGTTCCAGAAGGATTGCGATGAATCGGCTCTTTTCCAAGGTGGGCGGCTGTTCCAGCAGTGGGGGGGGGGGGGTCGACCAGCGAGCTAAGTGTGAACAGGAACAGTTGAGATGGGTGGCTACGCATCAGAAGGAGATCCGTGCGGACCAGTATCACGGAGTTCAAGACGCGTTGCTCAATGAGACGACTGTGGCGCTAGGTGAAGGAGAAGCTATTGTGTCTGAATTCAATCGGGATATCGGCGAGTTGGTACACCCAGACCGGAGCCGCAACGAACAAGATGAACACTTTCTGGGCCAAATCGGTAAACGGGTTATCCTTCCAGATTCGCACGTCGGTGGCCCGCGCTACATATACAAGGCGTACCAAGACTCGATGGCTATTGTTCGTGAGTACGGGAAGCCTGACGTGTTCCTTACCAAGACGTGCAATCCCAAGTGGGACGAAATCGTAGAGAAGCTCCCCGAGGGCCAAACCGCACAAGATCGCCCGGATATTGTTGCTCGGGTCTGGCAACAGAAGCTCAAGGCCATCTTGGCGGATTTGAATGAAGGTACTATCGGACGTCTAAAGGCACAAATTTACGTAGTGGAGTTTCAGGAGCGTGGCCTTCCGCACGCCCACATCCTCACGATTCTGGCGGATGAAGACAAGCCTCGGACTCGCGAGATTATTGACAAGTTGGTGTCCGCTGAAGTGCCTGACAAGGACATCAATCCTGATCTATTCGAAACGATCATGAGTTGCATGATGCATGGTCCGTGTGGAGCAGCGAACCCTAGGAGCCCATGCATGAAGGACGGAAAGTGCACTAAGGGGTATCCGAAGCCGTTGGTAGAAGTGACTCGAGCGAACCAAGATGGGTACCCTGTGTACAGGCGTCGCCGGCGTGAAACAGGGGTTCTAACGTACAAAGGCAAGACCTACGACACAAAACAGTGAACCAGTGGGTGGTTCCGTACAACCCGTACCTTTCGCAAAAGTACAATTGACACATCAACGTGGAGGTGTGCACGGTAATTACAGCGGTGAAGTATCTGTACAAGTACGTCTACAAAGGGTCCGACAGAGCTGTAATTACCATTGAAGCCGTGCGTGACCCCAACGACCCCCGTGTGGAACCAAACGAGATCCTACGGTTTCTAAACGCCAGATACATATCCCCGGTAGAGGCGTGCATGCGCCTTTTGCCGTACGAGATCCAAGGCAAGACGCACTCCGTTACGAAGCTTACCGTCCACTTGGAAGATGGCCAGACAATTGTTTTCCAACCCACCGAGGATCCTGCAACGGTCGCAGCTCGAGGGTAACGTACAATGCTGACGAGCTTTTTCGAGCTATGCGCGAGCAAAGAACCAGATCGCCAAGTCCATATTGTACCAAGATATCCCAAAGAAGTTTTGCTGGGATGACACGGAGAAAAAGCGGATTCGCAGAACTAACTACCAGGCGGCGATTGGTCGTTTGATCCACGTTTCCCCCAAGGATATCGAACGCTTCTATTTGCGAGTACTACTATGTCACCGTAGAGGCCCGACTTCCTTCAAGGACGTACGAACTGTGAATGGTATCGTTTACAAAACGTATCATTTGGCGGCGAAGCACGCCGGATTTCTGGATGAAGATCAAGAGTGGGTGGCTTGCATGTCGGAGGCCGCAACGTGTAAGATGCCGAAGCAACTGCGCCAGCTGTTCGCAACGATTTTAGTTTATTCACAGGTAGCAGGCGTTCGGGCATTGTGGGATCAATTCTACGAGGAGCTTTCGCGTGACATCGCGCAAAAGCACAAGGATCTTGAAGGCCAAACCAAGGTGGATACCATCCAATTCCACACGCTCAAGCGGCTTAACAAGAACCTGCAAATAAGCGGATATGCCGTACATGACTTCGACCTCCCGCAGTTGAGCGAGCATCGGGCTTTGGTGCTGGAATCTCTGCTGGAAAACAACCTTATCCGTCGGGAACTAAAGGGCTATGACCACGACATATTACAAAGTGTTCATGACCGTACCAGCGAACTAAACGAAGGGCAGCGTGCTATCTATGAGAGGGTTATGGACGCAGTGGAATGTCCCCAAGTTGGAAAGAAGCTATTCTTCATCGACGGACCAGGTGGAACCGGAAAATCGACACTGCTGAAGCATATCCTCGCGAGTGTCCGTCTTTCTGGGAAAATCGCGATTGCGGTGGCGTCTAGCGGAATTGCTGCTTTACTGCTGATGGGTGGGCGTACCGCACACTCTACGTTCAAGATTCCTCTCAAGTTGAATGAATACTAGACTTGCTCGATTTACAAGCAGTCCAAGCTCCGGAGGTTAATTCAAGAGGCCAGTCTGATCATTTGGGACGAGGCGCCAATGATACACCGCCACGCCTTCGAAGCTGTCGACCGGAGTCTACGCAACATCATGGACAATGAGCAAGAACCGTTCGGAGACAAAACGTTCGTATGTCAGGAGATTTTCAGCAAATTCTTCCCGTCGTTGTGAGAGGCACGCCCGCAGAAACGATTGACGCCTGTCTGAAGTCGTCATGTCTGTGGCAGCACTTCGAACAAGTACACCTCACCGAGAATATGCGAGTGCGATCGGCCCACAGCGCAAGTACAGCGGCTGAACTGGCAGCCTTTTCGGAATTCCTATTACAAGTTGGCGAAGGCAGACACGAGGTGAACCCTGCTCTTGGAGGCGACTATATGAAGATACCGCGCGACATGTTGGTCGAGAACCCGCCTGAAGTACCCGACGTGGACGCTGAGATCGTGCCAGGCGCTATCCCAATTGGGCTTACTCGGATGGTTGACGCCATATACGCTGATATCAATAACCCGGACATCGCAACTGATGACTACTTCGCGAGCCGTGCTATCTTGACGACGACGAATGCTATGGTCCAACGTATTAACGATGCGGTGTCTGCGCGCCTGGAAGGTGATGCCCAAGATTATCTCTCCATTGGTTCGGTACAAGACGACCAAGACAGCAACTTTTTCGACCAAGAAGTCCTGAATTCTGTCAGCATCAACGGTATCCCGCCACACCGACTGACGCTTAAGGTGGGAGCACCAATCATGCTCATGCGAAACTTGAACCCGGGCTTAGGCCTTTGCAACGGCACGCGACTACGGGTGGTGGCGCTAAACCTCATGTCATCCACGCCACGATCATGACGGGGGAGCGTCGCGGAAAAGACGTGTTGATTCCCAGGATTGTATTCATAAGTGATGACAGCGCTCGAGACTTCCCGTTTCGCTTGAGGCGCAAGCAGTTCCCGGTACAGCCTGCATTCGCGATGACGATCAACAAGGCCCAAGGACAAACGGTGTTTAACCTCGGATTGTACCTGGCGTCTCCCTGCTTCTCACACGGCCAGCTGTATGTCGCGCTCTCCCGGGTTACTGCGCGCCCCAAGATCAAGGCGTTGATTGAATACCCCGAGTTAGAAGAAGATGACGGAGCGTACACAGCGAATATCGTGTACAGGCAGATTTTTGAGACGGCGTAGTCACGGTGGAAAAAGTCACTCTACATATAACTTTGGATACTACGTGTTCTTTTGCAATTCATTTTGGATTCTTAATGAGCTTTACACAAACACGCCCGACTAATTAGCCCACCGGAGCGAAGCGGAGGTGGGCAGCCCTATCTACTGCAACTAACCACATAACTACCGCCGCGTAGCGGCGGCGCTCGGCTAGTCCTAAGTATCAATCAGAACGACGCGCTGTCGGTGTGTAGATCACGTGAATTCCTATTGGCTGAAATTGCTGCCCAGCGCAGCGAAGGCGGCACACTGTACCTTTTGCTGCCGAGCGCAGCCCGTCGCCGAAGGCGACCCCCTCATACGATATTGCGGGACCGCAGGGCCCGCCCAACCTCTGTAGTAGTATTGTGCTTTTCAGTGCAAAATAGCTACCTACTAAGATGGGGCTAGGTTATCGGAGCAGATTAGTAGGTCCCTCGTAGGGAATTAGGACCAAGAATTGCTAGTCCGATGGAAGCACTTGCGCAGGTCCTACAAACAGCCGAAAGCCCGAATGTCGCCCATTTTCACGGCATTCGGGGTTTGAGGTCTTACGAAGGACTCCTGCCAAGTCTTGTGGCAGGACTTTCATACGAGCTGATTCTAATACGGCGTATGTCAAACGCAAAATAAACTTAGGGAAACACGATGCAGTCGATACGTTAAACACTCCAGTCTCCGCCCTTCGCCTTCGCGGGTTCCGGCATTGCTTGCTTCTCTAAACAAAGCTTGCTTGGCTAGGACTCCAACCGGAGTCCATTGAACGGAGAGACTCCGGGAGACCGCTCATCGGACTCGTCCAAGATTTGCATATCAGATTTAGAGACCGCCAACCTCAGATTAACTGACCTCCAAAGTCCTACGTAGGACTCGGCAAAATGACCGAAAGGTACAATAACTAAACATTGAGAGTAGTGCAGCGAGCCGACGAGGCGAGCGGAACGGGTCCGCCACTGTCGTAGCGAAGCGTAGGCAGCCTGCTCCAATAGCGGAGCGAATATAGCGAGTGAAGCGCCAACTAACTAAAACTCCCCGCCGCGTAGCGGTGGCGCTCGGCTAGTGCAAGGCAAAGGCAAAGGCCAAGCCACATGCCGGATACGTAGCGGCATGAGGAAGAGCTGCTGCATTCCACAACGCGCGATGAGGGCATTGACGATGAAGGCTGGCGGGCGACGCGCCAGCGTCGTGGCTGGGCCACTCGGCGGCCAATCAGGGCGCCAGTTTGCGACAAGAGACCGTGAGCACAAGTTGAATACTGTTGCCCCCGAGTGGCTCGGCATGACACGGCTCGGGTGGCACCGTCCTGTTCGAGATGCCGGCCGGCGAGCTATCGTTTGCTCATGGCCAACAGCATGGCGCCGCTGCGCGTCTGCGTCTCCGACAGCGTCCTTGTCCGCTTCCCTTATTAAAATCAATCGCGTTGTTTGTCCGCCCCAGCCATGCCATGCCATGACGAGACTGTAGAGCTCGAGCGCGACACGGGAGGGGAAACGAATGGAGACCTCCGCCCGAAGCCGATGTCTTTGCGCTCTGGGCGCGCCATCGACGATGGCCCATCGTGCAATCAACCCGCACTCCGCGCTCGGTGACGTGTTGCCAACAAGGACAAGTATCCTCGCCCCGGCCGTGGCCCGCGCGCGCGTTGCTCTTGCAACTAAACGGGACAAGAGCCAACCAGATCCGCGCACCAAGCAGAAGTCCGCCACGTACCCCGGCCAGCGTCTCAGTGCACCTCGGCCGAGGCGTCTCGGCCGCGGACGCTTGTCAATGGCAACCGAGGTGAGGAGCTCATTTACGAATTGGCGTATCAAGCCTCAGTTCAAGAAGCAACCACTTCCACTCCACCCCTCCATCTCGACAATGGTGTCGATTGTGGCCATCAAGGCCCGCCAGATCTTCGACTCGCGTGGCAACCCGACCGTCGAGGTCGACCTGACCACGGAGCTGGGCCAGTACCGCGCCGCCGTCCCCAGCGGAGCCTCCACGGGCGAGTTCGAGGCCCTGGAGATGCGCGACGGTGGCAAGGCCTACATGGGCAAGGGCGTGCTCAACGCCGTGAAGAACGTGAACGAGATCATCGCCCCCGCTCTCATCGGCAAGGACGTGACCAAGCAGGGTGAGCTTGACCGCTACATGGTGGAGGAGCTTGACGGCACGCAGAACGAGTGGGGCTGGTGCAAGAAGAAACTGGGCGCCAACGCCATCCTGGGCGTGTCGCTGGCGCTGTGCCGCGCCGGTGCCGCCGCCAAGAAGCAGCCCCTGTGGCAGTACATCGCCGACCTGGCCGGCAACCCGACGCCGTGCCTGCCTGTGCCGTCGTTCAACATCATCAACGGTGGCTCGCACGCCGGCAACAAGCTGGCCATGCAGGAGTTCATGATCCTGCCCGTGGGCGCCACGAGCTTCACGGAGGCCATGAAGATCGGCTCGGAGGTGTACCACAACCTGAAGAAGGTGATCAAGGGCCGCTACGGCCTGGACGCCACGGCCGTGGGCGACGAGGGTGGTTTCGCGCCGAACATCCAGTCGAACGGCGAGGCCATCGACCTGATCGAGGAGGCCATCAAGGCCGCCGGCTACACGAACCAGGTGCGTCTGGGCATGGACGTCGCCGCGTCGGAGTTCTACACTGGCGCCGAGGACGCTCGCTACAACCTTGACTTCAAGAACGAGAACGCCCCCGAGTCGGAGAAGATCTCTGCCGACAAGCTGCAGGAGGTGTACGAGGGCTTCATCGCCAAGTGCGCGGGCTCGAGCAAGATCGTGTCGATCGAGGACCCGTTCGACCAGGACGACTGGGCTTCGTGGGTGAAGTTCACGGCCAAGGTTGGCGAGGACGTGCAGATCGTGGGCGACGACCTGACGGTGACGAACCCTACGCGTGTGAAGAAGGCCATCGAGCAGAAGGCTTGCAACGCTCTTCTGCTGAAGGTGAACCAGATCGGCAGCATCACGGAGTCGATTGAGGCCGTGACGATGGCGAAGAAGGCTGGCTGGGCCATCATGGCGAGCCACCGCAGCGGTGAGACGGAGGACACGTTCATCGCTGACCTGGCTGTGGGTCTGAGCGCTGGCCAGATCAAGACTGGCGCGCCGTGCCGTTCGGAGCGTCTGGCCAAGTACAACCAGCTTCTGCGTATCGAGGAGGAGCTTGGCGCCAAGGCTCGCTACGCCGGCGAGGACTTCCGCAACGTCGAGAAGCTCGGCAAGTACGCCTCGTTCTAAGTGTTTCATGCACATCCTAACGGGCAGTAGCTCTCTACAAGGGAGAGGTTAAGCTCAACACGTATACCAACAGTTCTAGTTACTTTTTATTTGGGCTTTACGCGTTGCGTTCCACGCTAAAATCTTCGGTTGTGAATCATTTGGTCAGCCGGCCCTTCTTCATTGTGCTGGCCTGGGTACGGAAGGCCGAGTAGTGAGCAGTGCCACCGTAGACCTTCTTGTCCGGTGTGAAGACGGTGAACAGGTCGGAGGTAGACTGCGGCTTGGGCGTGCCGTACGTGGCAAGCCAATGCTTGAGGCTTGTGATCGTGATGCCGGTGTGACCAACCTCGTATCCTTCAGCGCTCTTCTCTATCTTTTCAGTGAGCTGGTCGATCTGCTTCTGCAGGTGGACGATTTGCTCCTGCAGTCGTTGCATCTCGCCCGTGCGCAGGACGTTTTTCACGTTTTCGGGCTGCTCGTAATACGCAAAGTATCCGGGCCGCTTGGACGCAGTGTACGCCTCGTTCTAAATGCGGGGCGCTACAGTAGAAGGATGCACGCACTTGTGGCGTATAGTTTCGTCAATTAGTTCTAGTGTTACGGGCATCGCTGGCGACGCGAAGGCGTGATTCGAATTAATGGACATAGATTTTATGGTCTCATTGTATTGCCCATGTTGAAGTTGTCTGATTCCAAGATACTGTTCTGACGTCATTCCATTTGAATGGACGGGAATAGGCGTCACAAGATACTAAGCTACGTATGACCAATGGCCTCGACGCTGTGTTCCAGGCTGCATCTTGCTGCAGCACTAGCGGTAGGCGCATTAGGCCGCGGTAGAATTGTGTTCATGTATCCTAGTAGCTGCGGAGAGGGAGCAGGAGTCGCTAGATTTGGCCTACCTTCGACGCCAGCAAGATGGCGAGGGGTCGAGCGAGCCTCGGAGACCCAAGACACATCATCACTTCCAGCTGTGCTGCGTTGGAATCTCTCATGGCGGCGGCCGACACTGCTGCAACGCCGCGCAGCCGTAGCAAACTCAGCGTTCCTATGTCCGACAGAGCCGAAGCTGCATGTGGCGAACCAAGTGGTGCTTGCCTGGTCTTTTTCCGAGAAAGCAAGGCTTGCTTGCTGCAAGCTGGGCAGCGCGCGTGGAGAATCTTCACTGGAGATCCCGAACGCATTATCCGTGGGTCATAACGAAGATGCAGAGCGCTTGCCAAGCGAGTTGTTCACCCCCCGTTCCCACAGCTGCGTGGCTTCATCCGCATCGACAAGACCAGTGCAGGAATGCTGAAATCCCCCGCATTTGATAAGCGTCGTCGGACCGCTTTAACGCCGTTGTCTTTGCTTCCTCACCGTGGTTTAGCCGTGCAATCAAGCCGCCATTGCGAGTCTTGGCCGTTATGCACACGCTGCATCGGCCCTCTTGGCCGTAGCGGTCATAAACGCCGCGGCGCGAGGCGTCGCAAGAGACACGCGCCACCCAAGCAGCGCCTAGGCATAAGCCTATCCTAGGACTCGAAACATACATTAATCTAGGCCCTGACGTATCGGCCGTCTTCGGAGACCGCAGCGCTATCTACACCAGACAACAACACCCTGAGCAGTGCAACAACCTACTGCTATTCAGATCTGTGCCCTCGTCACCGCGCTTGCTGCTCAACACTGGTCTCCATGACGGGAACTCAACACTACCAGCCATTTCTAAGCCGTTTCTAAGAGTCCCCTTACCTTAAATTAGACCAGATCGTCATAGAAAGCCCCCACTTCGAGGAGGGGCGAAAGATCGGAGGGGGTGAGTGAAGGGAGATTCAAGCATCCCAGCAAGGCTCATTTCCGAATTGGCCTCCCAAGCCTCAAGTTCCTGAAAACAAGCCCCTCCCTCTTTCTACAATGGTGTCGATTGTGTCCATCAAGGCCCGCCAGATCTTCGACTCGCGTGGCAACCCGACCGTCGAGGTCGACCTGACCACGGAGCTGGGCCAGTACCGCGCCGCCGTCCCCAGCGGAGCCTCCACGGGCGAGTTCGAGGCCCTGGAGATGCGCGACGGTGGCAAGGCCTACATGGGCAAGGGCGTGCTCAACGCCGTGAAGAACGTGAACGAGATCATCGCCCCCGCTCTCATCGGCAAGGACGTGACCAAGCAGGGTGAGCTTGACCGCTACATGGTGGAGGAGCTTGACGGCACGCAGAACGAGTGGGGCTGGTGCAAGAAGAAACTGGGCGCCAACGCCATCCTGGGCGTGTCGCTGGCGCTGTGCCGCGCCGGTGCCGCCGCCAAGAAGCAGCCCCTGTGGCAGTACATCGCCGACCTGGCCGGCAACCCGACGCCGTGCCTGCCTGTGCCGTCGTTCAACATCATCAACGGTGGCTCGCACGCCGGCAACAAGCTGGCCATGCAGGAGTTCATGATCCTGCCCGTGGGCGCCACGAGCTTCACGGAGGCCATGAAGATCGGCTCGGAGGTGTACCACAACCTGAAGAAGGTGATCAAGGGCCGCTACGGCCTGGACGCCACGGCCGTGGGCGACGAGGGTGGTTTCGCGCCGAACATCCAGTCGAACGGCGAGGCCATCGACCTGATCGAGGAGGCCATCAAGGCCGCCGGCTACACGAACCAGGTGCGTCTGGGCATGGACGTCGCCGCGTCGGAGTTCTACACTGGCGCCGAGGACGCTCGCTACAACCTTGACTTCAAGAACGAGAACGCCCCCGAGTCGGAGAAGATCTCTGCCGACAAGCTGCAGGAGGTGTACGAGGGCTTCATCGCCAAGTGCGCGGGCTCGAGCAAGATCGTGTCGATCGAGGACCCGTTCGACCAGGACGACTGGGCTTCGTGGGTGAAGTTCACGGCCAAGGTTGGCGAGGACGTGCAGATCGTGGGCGACGACCTGACGGTGACGAACCCTACGCGTGTGAAGAAGGCCATCGAGCAGAAGGCTTGCAACGCTCTTCTGCTGAAGGTGAACCAGATCGGCAGCATCACGGAGTCGATTGAGGCCGTGACGATGGCGAAGAAGGCTGGCTGGGCCATCATGGCGAGCCACCGCAGCGGTGAGACGGAGGACACGTTCATCGCTGACCTGGCTGTGGGTCTGAGCGCTGGCCAGATCAAGACTGGCGCGCCGTGCCGTTCGGAGCGTCTGGCCAAGTACAACCAGCTTCTGCGTATCGAGGAGGAGCTTGGCGCCAAGGCTCGCTACGCCGGCGAGGACTTCCGCAACGTCGAGAAGCTCGGCAAGTACGCCTCGTTCTAAGTGTTTCATGCACATCCTAACGGGCAGTAGCTCTCTACAAGGGAGAGGTTAAGCTCAACACGTATACCAACAGTTCTAGTTACTTTTTATTTGGGCTTTACGCGTTGCGTTCCACGCTAAAATCTTCGGTTGTGAATCATTTGGTCAGCCGGCCCTTCTTCATTGTGCTGGCCTGGGTACGGAAGGCCGAGTAGTGAGCAGTGCCACCGTAGACCTTCTTGTCCGGTGTGAAGACGGTGAACAGGTCGGAGGTAGACTGCGGCTTGGGCGTGCCGTACGTGGCAAGCCAATGCTTGAGGCTTGTGATCGTGATGCCGGTGTGACCAACCTCGTGTCCTTCAGCGCTCTTCTCTATCTTTTCAGTGAGCTGGTCGATCTGCTTCTGCAGGTGGACGATTTGCTCCTGCAGTCGTTGCATCCCGCCCGTGCGCAGGACGTTTTTCACGTTTTCGGGCTGCTCGTAATACGCAAAGTATCCGGGCCGCTTGGACGCAGTGATAGCAGCTTCCAGGTTCTTGCACGTTTTGCGAGACACTTCATTGAACCCCCCAGGAGCTGACAGCACAAAATACCGGACAACCATTAGATCTTGTTGACTACAGCTACAGTAAGTTAGTACGCACCGTCAAGGAGCTCATTGAGCTTGGCGGCCTTGGCCTTCTGCTGCTCGAGCAGCTCGACCTTCTTCTTCACGAGCTCCTGCGTCAGCTCCATCGTGAATGTCCAACTGCAAACCGCCTCGGCCTGCTCCTCCTGAGCGAGCGCAGCAACAATAACCCGCCATCGCGAAGGCAGAGGCTTCACTCGTGACGAATGCCTTGCAATCGTCCTCAAGTCTGGCCTCGTCCTCGCAGCAAAAATAGCGCAAGTACTTGTACCCAATCCTAACTTCAACTACAGCCCAATCTTCGCTGTTTTAGGAACCGTTACTCTTATTTTGGGCGTTATATCAACTCGCTATGTGGACGACGGTGTCCGCGCGCGCTGTTCGATGCGTCCGCGCCGCGCAGCCCCAGCGCTCGCCCTGCAGCCTCCTCGCTGCTCATTTATCCACGAAGGTTAACTCCACACTCCAAAAAGAGAGCGACACTTCTGTGTCTGCTGTGAACTTCGCCGAGTTCGTGCGCAAGTGCGGGTTGTCCAAGAAGAGGCTGCACCAGGTGCTGTATCCGCAGGATAATGGTACGCTACGCGCTCTCCATATTTTTTTTGTGAGACGAGTGCCAATGATATGGCACTTATACGTACTTCTTACTTAACTTGCCAGGTCGAAGCGCTCCGGTGGGCGAGTTTCCAATTGCAGTGGCCGTCTCCGGCGGCGCTGACAGCATGGCGTTGATGCTGCTGCTCAGAGAGTACCTGCAGAAGAATCGCATTAAGACCTCGCTTTTGGCAGTCACAGTAGACCACCAGCTACGTGCTGAGAGCAACCGAGAAGCGCTGGAGGTTGCCAAGATCTGTGCCAAGCGTGGCGGCATCACGCACGTCACGAAGGTGTGCCACTGGTACTCTGAAGACGAAGCAGGAGGGCTGAAGGATCCGTCGAGACCGGCGAAACCGCGCGAGAGCAAGATGGAGGAGCAGGCGAGACAGTATCGATACGACTTGTTGAAGCAGGTGTGCGAAGAGTATCGCGTGCGCTGCTTGTTCGTAGCACACAACCTCGGCGACCAACTGGAGACGACGCTTTTCCGCCTCGGACGGGCCAGCGGCGTCAACGGACTCGCAGGCATTGCGAACCAAGTGCCGTTCTGCTCTCTCGACGAGTCGGCAGGCAATACAGGTGACAGTAAGCCCGCGGAGGCTGTAACACTTGTCCGACCGCTGCTCTCCGCCACAAAGGACCAGCTGATAGCAACCTGCGAGCGATTCCAGCAAACTTGGATACACGACCCGTCCAATGATGACCTTGTGTATGACCGTGTTCGAATCCGTCAGGTAAGTCCGATGGAGTATATCTCGAGGATGGCGTTAAGTAAAGGGAAAGTAATCGCAGTGGGATTATGCTCGAGTAGGAACTTCAGCGGGTGGAAAGAGAACACGGACCTGACGCCGTGGACTTGTTCTCCAAGTTCCAGCAGACCGCAGAGAAAGCCAAGAAAGAGTTTGCACGAATCGGTACGTACATTGACCAATCCTTTTCATGAATGAATTCCTAATTGCTATTTGTGCGGACACTAGAGCGCGCTATGTTTCGGAAGTACACAGTGGCCTGGGAGCCAGACTCGGTGGTCGTACGCATGGCTGTTTTCCGTGACCCCGCCATGTTCGATGAACTGCTCTACCGTTTGCTTTCGATCATCATTTTGCATGTTGGAGACAAGGACGCGCCCCCGCGACTGGCATCTGTAGCTCGCCTTGCAGCCGACATCCAGCGACTAGAAACTGGCAAGCAGATCACGCTCGGCGGGTGTCGGGTACGTTTCTCCACATTATACCTGGGGGAAATTCATACCAACCTAACGTTACATGAAACTTTGTTCGGCAGATCAAGAAGACAGCAAAGGGCCGTCGACTGGAGTTCAAACCCGAGCGTAAGAAGAACTGATCATCGCAGGGGGTTCACATAGCACTTCAACCAAATACCGGTATTTAGCCAATATACCGGTATTCTGATGAAAATCGATGGCGGCGAAGACGCTCATTGTTGAACGCGACGTCTAACTTGTACACACGATGGGCAAGAAGTCTGCGCCGACGGAGGTGGCGCCCGTGCCCGGGTTCTTCGGCCACGTGGTGAAGCCTGGCCACCCGCTCAAGTGGTCCAATGAGGTCGAGGACTTCTGCATGCAGCTCAACTCGGCCGCGCTGGGCGCCGACGCGACCAAGGGCCGCTCCACGCTATCCGTGGTGGCCAAGACGTCCAAGATTGCGCTGTGCACGCTGACGCCCGAGGTGGCGGAGCAGTGGAACTTGACGCAGACGTTCACGCCCATGGACGGCGCCATCGAGTTCGTGGTGGACGGCCCCAACGCCATCCATCTCACGGGCTTCATCGAGGTGGAAGACGAACAGGACAGCGGCGACGAGCACGACTTCGACGACCTGGGCGACGACGAGGAGGAGATGATGGTGTTCGGCGGTGACGACGACTCGAGCGACGACGACGTCGACGAGAACGAGGAAGAGGAGAAGGAGCTCAACGACGAGGCCAAGAAGAACCGCTTCGAGGTGCTCGAGGAGCGTGTTCACAGCGACGCGCCCGAGTCGAAGAAGAAGTCCCCCAAGAAGGAGTCCCCCAAGAAGGAGTCGAAGAAGGAGGCTGCAGCCAAGAAGGCGGCCGCCGCCGCCGCTGAGGCGGAGAAGAAGGCAAAGGAGGAGAAGGAGGCCGAGAAGAAGAAGGCCAAGGCTGCCAAGCAGGCGGAGAAGGAGAAGAAAACCGCCGAGAAGCTGGCTGAGGTGACCGCTAACATCGCCAAGAGCAAGAAGCGCGCTGCCCCCGCCGAGTCTCTGGAGGTTCCGAAGAAGGCCAAGGTCGCCACCCGTGTGCACAAGGGCGTCACCATCGAGGACATGTACGTTGTTAGAGTTCGACTTGCTTGCTATGTGGACATGTTGATCTGATGCGTATGACGTTTGTTTTACCTCTTAAAACCGCAGCGCTGTGGGCAAAGGCCGCCCCGTGATGCGTGGCCGTAAGGTGGGCATCGTCTACCGCGGCCGCCTGACCAACGGCAAGCAGTTTGACGCGACGCAGAACCGCAAGAAGCCGTTCACGTTCCGCCACGGCATCGGCGACGTCATCAAGGGCATGGACATCGGTATCGAGGGCATGCGCGTGGGCAGCAAGCGCACGATCACCATCCCGTCCAAGCTCGGCTACGGCCGCGAGGGCTCACCGCCAGTCATCCCGAGCAACGCCGACCTTATCTTCGAGATCGAGGTCGTCAGCGCATAGGCCGCTGCCACGCTATGTACTGGGCTGCTTCGCTGCTGTAGGCTGTTGTGAGCAAGAGGCAAATAGAGCAAGCTTTGCCGTGCATCACATCGCTGGTTTAACATTTGTGCCTCCTGCAACTTGCAGGCTGCAAGTGCGTGTTCGATCACCCAGGCACCGCACCGCTGACCGTGCTAGTCGCACAAGAACTTTGTTAGTCGACACGGCGCGTTGAGCGGTTTCAGTCGCGAAAGAAATCTAAACTAGCGAAACTAGGCAAGTCAGGCCGACAGGATCGCCGGAATGGCAACATCAATGCAGGACTGCAATGTTACATGCAGTTACGGTTTTGTCAAGTCTGCAACGTGGCAGTATCATGCAAATGAGGCGGTGGGCGAGAAGCAAGGGAGCTCCCGTGCGAGGCACGAGAGCTAGGGAAAAGATTTATTAGATGCAAGCGAGCCCACTCACAGAGAGGGGGCCGCAGAGCGTATGCACGGCGGAGACTCGCAGTCCCCGTCATAGATATCGACGTATGGTACTGGCGGTTTTTCGGGCTTTCCGGGGAGATGGAGGGGGGGGGGGGGGGGGGGGGAGGTCGCGGCGGGGGCAGTACATGTAATGGTTTTCCCTTGCCTCCTCCCCTCCCCCGTAGACGAAGGCCTACCGCATCATGTTCAAGAAGACGAAGGCGTCCATCTTGGCTTGCTCTTGCTGCTGCGCCGCGCTCACGGGCGCGGCCGCGTCTTCTCTCCGCGTGGCGAAGTCGGCGAAGGCGACGTTCTGCTTGGCGGGCGAGAGGCGGTTGGAGGTCGAGGGCGACTGCAGCGGGCGCTTGGCCTGGGGCGACACCATGGCGACGAGGTCCTTGAGGAGGTTGGGCATGGCTGCGGGGGCTTGAGGGGAAGCTGGGGCTAGTGGAGCGCTGGGGCTTGACGGCGAAATGAAGACTGAGGAACTCGGCGGCGGCTTGAACCGCAAGCAGAACCAAGCAGCGCGGAGACAAAGAACTAGCACATGGCTGGCGTGGACAGCGCGCGGATTGGCTGAAATAGCGTCGCACCGACCTGCGATTGGTCGGCTGACGAATCTTCGACTCATCGGGATCTGCTGCGGGCGTTCATATGGCGCTTTGTATGCCGAACGCCAGTGCGACGTGAATGTGCGTTCGAGGCGTCGAGGCGTCGAGGCGTCGAGGCGTCGAGGCGTCGAGGCCGCGATGTTTGCGGCGGCGCCGTTGGATGCCCAGCGGTGCTTGCGGCAAGCCCCTTTGTCAGCAACTTGCTGCACCGCGTGTGGATTTTCATTGCCGCGGGTGTCCGCCGGTCGACGAAGCGACACGTCGCATGTCTGGCGCACTTCAACGTGGGGCGCGTGCGCTTGCTCCACTTCATCTAGGCGCTGCGTCTCGCGGTTCTTTCCGAGCGGCAATAAAGAAGACGTCTACATGGGCAGTAGTTGACCTATTCTAAAGGCGGAAGGCTTGCTAGCTTTTGAGTAGGCGGCGTGCATTTGCTGCTCCAGCTCAGCTTTGGCTGCGGTGGTGTTTCTGCTTGGTAAACACGGTCGCAGAGAAACGCTTTGCGGGCGTGACGTTGGTGCGTACGTCGACGAACACGACGTCCGCTGGCTGGTCTTGCGAGGTCCCCGTGCACAGCGTGCTGGCAGGTACTAACCAGCTCCGCAGGGCACGAGTCAAGCATTGCGTCGCGTGCCGGTATGTACTGTACTGTAGTTGTTGGGCCGCACACCTTGAAGTCATGTTGTCCTGCTACCGCATGGTCTCTTCGAGAGGTTGGACTTGCAACCAGCAGGCTACAGCTGATTTGGCCATGCAGGACAATTCTGGGGCCTTCGTCTACAGCTCTCGCCTGGTGGGCACAGCTTGTTGGTACGGCCTCCTTCGTCTTTACGGAGACTGCCCACATGGTATGATCATGGGGGACAAATTTGTCTTCGCGTCGACGGTTGACCAGTATCAGAAGGACAATACCCCAGAAGGACCAGCCGCGCGTTAGCTTGCATGTAGAAGTTGAGCTGTGATCCAACAGATCTCACGACTTCAAACAGCAATTCTCAAAAGCAAGAGGGGTAGAGAGTGCAACCGAAAGTTTGATTAGGTACGTATGGGAATGCACGCAACGTTCTTCTAAATGTGCACTCCAAACCTAAAGCTCGTCCTTGTCGGCGGCGTTGCCCAGAATCTCGTTCATGATATCGTCGTCCTCGTCCTCCTCGATCTCGTCCAGCTGCACGTCCTTGCCATCCCACGGCTTGACCGTCTTGATCTCCGGCAGCTTGTCGAAGCCGACGGTCGACTCGCGGCCCTGCATCACGCCCTGCAGGAACTCGCTGATAGCTTCGGCCGTGAAGGCGCCGCGCTGCACCACATAGCGCTTGCGGTCGAGGTTGATGGCCACCAGCGACGGGTATCCGAACGTCAGCTCGAAGCGGCTCTCGAAGTCGAGCTGGTCACCACCCTGCATCCATCCGAACTTGAACGGCTTGCCGCGCACCAGCTTGGCCGCCTCCTCGAGCGTCTTAATGTAGCTCTCACGCGCACTCTTGCCGCCTTCCGTAATGTGCGGCAGCACGCTGATGACGCAGCTCGACTTGCCCTCGCAGAAGTCCGTCAGGGTCTCCTCCGAGATTAGCTCCTTGATCCGCAGGCCGCCGCCCATCACATCCAGCGCCGCGAGACCGAACTCCGTGATGGCAGCGGCAGTGCGCTCGCCCTGGTAGTCGTCGGCGTCGGACGGGCCCATGGCGTTGGGTCCGAACACCTTAATGGTCGGGAATCCTTCAATGCCGTACTCGGCCGTCTTCTGCTCATTGGCCGTCGCCTCAATGGCAGCCACCTTGACGGATCCCTTGAGGTCCGACGCGGCCTGCTCCCACTCCGGGGCGAGCTGCTTGCAGTGGCCGCACCACGGCGCGTAGAACTCCACGAGCCAGATGTCTCCGCTGTTGAGCACCGTGTCGTCGAACGTGTCGTCCGTGAGCGTGATGACTGCGCTCTTGCCGCTGGGCGACTTCTTCTTCTGCTGCTGCGGCTTGGGCTTCTTCTTCTTCTTCTCCGAGCCGTCCGACAGACGCGCCTTGACCACGCGGCGGGAGGCCGTGAGCGCCGCGTCCACGAGGCCCTTGGCCGTGCGGTCGCCGCTGAACGTCGTGGGCTTGGTCTTGTCCTCGCCGAAGATCTTGATGGTGGGGAAGCCGCGCACCGCGAACTCCTGCACGAACTCCTCGTGCTCCTGGCAGTCGATGGCCGCCACGTTCACGACGCCCTCCAGCGCCTTGGCCGCCTTCTTGTACTCGGGCGCCAGCTGCTTGCAGTGGCCGCACCATGGCGCGTAGAACTCCACGAGCCACACGCCCGAGTCCTGCTGCACCTGCTCGCGGAAGCTCTCCGGGTCCAGCACCTTCACGCTGTCCTCGCTCGAGTACATGCCCTGCACGCCGGCCAGCAGGCTCGCCGCCGCCGCGCACACCAGCAGCGCCACGCCTCGCATCCTCCTTGGTCTACAGTAGTTGCTCCGAGCAGCTCAGTTAGGATAATGGCTCCAAGATACGTTTGGCGAGATGGGTGGGCAGACACGTGAAGCCACGCGATTGGCTAAAATAAATACGCAAACTACAAACCTGACCGTTCAACCGGTATTGACCGGTTTCGGGCGGTTTCTACTTCAACGTGGATGGCGAAACGACCGACGCGAAAGCCTTGCTGTCTTGCCCTGCAGTGCAGCGTAGTCACCATGAGCTCCGAGACGCTGCGGTACCGTAGCAGGTCGGTGCATGGCACCACGACGGGGCTGTTGCTGCAGAAGTTCCGCACGGATACGCACGCGCACCGCGCGCGCAACTTGGCGCGGACCAACTCGAAGCCGATCGGCCCGCCGGAGCCCGACACGGGCGCCAAGAACGACGTCTTCCAGGCGCTCATCAACTCGGCGGTGAGCAGCTGTAGACGTCGGATATTAGAGGCTAGAGACGGACTGATTCAATTGGCATTGCATTTGTTCACAGCCTGGCTGCTACCCTGGAGACGACGGCTCGAGCGACATTGCGAACCGCTACAACTTTTTCGCACATAGGAAGCGCTTCCTTGTGAGTATTCCGGCCATAGTCTATCTAGACCTTTGACATTTATCTTGTTGCGGATTATACTGATCCCCACTATACTACTTGCAGTTGGAGTAAGACAAAAGGTGAAAGAGAAGAATCTAGGCCTCAGTTGATAATATACACACGACCAACAAGGTGGCTTTTGCCGCCCAGCTGAGTGTTGTCGTTGCTTTCATTTCTGTGTGAGCAGCACCAAGAGGACACTTCACTTCAGGTTATGAGCCCAAGGCTCACGTGAGGGGAGCACAGCAACTAGGACGTCATGGCGGAGCAGAAGAAGACGCCCAAGGAGTCACACGAGGAGAAGAGGACGATCCCGCCGTTTGACGGCAAGCACTACGAGGTCTGGCACGAGAGAGTGAAGCTTAAGCTGGAGAGGAAGAAGCCGTGGAAGTACTGCAAGGAGGACTTGCCCGAGCCGGACGAGAGCAAGGAGGCGGAGACGCACGCGACGTGGACGAGCGAGATGGCCCACGCCAAGGAGATCATCTACGACGCGATGACGAATAACATAATGCAGACTGTGAAGTATGAACCCACCCCGTTTCGTGTCATGGAGCGCCTGAAAAGAGATTTATGGGCAATACGTACCTGAAGTACGCTGAGGAGAGGGCCAAGCTCAGTCGGCTACGGCTCGCTCCCAACGGCAATGTGCCAGATCACCTGAGCGAGATGCGTCGGCTGATGGAGACCATTGCTGGAGTCGGGCGTCCTGTGGACGAGTATGTAAAGCCAGCACTATTGATTGGATCTCTGCCGCGCGAATATGATCATGTTGTACAGACGTTTCTCGCCAGTCACAAGCCCCAAAATGCTGATGATCCTCCTAATTATGAACAACTTGAACTCGCATTGGAGATGGCTTACGACCATCGCCAAGGTCGGAAAGCAGAGGGCGCCAAGGACAATGATGATGAAGAAAAGGCGTTCTTTGCTGGTGGAGGAAGAGGTCGAGGACGTGGTCGCGGCCGTGGACGTGGTGGTCGATCTGGAGGACACGGGCGCGGTTCCGGTGGTGGACATGGTTCTGGCAGTCGCGGGAGCCAAGGTGGTGGACGTGGAGCTGGACGTGGCCAAGCCGGCAGCGGACAAAAGCCAGGTGGTGCTTGTTATCACTGCCATGAAGCAGGGCATCATGTGATTGATTGCCCGTTTCTTGGCAAGCGACCTCCAGCCGAGGATCGCAGCAGCACCCAAGCTCAGAAGCGTGTGAAGATGAGTGGAAAGAGTGCTAAGGCTGCTGAAACGAGTAGCTACGCTAATGAAAGTGATGACAGCGCGTATGTTATTCTTCAAGTGATGAAAATGAAAAAGCCGGTCGCAGACAAAGCCCATGATAACTGGTACCTGGACTCTGGTGCATCGAGTCATATTTCGAACCAGCTCACTGATATCATGGAGTTCACGCCTCTTAGCGCCCGGATTCGAGTTGGAGGAAAGAACTCGCTGGGTGTTGAGGGTATTGGTACTGTGGTTAAAGAGCTGGAGACTACTGGTGGGAGGTGCTCACTGACGCTGCGAGGAGTTCGTTATGCTCCAGAGCTGCAGTGCAGTCTCTATTCTGTGCGACGGCAACTGAACCAATATCTGCCTGAACGTGATCGTGTGAAGGTACACTTTGATGAGGCAGATCGCGCTGACGTTATCTTACAGGCTGGTGTGACTACCGCTCAAGTTGATTATACCAATCTCTATCGCTTGAAGTTGGAGAGACCCCAAGAGGTAGCCATGGTGGCGCTACCAGCTCGAGTGAGTAGTTTGGAGCTGTGGCATTCAAGATTGGGGCACCCTGGCAAGAACGCGTTTAATGCGCTGTTCAGCCATGATCAGTGGCCGTTGCCACATGTGAACTTGCGTATCCCGGTGCGTTTCAATTGCGAGACCTGTGTGAAGGGGAAACTTACGAGGAAGAGCATGAAGAAGTCTCGGACACAGACCCGCGAGTGGTTAGTTGGCGACAAGGTCCATGTGAACGCTTGGGGTCCGTATGCAGAGCACTCCTACGGTGGTAAACGGTACTTTGCCGTGTTCGTTGATGATGCGAGTCGGTTTGTCACCGTGTATCTTCTGGAGCATCGTTCGGAAGTGTACCAGAAGTTTGAGGAGTACTATCAACGCGTCAAGACGCAGCAGCATGTCAGAATGAAAGCGCTAAGGTCAGACAATGCAAAGGAGTTCAAGAAGCTGCAAAGTACGTGTGACACGAAGTATGGTATGGAGTTTGACAGCAGCATCAAGCATACTCCGGAGCAAAATGGTGTCGCGGAGAGAATGGTCCGCACCATTACGGAGAGAATGCGATGCATGCTCGTGCACTTCGACCTGCCTGAAGCAATGTGGGGTGAGGCAGCGATGACAGCTGCATACTCCGTGAACATTATACCAAGCTCGGTTTGAGGCATGGAGGTACCGTATGCAGTATGGCACCGTCAGACTCCTGCTTATGAGAAGTTGCGGACGTTCGGCTGCGCCGTCCTGTCGTACATCGACAAGGTGGAGAGACGGAAGATGCAGGCGAAAGCACGGGAGGCGGTCTTCGTTGGATATTCGCGAGAGAAGCGAGGCTATCGCTTGCTCGATAGCAAGACCAACAAGGCATTCTACAGCCATACTGTCGTGTTCTATGAGAATAAAGCTGGTCGATTGCTCATGGACTCGGCATCAACGCCAAGTGCAGCCTCCGGTAAGGAATATTTAGGCGTTGATCGATCAGTAGAGGATGACATTGAGCCAATGCTGGATGAAATGCATGATGACTCAAATGATGGAGGTAGTTATCGTGATGATGGAGATTGCTGGACTGGTAGGGCCAGCGACTCCAGAGACGGAGGTGATTATCGGACTGGTGGGGCTGATGACACCCGATGTGATGACCGACCAGGTGGGGCAGTTGAGCAAGATGTCCGGTCAGATGGGGCATGTGGGTCCAAGAAGAGAGGCCCCGGTGGTGATGCCGCAGCGCCTCGACCAAAGAGAGTGCGGTTTGCGGTGTTTGAAAGTGGACGTTCTAGCAAGGTGGCAGAACGAGATGAAGGACGTGGAGTGAGCTCTACAGCATCTGGATGTGATCGTTCTAGCAAGGTGGCAGAACGTGATGAGGAACGTGTCAATGGACATGAGGCAGACCACCTGCGAGGTGAGTGCGTGCCAGGCAATTCCAAAAGAAGGAGAAAGAGGAAACGCAGCAGTGGGCGGCACAAGGGACCGGCTGCTGACGAGACGAGGGCTCTACCAGGGAGTCAAGAGGTGGAAGAGGTGGACAGCAGGTCATCGGCTGCTGAGCGGGCCGACTCGGACAGCCAAGTGTCGAGTGATGCTGCGAGTGTGGGGCGTCTATTAACGCCTCCTTGCACAGCACTTCGTGAGTACACAGGCCCGAGAGGCACTCGCCCTAAAGACCCTCCAGTGACACGGAGCGGTCGGGTAAGTAAACCGCCCACGTGGCTCGGTGACTACGTCTACATTGCCTACGAAAATACAAATCCAGATGATGATGTGAACTCGTTGCCTGCTGGATGGAGGAAAGCACGAGCTGAGTCGCAACGTGCTATGGCGAACGAGTTGATCCTTGCATGGTGGGAGGACTATTGTTGCATGAGTACTGGCGAGTTTGAAGAGCCAAATACTTTCGGTGACGCTATGGAGAGTGAGCACTCATTGCAATGAAAAAATGCAGCTGATGATGAGTTTGATTCGTTGATGAAGAACGATACCTGGGAGTTGGTGCCGCGTGAGAAGCACATGAAAGTGCTGCAGAATCGCTGGATCTTTCGCGTCAAGTATCTAGCGAACGGAGAGATCGAAAGATTCAAAGCGAGGCTCGTGATCAAGGGCTTCATGCAGATTTATGGTATCGACCACCTAGAGGTGTACTCGCCTGTTGTGAGGCTGGAGACACTGCGTGTTCTCTTGACACTGGCGGCTGTCTGGGATTATGAAGTGCATCAGATGGATGTCACTACTGCTTTCTTGAATGGGGCGATTGACGTGGAGGTCTATATGGAGCAGCCTGAAGGCTACAAAGTGAAAGGCAAAGAGGACTGGGTGTGCAGATTGAAGAAGAGCCTGTACGGCTTGAAGCAGGCGCCCAGAGTGTGGTTTCAGCTGCTCAAGTCGTTCTTGGAGGAGCAGGGCTTCACGATGCTGCAGTCGGAGGCCTGCGTGGCTGTTAAAGTAATTGATGGGCAGTTGGTCTTCATCCCTCTCTATGTTGATGATCTGATTTTGTTTGCTCCGTCGATGGAGCTCATCAACAAGATGAAGAAGATGTTCGAGGACCGGTTTGCGATGAAGGATCTCGGGGAGTTACACTACATTCTAGGCTGGGAGATCACGCGGAACCGGGCCGAGAGAACGATGTTCATTGGTTAGCAGAAGTATGCCGAGACCGTGCTCAAGCGGTTCAACATGCAGGACTGCAATGGCTGCAAGACGCCGAGCACGGCGGATCTGAAGCTGAGCAAGGCCATGTGTCCGACCGAAAACGATGAAAGGCAACTGATGAGATCGAAGCCATATCGTGCTGTGGTTGGCAGCCTGATGTACCTGATGCTCGGTACCCGGCCCGATCTGGCCTACCTAGTTAGAGAGTGCAGTCAGTTCTTAGAAAACCCAGGTCTGTTGCATTGGAGAGCTGCAAAACGTGGATTGCGCTACCTGAAAGACACAGCGGACTGGGGGCCCAGCTTGGTGGCCTAGCGTGGTCAGATCAAAAGCTGGATGATCATCTGAGAGCATACGCAGATGCGGATTTTGCAAATCGAGTTGATGATCGAAAGTCTGTTGCAGGCTACGTGACTCAATTTTGTGGGTGCATCATTTCGTGGAGCAGCCAGACGGAGAAGACCGTCGCGCTGCACACGACCGAGGCCGAATATATGGCTCTTAGTCTACTAGTGCAGGAGGTGGTGCACTTGCGCCAAATGCTGAAGGAGCTGCAGGTGCAGCAAATTCAGCCATCCCAAGTCTTTGTTGACAACGAAAGTGCAAAGAAGCTTGCCAGCAACCCTGTGTTTCATTCTCGGACCAAGCACATCGATGTGCGCCACCACTTCGTGCGTGAGCGCATCGATTTGAAGGAAATTGACGTGCTTCGGGTGCCAGGAGTTGATAACGTGGCCGATGCTTTTACAAAGCCATTGACACGTCCGGCATTTGAAAAACACAGAGCTGCAATGGGATCATTGCCAAGGGCAAGATTTGGAGATGCAAGTTGATGGGAATCCGTAGGTGGGGCTGTTGCGGATTATACTGATCCCCACTATACTACTTGCAGTTGGAGTAAGACAAAAGGTGAAAGAGAAGAATCTAGGCCTCAGTTGAGAATATACACACGACCAACAAGGTGGCTTTTGCCGCCCAGCTGAGTGTTGTCGTTGCTTCCATCTCTGTGTGAGCAGCACCAAGAGGACACTCCGGTAAAAGATATCACGTCCTAATAGACGTCCTAAGATGTCCTATTGTCCTAAAAAATGCGGTATATTACTTGCAGTTTGCTCATAAACGGTACCAAAAATTAGGACAACACAGCTCGTTTTAGGACGAACGGGCTGGTTAGGAGCTGTCCTAATAGGACAGCCACGATTCACTTACCGAAATCTGTCCTAATAGGACAACAACAATTCACCTAAATGAGGATCTGTCCTATTAGGACACTTAGTCGAGTAATAACCGAGAGCTGTCCTACTAGGACACTTAACTGCCTAGAACTGGCAGTTGTCCAATTAGGACACTTTGTTGACTATAACTGGGAGCTGTCCTATTAGGACAAATGAAATGTTTTGGCAACTCGTTAGCAAGGGCTCTCGTTGAAGCAGGACTGCATTATCAGCGTCTGAACACCGTACTATCCTACTTAAAGTCTGCATAGCCAGCTGGGATGCCTGGCACTACTGGCGGAGCATGCTGCGGAGCCGTCTGGAGTCCCTTCTTGATGTCGTCAATGCGCTGGAGATAGCGGGCTGCTTCTTGCTTGGTGCCTTCAATGAAGGTAAGCAGGCTAGGGTGTGTACCCACTCGCGACGCGAAGTCACGATTGTACTTTTCCAGCGGATTGTTGGTGCGGTTAACGATGTCAACACCGCACCGCACCATTTCATGAACGTTCCAGGTCGTGACATCAAATCGCTGCGTCCAGGTCTTGAGGAAATACTTCCAAAAAGTATTCCATTTTGTTTTCGCGCCGGTCTCGTCGACAATACTCCTCACGTACCTCACACCCTACAATGCAGCCATTTATCAGAATAGGTCAGACACAAAAAATTGGTCACCCCAAAAAATAGTCCGCACCTTTTCAGCGATTTGGTCCTCCGGGATAACCGTGAGAGTGTCGAGCTTTCTTGGGCTGAGAGCGTCCTTGATTTGGTCTTCGGGTAGCCGCAGCTCAAGCATTTTCCGACGGAGGGCCTGTTTCCAGTGGAACAGGCACCCAACGAGGTTCGCAGTCGGAAATTGCTCCAGCACAGCGTTGATAAGGGCGGACTCAAAGGCACACGTGACATGTTCGGGCTCCAGCTGGCGGTTGCTCAGGATCACGAGCTCGTTGAGAACCCGCCAGTACGTTTCTTGGGACTTGCCTTGCACCAGTACATAGCAAACAGGCACGTAGAGGTCGACAGAAGGCTCGAAAGCCATCACAATCAGACACTGACTGAACGGCTTAGGAACCACCGCAAATGTTCCGTCAATGAACAGCGTGATCTTCGGGTACCGTAGAATTCGAGCCAAGTCGGGATGGGCCAGTCCGATCAGACGTTGCATTCCGGTGCCCGCGGCGGTGGGGTGGACCACGCTGAACTGAAGAAAGGCCCTCGCATCCATGTCACTCACGCACCGAACAGCTTGGGTCAGAATGGCTTCAAAGACATCACCGCCAGAGCAATCCTTGCGCGTGTGCTTGATGATAGAGACGGCCGGCTTCGCAGGGATGATCTTGAGCGCAATACCTTCTCCGCCGTAGCGAAGCTTGAGATCGTCGTACACCTCTTGCCACAGGACCGCCGGTGGGGTTGACATCTTGGTGATGCTAGAGCGCTGGAGCTCCACTCTCATCTCCTTGCGCACGTCCACCACTTCTGGCTTGGTCTCATCCTTACAGCTGTGCACACTCTTCTCGGCGACGACGGCTCCTCCTCGGACAATCAGTCTTGCCTTGCATCCCTCACGAAACTTCTTGCAGCTGTAGTAGATCGTGTTTGTTTCCGGGCATGTGCGCTTAACGCAGAATGAATACCCGCCGTGGTCCATGACAAGAAGGTTGGGCTCTCACACTTAGGCTGCAAAAAGTGAAATTGCTGGCAGCACTGCACTGTGGGGTCTGACATTCGACGAGTGGCTAGGATGAGCCCGTAATTACGCGTAAATAACGTTGCGAACGCTCCAAATTACGCGTACCAAACATTGTGGTTACCAATAAAACGCGTAATATTCATAAAACTAGGTTTTAGGACAGCTCGTAGGACGTAATTTATTATATTCTGTTACGAAGGATTATACGAGTTTTAGGACATCTCACGGTAATTTTCGAGAGTTTTTTAGGACAATTAGGACACTTTAGGAATCGTTTTAGGACGTGTTATCCGACACCGACACTCCACTTCATATCTCAACTGAGTTTGTATATTTTTGCTGCGAGTGTCCAGTTTTCACCATGCTCGCTGGGGTTCTTCCACGAACGCAGTCGCTTCCGACAAGCGTTGATATGGTGCATCACGTGGAAACGGTTCGATCAGTTTATACTCTTCTTGATTCTTGCGAACTCGGTCATGCTCGCAATTGCCGATTACAGCCAAGTGGACGCGCAGGGAGATCTGGACAGCTCTCAGTCGGTTCGGAACGCCATCGTTAATTCGGCCGACAGAGTTTTCACCGTCCTGTTCGCGATTGAGTGCACTATGAAGATCGTCGCCATGGGATTGTTTGGCGAACAAGGCGCGTATTTAATGGATCCGTGGAACTGGATGGACTTTATAGTAGTATTTATTGGGTACGTCTACTCTAGAAGTTATGGTTGAAACGCGTACTAAACGTCTGCCTTGTGTGTTGGTTCCTAACAGTATTTTAGCCGTTATCCCGGGTATTCCAAATGTTTCGATGCTTCGGATATTTCGCGTATTGCGCCCATTACGGAGCTTGAACGCTGTTGCCGGTAAGAAATTCTTGCCAATGTTCCATATATAAGGAAATTTAACGCAGGTTATGTGTTCCAAAGGCATGAAAAAGCTTGTTTCTGCCCTGCTCAAATCTATTCCCGAGCTGCTCACTGTCGTAGCATTTCTCAGTTTCCTATTTTTCTTGTACGGAGTGATTGGAGTGCAGTTATGGAGTGGCGTGCTACATCCCCGGTGTCGACTTACGCCGTATCCTTTGCGTTTGGACCCTGAAGTTACGTTCACTCAATTCGACGATTACAAAACTATGGCACTCGCAAACTACTCGCTCTTTCCGTGTGTGGATGATAACAACACCCAAATTCCTGTCAACGGGTCTTGGTCTCACGATACGTCTCCTTGGAAAACCCCGCGGGTCTGCTTTTGGCCTGTTGCTGAGGAATCTCCAGCTCGGACATGTGCTCTCAGCAGCGTTCAGTCTCGCTTGTGCCCAGATGGGCAGGTAGGTGTTTTTACTGCACTGGATGGCCCTGTTCAAAACTGAAACTTTCAAACTTACTTTTACTCGTGCTGCATCAGACATGCGGATCCGACTACGACGCTTATGGGAATTTTCGATTTACCCACCCAGACCGCTCCATCGTTCGCCGCATTCTTGAAAGCTCGACCTACAGCGCGGATCTCAACTGGGGGTTCCTGCACTTTGATAATATTGGGTCAGCATCCTTGGCTATTTTCCAGTGCATTACGCGCGAAGGCTGGTACGTTCCGATGGCTTATGCTCACATGGATTGGTTACTAACATTGTTTCAGGAGTGACATCATGTACATGCTCCAGGACGCAGGATACGGAACCGTTGCCGTTGTGTATTTTTTTTCGTGTCTTTCATTTTACGGTTCATGCGATATGTTGGGGCCGACCTATCCGACACCGAACTCCGAACTCCGAAACTCCGCCGCATTTACTTCGAAGTAGTTTATAAGTTTAGTTTAGATTTGCAGAAAACAATGGGGACTTTGGCGACGGAGCAACTCATGCCGGACACAGCACTCCACAGTACAGTACTTACATGTTAAGTTAAAAGTACTGGGGAACATCTCTCTCTTTCATGTTAGATGATTGAAGAGAACAACCCAACAATGAATTGCATAATGAATTGCGAAATGAATTGCAGAATAATTGCGCTCAGAGAAGAAATTCTGCCATTCCACAAAAAAAGAAACATGATGGTGAAGCTGTACTGCGCGGTCGTTGGCGTCGGGAGTGTCTTTCCTGTGGATATTGACATCAACGAGACTGTCGGAGATCTGAAGGACAAGATCAAGGAGAAAAAGCCCGGCTTGATCTCCTTTGATGCAGATCTGCTGAAGCTGTACCTCGCGAGGGAGGGCAACAAGTGGCTGGACTCGCGAGACGAAGATATAAAGGCGCTCAAGGCGAAAAGATTTCCAGATCGAGTCAAAAATCTCATGCAAGAACACCTGCTGCTGGACGAGACAATGGACCTCAGCAACGTTGCATACTTTGGCCACTACTTCGAGCGCGTTGAAGGAGACATCCATGTGCTCGTGGAATGTCCTGACGAGCCGGAACAAGTCAACAAGTACAAGCGTAAGTGCGTTATTCTGCCCCTACAACTTCTGTATCATGATATTGATGCAGCATACTTGATGATGTCAGACCAGGATGGCTTCGATGGTACTTCTATGGAGAATTGGTTCTCATGGCACTCGCCCTGGTCTTCTCTGCAGTCGTTGTTCTCTGTGGGAAAGGAAAAACGTGCTTAAACGCTGCTACATTCACTATAGTTAGTAGCGTGTTGGGATCATTGATAGGGATCATGGAGTTCCGGAGACGACGCATCAAGTCAAAGATACCAACTGCGTACAGACGTTGGGGGTATGAGTCGATCGCCTGAGTGTTGCCTTTTATTCTGAGCAGTGATGAAGAGAATCATTTATTTGCGTCTTAACGCTAAGAAGATATCGTTGAACACCACTGCGTACACGAGACTCACATCCATTCTGATTCATGCTCTTTCGTAAGACGATACTGGTCCCTAGAGAGCATACCGTAAGACAAAGCGTCTTACGTTTTGCAATCAACGCATTTTGGTTACATCTTGATTTTAGTATACCAGTGGCTACATTGTATTTTATCACTCAAAACGTAAGACAGTTTGTCGGACACCAGTTTGCGCCATATTATTGGTCAAAAGCTCTACTTGACGTGCAGAGCTGCATGCACATGCTCGGGTCCACTCAACCACGACAGCGGTGCGGATGCAGGCTGTGTTGGTGCACCTTTGTTCGCCAAGACGACGCAGTTGCATGGCGCGTAGGTCCGTCGACAACAGGATGATATTCTAGCTGCAGCCACGGCGGCCGCACCAGGCGTTGCGTGAAGCCTTAGCGCTAAGGCTGTTGTGACCTGTTGCTCTTAAAATGCCACGCCCAGAGCTTTTCAGTGCCTGGATGGTAAGGAATTGTAAGGATTGCGCCGCACTCCTTGCGTTTTCGCAGCTTGCCACAGGCAAGCGAATCTCTCTTTGTGAACAAAATGCCTCCGTCCGAACGGAGAAGCTGGATGCGTTGACCGAGCACTCGAATCTGATGCGGCCGGCACGGGATTACTCGCACCGCCGAAGTACAAGATTCAGAGGTGCGCTGTAGGCGCTCTAGATCTATTACTTGTAGTGTATGGGGCCCGAGATTCGACAGCAGAGCTCCTCTGCTGCCAGCCAGTCTCGCAGTGATAGCTGTCTTTACCTCTAAGTCTCAATCTCACTTTTCAATTTGCCTCGAACCCCAAGCATCACCTCAACGGCACTACACTACACCAGCTTCGCCCCCTCAACTGCTTTCAACCTCCACCCTTCCTCGCCGCGCCGTGCCCAAACACAACAGGAATAGTGTCAGGAGGGAAATATTGTAGGAGTTTTCGTACTGTCAGGTTGCATTGTACGTATCATGATGCGGGCAAGCCTTCCTTCAATAACGGGGTTAGTTACGTAGCATAAGAGGCAGCGATTCTGAAATCTAGAGCGCTTATAACCGCGCCAGTCTATTGCTGTCTGCTAAGCTTGAATCTACGTAGTGTTTCCGTTTCGGCTTTGTTGACTAGTTTCTGGAGAGTGCTCGAGCGTACATTCTACTCGTTTGCTATTCAATGTACGCTCAAGCACAATTCAGTTCTCCGTGTACCATCCGCGTCGTGTCCTCCGAAGGGCATGGCATCTCCCTACTTACGCCGACTACGCGGCTTCATGGAAGAGCTCCTCGGACCTCATAAAATATGTATAATGCACACTTTCATTTGAAGGACCTGGCATTTAGTAGGTCGCTAGTTAGGCCAAATAACTGTGATGCACTTCACATTACTACGAAATCGAAAACGAAACAAATACACGTTCATGCTGCCGATTCTGCTCGTCAGCACGGCTATCCGTTGCTGGTGCATGCCACGACGGCGACGCAGACGGCCCGGCCAAGGGACACCACGCATAATATTAGCCAATCACATGGCTACATTTGATTTGTCGTCAAACTGTCTTACGAATGCTCGACACAAGTGAATGAATGCACGCAAAGTTCTTCTAAATGTGCACTCCAAAATCTAAATCTCGTCCTAGTCGGCGGCGTTGCCCAGAATCTCGTTCATGATATCGTCGTCCTCGTCCTCCTCGATCTCGTCCAGCTGCACGTCCTTGCCATCCCTCGGCTTGACCGTCTTGATCTCCGGCAGCTTGTCGAAGCCGACGGTCGACTCGCGGCCCTGCATCACGCCCTGCAGGAACTCGCTAATAGCTTCGGCCGTGAAGGCGCCGCGCTGCACGACATAGCGCTTGCGGTCGAGGTTGATGGCCACCAGCGACGGGTATCCGAACGTCAGCTCGAAGCGGCTCTCGAAGTCGAGCTGGTCACCACCCTGCATCCATCCGAACTTGAACGGCTTGCCGCGCACCAGCTTGGCCGCCTCCTCGAGCGTCTTAATGTAGCTCTCACGCGCACTCTTGCCGCCTTCCGTAATGTACGGCAGCACGCTGATGACGCAGCTCGACTTGCCCTCGCAGAAGTCCGTCAGGGTCTCCTCCGAGATTAGCTCCTTGATCCGCAGGCCGCCGCCCATCACATCCAGCGCCGCGAGACCGAACTCCGTGATGGCAGCGGCAGTGCGCTCGTCCTGGTAGTCGTCGGCGTCGGACGGGCCCATGGCGTTGGGTCCGAACACCTTAATGGTCGGGAATCCTTCAATGCCGTACTCGGCCGTCTTCTGCTCATTGGCCGTCGCCTCAATGGCAGCCACCTTGACGGATCCCTTGAGGTCGGGACGCGGCCTGCTCCCACTCCGGGGCCAGAGCCTTGACGAGCCACACGCCCGAGTCCTGCTGCACCTGCTCGCGGAAGCTCTCCGGGTCCAGCACCTTCACGCTGTCCTCGCTCGAGTACATGCCCTGCACGCCGGCCAGCAGGCTCGCCGCCGCCGCGCACACCAGCAGCGCCACGCCTCGCATCCTCCTTGGTCTACAGTAGTTGCTCCGAGCAGCTCAGTTAGGATAATGGCTCCAAGATACGTTTGGCGAGATGGGTGGGCAGACACGTGAAGCCACGCGATTGGCTAAAATAAATACGCAACTACAAACCTGACCGTTCAACCGGTATTGACCGGTTTCGGGCGGTTTCTACTTCAACGTGGATGGCGAAACGACCGACGCGAAAGCCTTGCTGTCTTGCCCTGCAGTGCAGCGTAGTCACCATGAGCTCCGAGACGCTGCGGTACCGTAGCAGGTCGGTGCATGGCACCACGACGGGGCTGTTGCTGCAGAAGTTCCGCACGGATACGCACGCGCACCGCGCGCGCAACTTGGCGCGGACCAACTCGAAGCCGATCGGCCCGCCGGAGCCCGACACGGGCGCCAAGAACGACGTCTTCCAGGCGCTCATCAACTCGGCGGTGAGCAGCTGTAGACGTCGGATATTAGAGGCTAGAGACGGACTGATTCAATTGGCATTGCATTTGTTCACAGCCTGGCTGCTACCCTGGAGACGACGGCTCGAGCGACATTGCGAACCGCTACAACTTTTTCGCACATAGGAAGCGCTTCCTTGTGAGTATTCCGGCCATAGTCTATCTAGACCTTTGACATTTATCTCAACTGAGTTTGTATATTTTTGCTGCGAGTGTCCAGTTTTCACCATGCTCGCTGGGGTTCTTCCACGAACGCAGTCGCTTCCGACAAGCGTTGATATGGTGCATCACGTGGAAACGGTTCGATCAGTTTATACTCTTCTTGATTCTTGCGAACTCGGTCATGCTCGCAATTGCCGATTACAGCCAAGTGGACGCGCAGGGAGATCTGGACAGCTCTCAGTCGGTTCGGAACGCCATCGTTAATTCGGCCGACAGAGTTTTCACCGTCCTGTTCGCGATTGAGTGCACTATGAAGATCGTCGCCATGGGATTGTTTGGCGAACAAGGCGCGTATTTAATGGATCCGTGGAACTGGATGGACTTTATAGTAGTATTTATTGGGTACGTCTACTCTAGAAGTTATGGTTGAAACGCGTACTAAACGTCTGCCTTGTGTGTTGGTTCCTAACAGTATTTTAGCCGTTATCCCGGGTATTCCAAATGTTTCGATGCTTCGGATATTTCGCGTATTGCGCCCATTACGGAGCTTGAACGCTGTTGCCGGTAAGAAATTCTTGCCAATGTTCCATATATAAGGAAATTTAACGCAGGTTATGTGTTCCAAAGGCATGAAAAAGCTTGTTTCTGCCCTGCTCAAATCTATTCCCGAGCTGCTCACTGTCGTAGCATTTCTCAGTTTCCTATTTTTCTTGTACGGAGTGATTGGAGTGCAGTTATGGAGTGGCGTGCTACATCCCCGGTGTCGACTTACGCCGTATCCTTTGCGTTTGGACCCTGAAGTTACGTTCACTCAATTCGACGATTACAAAACTATGGCACTCGCAAACTACTCGCTCTTTCCGTGTGTGGATGATAACAACACCCAAATTCCTATCAACGGGTCTTGGTCTCACGATACGTCTCCTTGGAAAACCCCGCGGGTCTGCTTTTGGCCTGTTGCTGAGGAATCTCCAGCTCGGACATGTGCTCTCAGCAGCGTTCAGTCTCGCTTGTGCCCAGATGGGCAGGTAGGTGTTTTTACTGCACTGGATGGCCCTGTTCAAAACTGAAACTTTCAAACTTACTTTTACTCGTGCTGCATCAGACATGCGGATCCGACTACGACGCTTATGGGAATTTTCGATTTACCCACCCAGACCGCTCCATCGTTCGCCGCATTCTTGAAAGCTCGACCTACAGCGCGGATCTCAACTGGGGGTTCCTGCACTTTGATAATATTGGGTCAGCATCCTTGGCTATTTTCCAGTGCATTACGCGCGAAGGCTGGTACGTTCTGATGGCTTATGCTCACATGGATTGGTTACTAACATTATTTCAGGAGTGACATCATGTACATGCTCCAGGACGCAGGATACGGAACGGTTGCTGTTGTTTATTTCGTATCTTTCATTATACTCGGCTCGTTTTTCATGCTGAACTTGACGCTGGCCGTCATTTGGGATAACTTCTCGGAAGCGTCTTATATCGAAGCAGAGGAGAGAAAGGCACAGAAGAAAGCGAAGGCCGCCTTACTTGCATTACGAGCAGCGAAAGTTGCCAGCAATCGGATTGCAACGTCACGCATGCAGATACTTTCGGGTGTGATCGTGAATCATTGGCTGTTCAATGTCCTTCAGACGATTTTGATTTTGCTCAACACCATCATTTTGTCCCTGGATCAGTACCCTATCGACCAGAAACTCAACGAGACAGTGGAGAAGATTAACTTTGCTCTTACGTTGGCCTTCATCATTGAGGCATTACTCAAAGTCTCTGGACTTGGCTGGAAAGGCTGGGTGGCAGATCGGTACAACCTGTTCGACGCGATGGTTATCGTAGTTAGCGCCACGGAGATGATACTTTCCCCGCCTACGTTTATCCATCAACAAAGTACAACGTCCAAGACAGCGTCGTTCTCAGGCCTACGATCTTTCCGACTTTTCGCACTATTCAAACTCGCACGGTAAGTGCTGTATATCATGAAAAAGTTAGAAGTTTACCAGAATCTTCACTAATGTCATTTCGTGTTTTTTTATTTTACTAGATCGTGGCCTTCGCTACAGAAACTTTTGACAACGATGATTAGTACTCTTCACGAAGTTGGCAACTTCTGCGTGTTATTCTTGCTTTTCTTGTATATCTACGCATTGATAGGGATGCAAACGTTCGCGAACCGGTTTCGATTCGACGAGTACGGCTTCCCCGTAGATCGGAATCACGAGGCTGCTTACGTGCCAAGGGCCAATTTCGATACGATGCTCTGGTCTGTGGTCACTGTGTTTCAGGTGCGTATTGCTGAGCAAATGGTCGCCTTGTTTTCGAACACAAATACTAATACCACGATAAACTTTAGATCCTTACAGGTGAAAATTGGAACGTGGTAATGCTGGATGGTTGGCGCTCGTCTGGCTGGTCTTCCGTGCTATATTTCGTCTCACTGGTTGTGCTGGGAAACTTTATCGTGTTGAACCTTTTCCTTGCTATTTTACTCGGGAATTTTGATGAATCGAATGATGAAGAACGAGACGCCGAGCGCGAAGCATTGAAACGTCGATCACGAGTAGCCCCAGCAACGCAATCCTCTCGACGTGACGTGTCTTCTCTGCGCGAGATTGATTATCGCTCCAGCAACGAAGAGAGTCGAAGTAGAACGCGAAGTCGAAGCAACCTTACAGCAACTCGGAGTCGGCGAGAGGCGGTCTCACCCACGTCAAATATCTTCAATGACCACGGAGCAACAGCCTCGGGCCATCGAAGCTCCTCTTTTCTCAAGAACCGACTGGGTGTACATCGGTCACTTTTCATCCTTGCACTGGACAATCCCATTCGCAAGGCAGCGAATGGACTCCTTCTGCATCCACAGTTTGATAATTTATCGTTGGCGTTGATCGTCATCAGCACGGTTCAGCTTGCCATCGACAACCCGCTCAACTCGCCTGATAGTTTGCTGGCAACTGTCCTCTCTTGGTTCGATTCGGTTTTGACGGTATTATTCATGATTGAAGTTGTGATCAAGATCATCGCGTACGGGTTCATCCTCCACAAAGGAGCTTATCTTCGCAACAGTTGGAACATTATGGACTTTGCCATCACTGCCGTCGCGGCGTTCTTCATGTTTCAAGGGAGCTCCCAATTCAAATTCGTGAAAACTCTTCGAGCATTTCGTGCACTGCGTCCACTTCGAATGATCAACCGGAACCCTGGACTCAAGCTGGTGGTGAGCTCGCTGATTGCTTCCATCCCTCAGATCGTCAACGTCATCATGGTCTGCTTGCTGGTGTTCCTAATTTTCAGCATCTTAGCTGTCAGTAACCTCAAGGGGACGTTTTACAGCTGCCAAGGCGACGTATTTGATGCCTTAACCACCGCCCAGCAAGAGTTTATCGTCTCGCCACGAGCCTGGACCAATCTGACGATCGCAGAACAGAATTGGTTCGACAACTCTCCGGCTGAAATCGTTCAAAGGGTATTCTCTAGTGGCGAGCGCCTGACATCGCGTGACATGTGCCAGCTCCTCGGAGCAACCTGGACCAAGACGATCCCGCAGAACTTTGACAACGTGATCCACGGGATCCAAACCTTCTTTGAGATGACTACAACCGAAGGCTGGGTGACGATCATGCTCACCAGTGTGGACGCGACTCAAATCGACATGCAGCCGATCCCGAATCACCACGAACGCTGGAGTTTTTTCTTCATCTCGTTTATATTAGTGGGAACATTCTTCGTCATGCAGCTTTTTGTGGGTGTTGTGATCGAGAACTTTAACAAAATGAAGGAAAAACTCGATGGGACCTACTTGCTCTCACATATTCAGCGCGAGTGGCTGAATATTAACGAAGCGATGCTAAACCTGCGACCTGTTCGAAGGCTGAAAGCGCCACTCAATTTGACACGGCGTACATTGTTTCGCATCGCGCTTAGCCCAACTCTTGAGCTCATGATCACGGGCTGTGTCCTATTAAACACAGCTTTCATGGCAATGGACTATTTCGGCGAAGAAGATCTGTACGAGGCCGGGTTAAATTACCTCAATTACTTTTTTTCAGCCGTTTTTGCTCTTGAGGCTGTGTTAAAGATCATCGGATTGGGCAAGTACTATTGGAAAGACCGCTGGAATGTTTTCGACTTCATTGTCGTACTTGGCGCTCTCTTTGGCGTAATTTACCAAATGTTCGGGGGAAGTTCGGTTGGTGCTGCTGCGTCGACCGTGCGAAGTTTCCGAGTTGGGCGTTTATTTCGGCTGGTGCATTCGGCGCCTTCATTGCGACAATTGTTCAACACATTGTTGATAACCCTGCCATCGCTCGCCAATATCGGTGGACTCCTCTTTCTCGTGTTTTTCATTTACGCTGCTATGGGGGTGCAACTTTTTGCAAAAGTCAAGTTTGGAGAGCTGATAACCCCAACGGCAAACTTCCAATCGCTGCTAAAGGCGATGATCACACTGGTACTAGTTGAATTGTCATTCATAAGCTTAGCTGCACACCTACCAACTTTAACTAACTCTTCTGTGCCGTAGGTTCGCTGCGCTACTGGTGAAAGGTGGAATGATATGATGTACGAGCTTGCAAACCAAGAGGACTGCATATCTGATCCACCCTACGATCCAAATTCATGTGGAATCAGCAGCGATGCCGACTGTATCCCGCTAAATGGGTGTGGCTCGCCTGTGGCCTTCGTTTATCTGTACAGCTTTACGCTGCTGGTGACATTCATCCTCCTCAACATCTTCATCGCAGTGATTTTGGAGGGGTTCGCAAAAGAAAAGGACCGCGAAGACGGTGTGCTACTACCACAACACGTATGCTTTTGATTTATGCTCTCTCAGCAAATTGATGTCTGAATCTAACGACACTGATCGTGTTTTATGTAGTACGAAGCCTTTGTCAACAACTGGTCGAAGTTGGATCCTGAGGCGACGGGGTTTCTGGAATGGCACGTGTTGCCTTATTTTCTTACTACGTTAGAGCCTCCAATGGGGCTTGGCACAATGCTTCGACCAACGTCAAACGAAATCCAGGATTTTGTTGGTAAGATCAGACTTGAGTAGTTTTCTGAGCATGAGCTAACCAATTATTTGCAGCGTATCTGGATGTGCCTATCTATCGCGGCAACAAGGTGTTTTTCAACGATGTCACCCGGCGAATAGGCAAGTTTGTCATTGACGAGGTGGGTACCCTACTGTGATATTTTTTATTCGTATGCTCACACTGAAAGACTATTATCATGTGTAGCTTAGCGGCCGGCAACTGGAAGCTTTACCCAGGTCGCTCAACCTGGAGAAGCGGTGGCGGAAGTACTTGACTTCTCGGAATATTCGCAAGAGCGACTTCTCCGTTTACAGACTGAACCAGTTCACGGCTGCCGTTCTCATCCATCGCTCCGTCAACGCGCTCGTTTTCCGCGAAGAGCTTAATGCAGGTGTCCAGCTCTTTGAAAAGCGATCAAAGCCGCGCGTGTCGCCCGTCACAGCGCTGTAGTGCAGTTAGAGAACTACGGAAATAAAGCCCAAATTAGCATCAAAACGGACAGGTGGCGTGGTTACCGCCCTCATTCATCAAGCAGCAGACAGTATAGATGAACCGAGGGATGAATACAAGTACGCGGTTAAAGCCCGTGTCGGAGCGATCAGTGCGTACCAGCAGCAATTTCGGCCCTGTTGATAGTACGAAAGAGAGCGGTGTTCGTCGCCAAAGCTTGACCCATGAGGACCAAGACGAGCACGAAGTTCCCGACCCGACCAAACTTATACACGACGACAAGAGGGGGTGGTCCTACTTCATGCAGCGCAACTCCGTACTTCGAACGTATCAAAAACGACTGGTTTTCAACAACGACATCAAGGTGGCTGCGCTGGAATTCGCCATCATGTTTCTTTCCGTGGCGCAACTGCATTGGTCTTACCGATCTCCACACTGGGTAAGCTCATACTTTCCAAATAGATGGAGCTGCTACAGTAAACATCTAACCTTTGCACCAAATTATCCATAGCGTGAAAAGCGTGCGTGTGAGAGCCGCCCCGGGTGCATCGATACACTTGGCGATGGCTCATTCGTAAGTGCAAACGTGATCCGGGTTATCATCTCAGTGTTAGCGTTGGCTCGGCTGGCCATCCGCTTCAACCAGCTTTGGAAAACCAAGTGCCACCACAGACCTACGATCCGAAGTAAATTGGTGCGATACGAATGCTTCATTTAGACTGTTGGTTTGGGAGAGGCTGACCGTTTTGTGGGCACAGGAGTTCCTTCCCGCCTATGCATTAGAGCTCGCGTTTACCGCAATTTTTCCGTTTCCTGGTCTCGAGACCTTCTTCTCGAATGACCGTGGAGATACGTTCGTTCTGCTGAGCGTGGCGGTGTTCTTTCGCCCAACTAGTTGGGGGCAATGGCTATACTATCCGTATCCCATCCGTCAGAAAGAGAAAGTGGCAAGCTTCAGCGGAAACTTGGGTAAGTTTAAACTTGAGTTTACACTTGTGTAGTAATTGCTAACGAATGTCGACTACTGCACAGAATTCAGCTACCGCCAGTTCGTGATCAAGAAAGTGTTAGACGACAACCCCCTCAACAAGCTGTTGACCTTCTACGCACTACTTGGCGCGACGGTCGCTTACGTACTGCACGTCATGGAGACTATCAAGGGCGAGTGCTGGTGGCAGAGCGACGACGCTGAGGTTGTGCGCAGTGAAGACGCAATTTGCTATGAGTTATATTCGTCTGATTCGCTCTGGATGGTTTTTATGACGTTTCTCTCGATCGGGTACGTGGTTCCTGTTTACCTAAAGTCTCTTTCGCTGATTTCAACTCATTTGTTTGCTGTTGTTCTCTTTAGCTACGGAGATGTTTCTCCCAAAACTGGAAGAGGTCGAGCTATAATTGCTTTAACTGCGTGCCTGGCAGTGATGCTGGATGCCATGTTCTTCTCTATCATCATTAAAAAGTTCACCTTCTCCACTATGGAGGCGCGCGTGCATGCGTTCCTTTACCGGATGGAGCTCTATGGCAAGAAGGATATCAGTGCTGTCATGGCGGTGCAGGCCACCTTCCGGTACAACAAATCGTACAAACACTCGCTTATTTGGCACCAAGAACGAGGATCCAATGTCTTCTACAGGCCGCTGTCAGACGTACGTATATTTTACTCAACAGCTAGAAAATCAAATCGCCTGCTAACGGCGTTTGATGTGTTTCTCCAGCGTCTACCCAACGAGGTGAAGAAGAAACTGTACGCCTCGCGCTTCCAGAAGAGTCTCAAACAGATCATGAAGTACAACACGGACGGTGACCCGCTCAATGCGTTCTCCAAGCACGTTGAGGTCATCACTGCGGCTCTTGGCGCTACGTTCGTCGACATGATTCAACTCAAGAAAATGTACTACCGCAAGATCCGCATGCTCGAGCAGCGACGACAGCAAGTGAATCGTCGGTCCTCCAGCTTTCGCATTTCTTCAAGCGGACGTCCATTGTTTGGGCTTGGTTCCACCGGAACTGCGAGGCCGCATCCGGTGGTTCGCCCCCAATTGGTGAGTCGAAAGTCGGACTCCACCTCGGTGGGTCTGAAGCCCAGTGTTCCGAACGCTGTTGCTCAGGAAACTCCAATCTCTAGACCGATGGAAGGAACTGATGCGTGGGGCGAAGAAATGTTGCGCAAGGCCGAGGCTGCGATGGTGCATCTCAAGAAAATTGAGAACAACGTAAAGGGCATGTGCCGGACCCGTCCGTGGTAACATAATCGATGAAATCAATGCATATTCATTACTTTGTTGTGGATAACTTTGCGATAGGACATCAGGTCTCTTTGCCGTTGAAGTATGCACTTGTTCATCTCCAGCTCTCAGCTAGAAGTTGCTCAAAGTGAGCGTCGTGGGCTACGACCATGGAAATGTCCGAGTACACCTCGATAAAGTCGCGGAGCGATACCTCAGCATTCGCATTCTGAGCAAGGAGATACATCAAGGTCAGCGAGTAGCACTACACCCGGAGAATAACACTATACACACGAACCTGGTTGGGCCAGAGGTTGCGATACGCTGCAGCGGCATCGCTTGGCGATAGTTGCTGTGCGCCGACTCGCGCGTCGATGGACGGGTCGTAGGCTGCACATAGCGCTCCAAGTGTAAGTTTTCCGTCCGGTGCTTGCTGCTGCAGTCGGTTATAAGCTGCTTCGATCAGCGCACGACGGTTCTCCGGGACTGGAACCCGCAGCGCCTTGAGAACGTCCGCTAACGGGAAGAAGCCGGCTTTGCGCTTGTCGAAGCTGTCGAAGAGCAAGTCGAGATGCTCGTCGCGCAGAGGAAGACTGCTGTACTGCTGACGGATCACCCACTTGGCCTCTTCGTGGCTTAGATGGCCCGATCCTTTGCTGTCAGCGCGAGTGAGAGCAGCGAGGAACCCCCGGAACGTGTACAAGCTGTCTGCTGCAAGACAGCGTTGGAGCACATCGATCACGGACGCGGCACTGGCAATCTGTGGCAACGTGCGGTCGTCTTGGGCTTCGTGGGCCGATTGAGCAAGCAAGAACGTCCAAGTGTTGGATGAAAGGTTGGGGAAGCCTTCAGTGTCTGGCGTCCGTGTGCCCTCGATCTCGGCTGCAAGGTGGTGCCGCTTGCCAGCTCCTCTAGCAGCGTGAGTGCAGACCTCGAGCTCCACACCAAAATCCGTGGGCTGCTTCGCGCCGCTCTGAGTCAGTAGAGCTTGCCCCGTCATCTTGTGCACAACTGCAATGCGGTCGCCGGCCACCACTGGCTGGCCTGCAGCGAGCAGCTTCTCGGTTCCAGCTAGATCGGCCTTGACGCACGTCCAGAGAGCACCACTGTCGGCCTCAGCACTCAGCCACACGCGCTGCTTGTACGTGATGGGACTCATGGACTGTTCCGTCTTCAAGCCTGACTTGAGGAAGAGAGGAGGTTTGAGCAGCACGCTCTTGTCGTCCGCGATTAGAGCCTCGTTGCACATGATCAGGAACGGCTCGTCGTAGCGCAATGGTTCACCGGGGGCATCAAATTTGAAGCCGTCACCTCGAGCCACCGCTGTCTTCCAGGCTTGCGGCGATATGATGCGGAACGTGTTGCGTGACACGGAAGCACTGGAAGAGATGGCGGTGACGAGGTACTCCTCTGACCCGATCGATGGGGTCTCCTCGAAGATGTTGCACGCCAGCAGCGCGTCCGACTCAAGGTGGCCAAGCGCAACGGCCTGGTTGAAGTGAATGCGTCCGTCGGGCTCGAACGAGCGAGGCGCCTTCTGGTTCAGAAACGCCGCCTTGAGCGTGTGCGTCGCCAGCAACGAGCCCTGAGCCTTGCGCAGTGTGAACTCCTTCATCCTCGCCTCCTCCAGCATCAGGTCCTCATTCCAATTGCCGATGCGCGTGCTAGGCGCGTACCGTCCAGCACCGACGAGTTGCTGCGGCGTGAACTGCATGGCGATCACAGAACCCCCGCAGAATGAAAATGGCAATGCCCTCACGCCGTCGAGGGCCGTTGGTTACCAGTCCAGCAGTCGTTGAGTGACTCTCCACCTCGCACGAAACGAAGCTCCAACGACGACTTCTTGCCAACTATGCGTGTCACCGGGATATCCGCCGTCTTGTGGATCTTGGTCGCTTTCGTCGCGCTGTCCACGAGGCCACTGCGAGCTGCTTCGAGCACGTCGACCTCCACCACCACGGCATCGACCATGACGTATCCTAGCTTGGTCGAGTGCGTGTGCAACACAACGCTCGCGTCGTCCGCAGTGGTGACAACGTCGACGACCTCTTCCTCCAGCCAGACGCAGAAGTTCGTGCTGCCTAGCTGCTTGGACGACGTATTCGCCGAGACGGGAATCCGCTGGTACTTGAACGGTCCGCTGCTGGCTGGAGTCACGTACTGGCGAGACGGATCGCCGAAAGACTACGCGTCCGGTCGGGCTGCACAACGCCTCATCAATCTCGGATACCGCTGCTCTCGAGTACAGCTCTACGACTCCACCGACCCGTACTACTGAGCTCGAGTGCCATGCAGGAACTAGGGAACGAATGGAGAGGGGAGGCGCACAACGCGTAGCAATAAACAAAAATCAAGCTTACTGGCGTAGTTACAGGTGCTTCTTCTTGTACTTGATGAAGCGCAGCAGGTTCAGGCGGGTCTCCTTCACGTGGGCCACGAGAGCGCGGTCTAGCTGCTTCTGCTCTGCCTTCAACTTGGCCTTCAGTGCGCTGGACGTGCGCTCTAGTGCGGAGAGGAAGTTGAGCGCGCAGAACGTGTTGTCGAACTCCTCGTCATCGTACACGTCAAAGATGGCGTTCAAAGTCTCAGCCACGACCTCCAGGCTCGAGTCATCCAGCCGAGACACCAGAGCTCGGCCCACAGCCTCCTTCTCAGCCGCACTGGAGCAGCGCTTGCCCACGCAGCCGATCATGCCGATAGCGTTCAGGCGAGATTCAGGAGAACGTCCCTGGGCAGCGCAGTTGAGGATGAGCTGGGCGTCCTCGGCGCTAACAGCCAGCTGACGGTTCTCAGCGGTGCTGCGACGCAGAGCAGACAGCATGGCGGCAGTCACAGCGACCTCGATGTCGTTCGCAGCGCTGCTCTCGAGCGAAAAGTCGGTCGGGGCGGCAGAAGCAGCCTCAACTTCACGGTTCAGGTTTCCGTACAGCGCGCTCAGGTTGCGGAAAATCTGGGGCACCACCTCTTCACCCAGCACCTCCCACGACACACTGAGCAAGAGGTTGTTGATGGCATTGCAGACGCGGATACGCATCTTCTCGAAGTCCTTGCCTGTTAAAAAGACGACAAAAACACAGGTTAGCAAGCTCAAGAACTAAACCTGCACTGACGAATACACAGAGACTTACCAATCGACTTCGTCGGGAGCTGCGGGATCGACACGAGTCCCTGCAGAATCGTCACGCAGAGCGGGAACACGCGGCTCGTCTCGAGCGACTTCGAGACGGGGCTGCCGTTGGCGCTGATGGCCGCGTCAGTGTCCATGTGCGACGCCGCGTACTCCTCCATGGCGTCCTCGTCATCACTAGCCCACTCCTCTTCGTCGTCGTTGTCGTCCCCACTCGCAGCGAGCTGAGCAACCAGCTCCAGCGACAACGTGAGCGTGTGCACACTGTCGCGCCAGGTGCGCACCTTGAGCTGCGCGGCCGTGATCTTCTGTTCCTCCTCGGCCGTCAACGTGTCGTCGTCCACGTTGTCGTCTCCCAGCAGCGTCTTCTGCGAGAGCTCATAGTTGTCGGATGCCTGCTGCGCCATCTGCACCACGTTCACGGCATCGTACGCCAGCGCCGCCTCCAGCACGGGCACCATGCGGGCCACGTTGTCCTCCACCTGCATAATAGCCTGCAGGTTCATGGCGATTCCGACCGCCTCCAGTCGAACCTGCAGCGACAGCTGATCCGCCGGGGCCTGAATAATCGCGCCGATGGTCTGCTGGTAAGCCGCGTTAGCGCCAATGAGCTCGTTCAGCTGTGCATTACCCTCCGAGATCAGCAGCAGCAGCTTCAACGTCTCCAGGTGCAGCGCCGCGTGGGCGCGGGCCTGCGCCGCGATCTTGAAGATGGGCGGCAGCAGCTCCCCCTGCGTCAGCTCGTTGATGGCGGCCTGGCAGCTCTCGCACAGGTTGCTGAGCAGCGCCACGGCCTGCTCCAGCAGCTGCACGGCGCGCAGGTCGCCGCTGCCGGCGAGCGCGTTGTCCGTGGCGTTCTCCGTGATGACCTTGACGAGCGGCGTGACCACGTTCTGCGTCGTCATGAGCTCGCACAGCTCCAGGCCGCCGGTCACGCTAATGTTGCGCAGCGCGCCCAGCGCGTGCTGGCGCACCATGGGCAGCGGGTCCACGACGCGCGGGATGAGCTTCTTGAGCAGGCCGGCGTCCACCATGCGCTGCAGCTTGCGGCGGCTCTTGGCCTCGGCCTCGTCGCTGCTCTCCACGTCGCCGAACATGGTGGCGATGGCCACGCACGTGGCCTCGCGCACGGCGCCCTGCAGGTCCACGAGGCCCTTGAACAGCTGCGCCTCGTCGGCCGCCATGACGCTGAAGTCCATGGCCTGCAGCTCCTCGATCTCGGCCGTGGACGGGCCCCCCGTGGGCGGCGCGCGCTTCTTGTGGCTGATGGTGCGGAGCTTCTTGGCCTTACCCATGGGAGACGGACGACGACTAGCGACAGACAGCGACGGACTTGGTCCTGCAACAGGAAGAGGAATGGCCGAATGGCTACGCACCGCTTGGTGGCCAGCCAACCAACGGGGCTTTTGCTTGTCAACCGTTAAATTGTGTAGTCCACACGATATTATGTGTGTGTGGTAGACACCAACTAGCAATGTACTCAAAAATTGGGTACTTTACCACGGATACAGTACCCAAAAAAGTGCTTCAAGGATGGTGGATCGCCAATCGATAGGACGCCACAGTGTGGACGAAGGTGCATCTTATCAAGTGGCTCGCGTCCGGTCGCCCCATTTCGCATTCGCCTCCGACAACAATGCTGCCGACCCGCGCCCTCCGCCTGTCCTCCTCCTGCTCTCTGCGCCGCTGCGCCTCGACGTCCAGCCGCAACAGCTTCGTGGACCGCCTGCGCGTCGAGCTGGCCGAGATCGAGGCCGCCGGCACGTACAAGCGCGAGCGCGTGATCGCGTCCCCGCAGGGCGCCGAGATCTCGGTGGGCGGCGACGCCGTGCTCAACTTCTGCGCCAACAACTACCTGGGCCTGAGCAACCACCCGGCGGTGGAGCAGGCGGCCGCCGACACGCTCAAGGAGCGCGGCTTCGGGCTCAGCTCCGTGCGCTTCATCTGCGGCACGCAGGACATCCACAAGCAGCTGGAGTCCGCCATCTCGGCCTTCCACGGCACGGAGGACACGATCCTGTACCCGTCGTGCTTCGACGCCAACGCCGGACTCTTCGAGGCCGTGCTCAACAAGGACGACGCCATCCTCACGGACGAGCTCAACCACGCCAGCATCATCGACGGCATCCGGCTCTGCAAGGCCGAGCGCCACCGCTTCAAGCACATGGACATGGCCGACCTCGAGCAGAAGCTCAAGGACACGCAGCACTGCCGCACGCGGCTCATCGCCACGGACGGCGTCTTCAGCATGGACGGCGACGTGGCCCCGCTGCAGGAGATCGTGGCGCTGGCCGAGAAGTACGACGCCCAGCTCTTCATCGACGAGTGCCACGCGACCGGCTTCTTCGGACCCACGGGACGCGGCAGCGACGAGTACTGCGGCATCAGCGGCAAGGTGGACGTCATCAACTCGACGCTGGGCAAGGCTCTGGGCGGCAGCACGGGCGGATACACCACCGGCCGCAAGGAGGTCGTGGACCTGCTGCGTCAGCGTTCGCGCCCGTACCTCTTCTCCAACTCGCTGGGCCCGTCGGTGGTCGGAGCCTCGCTCAAGGTCTTCGAGATGCTCACGGAGTCGTCCGAGTTCGTCGACAAGATCCGTGCCAACACACACCACTTCCGCGACCGCATGACTGCTGCCGGCTTCACGCTCAAGGGATCTCGGTGCGTTTGCTCGTGATGTGGAGGTGCTTGGTTGGTCGCGAAAATGTTTTACTGACAGGATGTTATCGTGTATTTTACTCTACAGCGACCACCCGATCGCCCCTGTGATGCTTGGCGATGCCCGTCTTGCCTCCGAGCTGGCTGACGACATGCTCAAGCGCGGCATTTACGTTATCGGCTTCAGCTACCCGGTCTGAAAACTTGCGCGAAATTTACAGTCTGTAGCGTCGTATTTCTAACGTGTCGTGCTTGCTTCTTGCAGGTCGTGCCCAAGGGCCAGGCGCGTATCCGTGTCCAGCTTTCGGCTGCTCACAGCATTGAGGACGTCGACAAGGCCGTGGACGCTTTCATCGAGTGCGGCAAGGCGCGTGGTGTCATCAACTAGAGTGCTCGAGTTAATTTGGGGTGGCAATAGTCTCGTTGCCGTCGTCGCGAGGGGCTACTTTCACGAGTGTCGGCAGGTTCTTGCTCTTGGCTAAGACATCGAGAATTGTGGTGCCATTCTGCAAGCCAATGCTGCCAGCGACACGATAGAATGGATTTAGCCGATGCCCCCGGGAATGGAGTCGAATGCAAAATAATACAGAAAAATAATGAGTTCCCTGAGCAAATTCGACCAACACCTGAACGCTTACCCACCTGGCACCCCAAATCACGAGTCCCTCTTGGTCTTTTGAATCGGTCATTAACGGGATAAGCGATTCGTCACTATTGACAAGCAGCATCCCGGCACCGCCAACGTCCTGAACAGCTCTACACGTGTGCAAGCCAATAGTTAGCTTCGCGTATCACGGATCTCAAGTGAAATCGATCCGGTTATTACCTTAGTTTTGCCCCAAACGAGCACCCACCGCGTTTGACCACCACGACTGAACGGGTAGCGAGGATCCCGAGGCCTTTGTAGTGGCACGCAGTCTCTAGCGGATATGCCGCTACAACACGGAAAGGGACTGCAGGGATTTTGCCACCAAAGAGCGCTGGCAACACCTGAAATTCGAACGACTCGGAAAAAGAGGACGAGTTACCACTTTCCGCTTTAGAATTTGCCATCGTCGACGAAGTGTTGATATACCAAAGCGTCATATTCCGACCTGCCTTCTTCACGTTCTGTGTTTAACGTAGAGAGATGAAGGTGTCAATAACGCGCTGTGGATTGTATAATATGCAGTGCCACGTACCGTTGCGATGGCCAGCTCCTGGTTAGTAAGCTTCTTTGGCTGCTCATGAGGTTTAGGGATTTGATCTGGCCGCTCTTCATAGATCCGAATCACTGTGTCATGGGAAGTAGAGAAGGTGGATCACAGTGAGAACATAAATTCCGGGACGCAAAAGTCAAGGTCACTTACGTGCTTCTTGGTGTTCCATCACGGACATGATAAGCTCTCCATCCAGTTTCGACATTCTAGAAATGCACAACATGCACGCCATTAGTTTTGGCTTGGTAACATAAGCTAAAGAGTGCTCCTTACAGAGCAACGGGGATCTCCACACGATCAGTAACAGTCGTAGGTTGGAACCTGCCTTCGTCCTTGACATTGTTCACGATCACAAGCGCCTTGCCGTTTGCAGCTTTAGCATGGTTCGCCTTTTCAATAAGCGTGCAGACTCCACGAAAAGCGAGATAGACAACACCCGCGTTCTCATTCGTAGATGCCTGAGGCGAATCTGAGAATGTGTTGCACCCCGATATTGGCGTCGCGAATGCCAGTCTCATCGGTAAAGTAGCATTGTTATCGGTGATCTCCATCTCGGGCTCTGTACTCCAAGAAGCTAAGTGCAACCGCACTTCCCATCCGCGTAACACTTCAGGGGCGTCGAAAGCTAACGTCCAGTTCATCACCATTCGTTTGATAGGTTTTTCCGCAGCTTTAGCAGCCGCACGCTCAGCAGACATTTGAACGAGGAACACGAGTTTGCGCGGAGTAGCCGAGCTGAGATACACTTGCACGACCTCTTCGGGACCCATTTTTGATGTGTCAATACCGTTCAATGCAATCAACTGGTCGCGCGGCGCAATCACATTGAGCTTCTGGGCCGGCAGCTTCGACTCCAAATGACTCACTACAGCCTTGTCCCTTGTGTTCAAGTCCCAGTTTAGCCCTATAGGGCCTATTGTCGCGAACTCGACCTCGTAGCGGAATTCCCAGCCATCTCGACGTTTTTCAGCAGCTAGGTTATGCGGAGTCATGCGTGTTCGCTCATATTCCTCCTTGTCCAGCTTTTCGAGAAGTTCTTGTTCTTTCTTGGCGAGAGCTTCAGCCACGCGGCGCTCCTGTTCAAGTCTCGCTTGAAGCTCTTTGTTGTTCGCAATCTCTCGCTCGCGAGCTTCTCGCTCTGCTTTCAACCGCGCTTTCTCTTCGAGCCAGGCTGCTATTACTTCCTCTCGCTCTGGCGTCGCAGGTTCAAACTCGAGAAATTTCGGCGACAATATCTCCACTCGCGCGAACCCGGAGAGGACATGCACCGACCCTACGGGTTTGAACAATGGCAGCACTGCTACACTCCCCACGGGGCTGTCGATAACGTCTTGGAACGACAGCACGGAGACTTCCTCTCCATCGACTCGCACCAAGCGATCAGTCGGCTCCAGCGAAGGCGGGGGTACAGTATCTTCATCAAGCACGGTATCATTCAACGCAGCAGGACAAGCCGAGGCAGTCGAGCTACAGCTTCGAACCGCTGACTCATTCACCTCCACTTCAACTTCAACATTTCCTTCCACCTCCACAACCTTCTCCTCGTCAATACTGTGCACGCGAAGCTCGTGAGTCTCTGGAATGTGCTCCAACACCACTGAGCGATTGACGACCGCTTCAAACGCTACGGGGAATCGCATCTCCCCCAACGTTCCATTCCCCTGCGTCGCAGGCTCAGGCTGCAGCTTACTCTCTTCCTCAGCACCCGCATCTGCAAGACCCCCACACGCTACCAGAGCAAGAACACCACTCAACAACCACGCCCTCCTGACCCACGCAGCCATTCTCTTGGAATCCTAAGAAGAAAATGCTTATCACACCTGCGTCCGTTCACCGAAAAACGGATCCGTATCAACAGTCAGCAGCCAGCCAGCGGAGCTGATCAACTCAACCCCGCTTCATCTTCACACGTCCTTATCATTGCTACTCCACCAGCACAACCTCATTTCCTGTTATCTTCGTTGTATACTTATTCTTTTCTTCTCTTCTCTTCTCGTCTCTTCATTGCCGCAGTTCGTGATGCTTCTCGAGTGCGTAGGGGCTCTTGGAGCCTCTGGGGAAAATGTCCGCGTACTTCTGGATGAGCGCGGCGTGGGTCTTGATAAGGTAGTCCTTTTGCTGCCGTACCACGCGGTGCGTGTCGCCCTGCGGAGTCTGCACGGCCACGAGGATGGAGTTGTCCGGCACGTGCTCGCCCGCGGCCACCACGACGCCGCTGCCGATGAGGCAGTTGCTGCCGATCACGGAGCCCTCTCGCGCCTCCGCCTTGGGCTCGAACCAGTTGCCGTCGCCCACGCGCGCACTGCGCAGCACACAGCCGCTCTCGAACAAGTTGTCGCGCCCGATGCGCATCTCGTCGGGCGCGTCATTGACCAACACGGCGCCGTCCTCCACGAAGCAGCGCTCGCCCAGCACAATGGGACCGCCCTCCGCCCGCACAGACGCGCCAGGGTGAATGGCGCAGCGGTCGCCGACCGTCACGGCGCCCTGCAGCTCCGCCTGCATGCACACCGCCGCCGTCCGTGCCGCCTGCAGCAGCTGCTGGGCCATGTTGGATACTTAGCGAAGTGATCAAATGTAATGCAGAAGGAGCTTTTCCCAAAACCAGTACCAGTCTGGGGTCCTAATCCCAGGACCAGTACCAGTCCCAAAACCAGCAGTAGTAATCCGAAGTAGAGTGGACCACTTGCATTTGGGGTTGATCGAGAATCATGAGTGCGGCAACTGTGGCTGGCTCTATAGCCCTAGCCCCATACATCATTTTGGGGCACCGCGTGCACGACAGACTACTTGAGTACATGCTACTGCGAAGGAGATGACCGGATCTCTTAGTACTGCGGTGCAGGTACGCGTAGTCGTAGCGTGCGAGGCTGGTGCAAAGGCACGGGGGCTCATCGTGCCGTCGACTGGCGTGTACCGCCGATGCCAAACGAGAAGGCGGTAAGCTTGGCGACTAGTGTTGCATGAGTTTAATGCCTGACTCGTTGCTAACATCAGAGAGCTCTGCGTGTACCATGTACTGTATCAAGACTCCAGAGATCAAGATAGCGATTCAGTGTAGCGGCCGTGCTCGGCTGAAGGTGGGAATCCACCAAGATGAAGGCTCCAGTGGTCATGACAGCGATGCTGCAGTGCAGAGTGAGGTGACTCTACGCGTCCACGCTCAGCTGTGGATGAGAACCGACCTCGATCTACGGAGACTGTGATAACCTGCACATCGTCAACTCTGACTACGTCATGAACGACACAATGTGAGATAACTGCTTCAAAGTGAGTGCCCCTGCATTGGCAGTCAAAGGTTTTTTTCATTGATCTTGCTATGAATGTATTGTATATTCGAGTGTAGATGTACCTCAGGTTTGCAAGATCTCTTGCTTGAACCATGCAGGTCCACCATGTCGAGAAGAGCTCGGGTAGGCGATGTCATTGTGGTTCGTGCTGACTTATCACGGAGTAGCAGGAAACGCGCTGGAATCTTATCAACGGTGGTCGGTGCAGTGACGCTCGTACAGACAGAGCCAAGTAACTTGAACTTGGAAGATTTTTTTTTCTTCCAAGTTCAAGAAGAGGTCGGTGCGGTGACTCTCTCGTAGGAACTTAACGAAACTTGTCTTCGGAAGCACCGAAGCTGCAAAAGCAGGAAGCTTGTCTATGGAAGCGTTAAAGTTGACGCGAGTGTTGCCTAGTAGAGTTGCGTTGAGGTACGCCGACGGTGGTCTTGGGGTGTAGAGAACAGGAGCTGCAGCAGGTCGAGGGAGGGTGAATCTTTTGCTCCAGAGGGGGGAAGTTGATGTGAAGGCCATGGTTGGAAGCATCGACCCCAACGATAAAGATAGCATCTCGTCCTCGCGTACTTGTGGCCCAAATGCAAGTGGTCCACTCTACTTCGGATTACTACTGCTGCTGGTTTTGGGACTGGTACTGGTCCTGGGATTAGGACCCCAGACTGGTACAGTCAAACCTGTTTATATGATCCTCTCTATTTGAGCCATGCCGTTTATTTGATGCAGGCTTTGTCGCTACCAAATATTTCCCTTAGTTTTTGTATGATCTCTGTTTATATGCATACAAGGTATATGAGTCACATTTTTGGGGACCAAATTAGGTCTCACCTGTTTATTTGATTCACACTGCTCACGGCCACACACTCTTCAAAGCACCACTGCTCAACACTCAACGCCTACCGCAAGCCTTCTTCGCTCGCCATGTCTCCTCGCACCTGTCTGACGCTAGAATAAAAGCTCCAAGTGCACCTAAAGCTCAAGCAGAATCCTGGCATGAACAACCCCATGCTCGCCGAGTGGATCTACGCAACTTCAAGGCCCGGGTCAGCCGTGCCACACTCGCCCGACTGCGCAACCTGCCTTCTTCCTACTTCAGCCACGTCGACCTGAGTGCGACCAAGCGGCGCCGAGTGAAATTCCCTCAGTTCGAGCGGGAACTGAGGGAATTTTTCTTTCAGAACGAAGCTAAAACGGCGATGGCGGACGACGTGCTCCTGCTGAAGGCGCATGAGCTGGCGGAGCGCTTAGGAGGAAGAGGAGGAACAGGAACCCGCAGTTCAACCTGCCATTGCTCTGAGACACTGCATGGAGCTGGCTGCATTTCTGCTGCAATGCGGAGAGCAGACTGACAGAGAACGAAGAGCTTTACAGACCGTGACCGCTTTGGTTCGAGAGACTACAGTGAAGGCAAAGCGGCAGCGAACTATGCACGATTTCTTTACGTGCACCACATAATTGTTTTAACTGAGTCCATTTTATATGAGTCATTGACAGGGCCTCATATAAACAGGTTTGTACTGGTTTTGGGAAAAATCGATGCAGAAGCATCTTGAGTTGCGCGCATGTTGCTGCAAAGAGCAAAGTGGTACGCTGTACCAAGTGGATACGATAGTAAGTCGAGCCACGAAAGCTATTGCTCATGGCGGCGCGGGTCATCGACGGCAAGGCCATCGCCAAGGCGCTGCGCGCGGCGCTCAAGGGCGACGTCGCAGCGCTCACAGCCAAGCATGGACGAGTGCGTATACCTATCGATGAAGGCACAGCAATTGTATCTCCTCTGACCGCCCCCTTCTCGCGTTCTGACAGGCGCCAGCTCTGGGGCTCATCATGGTGGGCGACCGCAAGGACTCGGCGCTGTACGTGCGCAACAAGACCTCAGCCTGCCGCCGTACGGGCATCCGCTCCGAGAACTTCCTCTTCGACGAAGGCGTCTCCCAGGTATTGATTATCCCATCCATAGTCACAGTGGACGCTGCGGCGACCGACTGCTAACTGCTGGCTCTGCCTGCCGAACAGGACACGATCGTGCAGAAGGTGGAGGAGCTGAACGAGGACCCGACCATTGACGGCATTCTGCTGCAGCTGCCGCTGCCAGGCACGCAGCTCAACGCGCAGCAGATCATCGACCGCATCCACCACGACAAGGACGTGGACGGACTGCATCCGTTCAACGCGGGCGAGCTGGCCATGCGAGGACGATACCCGTATCTCATCCCGTGCACAGCCAAAGGGATCTTGGCGCTGTTGGACGAACAGCACACCCCGCTGCGCGGGAAGACGGCGGTGATTATCGGGCGCAGCAACTTGGTGGGGAACCCCGTGAGCATGCTGCTCCAGAAGCGAGACGCGACGACGATCCTGTGCCACTCCAAGACGGTGGATCTGCCGCGCTATGTGCGTCAGGCTGACGTGGTCGTGGCGGCCTGTGGCCAACCGTACCTTGTGCGTGGAGAATGGCTGAAACCTGGCGCCACGGTGATTGATGTCGGCATCAACTTCGTGCGTGACGTGGATAACGAGTTCCATGGCGAGGCCAACGCGGACGGCTTCAAGCTCGTTGGCGACGTTAATTTCCTGGAGGCGCGTGAAGTGACTGGAGCTGTTACGCCTGTCCCGGGAGGTGTGGGCCCCATGACCATCGCCATGCTGCTGCACAACGTCGTCGAGGCATTTAAACGCCGGATGGACAATGGAAAAAAGGGCGTGCTGTGAGAGGCGCCTTTTACTTGTGACTGGAGTGCAACGAGTTTGTGTGAGGATACTTCGCGTCTATTACGTTACAATGTGACCGTAGGAGAAGCCGAGATCGAGTGCCGAGCTGCTTACTCGCCAGTCTTTTTCTTCTGACGAGCTCGTGGAAGCAGCATTTCCTGGAGGAACTGGTCGACACGCTTGTGTAATGGGACGTACGGGTTGCATACCACGTACTCGGTGAGAGCGGCGAGTGCCTCTTGGAAGTCGCTGAAGTCTGCGCGCAGCATTTCGAGCTCGGCCTCCGTGCTCAATGCTCCAGGTGTTGGTGGAGGTGACGAGGAGTTTCCGTCGTCACGCTGCAGATTCACGAGGACCTGCTTGAGCGTGTGTTCGGTCACAAAGCTCCCGATGAGCTTGCAGTCTCGAGCCATGACAATGAAAGCAGCCAGCGAAAGAGTCGAGTTCTGCTCCCGCAAAGCGTGCATCGACGCATAGTAACGAAACACGCGCTGGAGTACAGGCTTGTGCCGCTGGAAAACTTCGCGGACCTTTGGTTCGGCCACCTCGGCACGGAACAGCTCACGTTGAGATCGCAGTGCATGTGGGAGGATGTCCTGCTCCATGAGAAGGCGGAACCGTTCGTCCAGAGGAAGTGCCGGTGCTGGTGCTGCACGAGCATGGGCCCCTCTTCCTGCTGCTCGTGGCGCTGGCATCGGGGCATACTTGACCGCGGCTAAGCGCACGATAGCATCCGCAAACTGTCGGCCGGACAGCTCTGGTTCTTCTTCATCCACGGCCTCTGTTCCCGGATAAGTTGCAGTTGTCGGTGCTGCTGAGGGCCCGACTGGAGCAGAGGAAGCCTCATTCGTGCCGTTGGTAGGGGCAAAATCGAGCTGGAGTGCCGCCCTATAGACCTTCTCGGCCACTTCTTGCGTGATGTGCTTATCTCCATTGAAGCAGTCCTTGATGAACTTGTTGAATTCTGTCAAGCTCATTGCCGCAAGACTACCAGCCCCACCGCTCGCACTGTACAGCACCACAAGCAATCCAGCTTAGCGTACAAGACATTGTGCGGTTAGCAGGTGCGTGCGTACCTGTAGTGTTTGAAAATGTCGTTGAGGTCCTTGCTGTACGCTAGCAGAGCGCGGCGCACAGCAGCAGTTGAGATATCAACGTCCCGTTCTGGCACGACTGGTGCCATCGCGGAGCCAGCAACCAGCACGGGTGTTGCGCCTGAGCTTTTGCGACGCTGAAGGGAGGCAGCCGCCGACATGTGAAGCTGGCTGAAGGCGGTCTCGCTTTCATGCACCAGCAAATCGCGGATACAAGACGCATCGACTCGAGAGAATTCACGCACGCGTTCGTGGGTGCGTTCGTCGATAAGCCCCACTGGAGCGTTCGGATGTGTATCGCGAGCGCGGATGCATGACCAGGTTATCGATAGTGCCTTGTAAGCGATCTGCGAGAGTGTGCTGGAGGCTTCGTTGGATGTGACAGTGATGTGATCGAGCTCGGAATGGAGTTGCTTGAACAGCATCTCACAGGTTCGCATTTCCTTGAGCAGGTGTGCAACCATCCCGGCGTCGTAGTTGTCGTTCATGCGCTTTACTTCGAGAAGTAAGCTACGCACTCGCCTCCAAGTGGTGACGATGTTGAGGAAGTCCCCGCGCTGCTTCTCCATGTTAAGTTTGCGCACGGTGCCACTGGATTGAGGAGCAATGCCACTCAGCACAAGTTAGTTCACTGCAATGGCATTGTGCAGTTCATTGTGACTGTACGTACACTGCAGTTCCGAAGAGCATCGCGACAAAGGCGATGTTTTCGGTGCCACTCGCTGCGTGGATGCTGTCACTGGTGACGACTTGAGGCAATGATGGTTGAACGCGTTCATGGAAAGTGGCGATATTTTGAAGTCTCTGGTCGACATCTAGCTCATGCACCATCTAGCACAGATATTAGACCAAGCACAACACAACAGACGAGTTTGAGGGAAGAGTGGCAGCCTACCGTGGCGTCGAACCAGGAAGGGAAGAGACGATGGAGGAGGAAGGAAAAGCGGCGTCCATCAGCGAGGTCTGATGTGAAGTTCTTGACAGTGCGGTCCCCTGGCTTCTCCACGGAAGACGACAAGCTCAAGTGCATACGGAACCAGTACAGCAGCAGTGTGTCGATCGGCATTTGGGCCAGGTCTCGGACAGTCACGGCTCGGGCCCGCGCAGGTTTTGTAGCCGCAGCAAGTGAGGAGGACGAAGTCACTGCAGTCGAAGTGCGCCCGCCACCAGGTTTGCTCACGTGCAATGCAGTAAGACCCGAGGTTCCGTCAGCTGCGTCGGCCTTCGCTTTTAGTTCATTTTCCGTTTGGATCTATGGCACAAACTCATGTGAGAAACAATGATGAATCTTCAGATCGCTCGGTTGGGGTACTTACCATCTCGGCGAGATGTTGCAATACACTACCGTCGAGTTGGTACTCAAGGGAGTCCATGGTGTCCTTCGACATCTGAATAGCGCAGGTCTCGACCATTCGTGCCATTCCGAACATGGTCTCGAGCAACATGCGGTTGGTCCGGTCCATTCGCTCATCGTCTTGTGATAGCATGGTGTCAATACGCTCGTAGTTGACCTCTCGCCTGCGACTATGGGATGCATTGCCATCAATGCTGTCGCGCCGTCTACTCGTGCCGCTTTCACTGAAACCTTGGCGGTTGTCATCACCGCCCTCTCCACCACCGGCGAATGCAGCTGCAGCTGAAAGATTCTCCAACTGGTCGACTTGGTATGATAGCTGCTTGTTGGACTCGGTCAAGCTGTCGATGATCCTTGCCATGGACGTGACCTTCGCTTCGGCCTCCGCAATCGCGATATCCTTCCTGCTGAGAGATGCGGCTGTGACCGAGAGCATGGCTTGATAGTCTGCGCTCTCACGCTGATACGCTCGCCTCAACGCTTCAATACGCCAGACACGGAACCACGCAGTGAGATTCATCTTGCGCATGGACTGGAAAGCGTGGATTTTGAGCTGATGACAACCATGTTCGAGTACAAAAGGTGAGCCGAGCGTTCACAAGTTCAGTGAATCCGACGGTATGCAACACCTACCGCCCGAATCTGACGTTGAGTAGCCATTGCGTTGGCCCACCCGCGGAAGGTTAAAGCGAGAATTTGTCGATCCCGGCGCCAGGCCAGATGTGCCACAAGTTTGCTGACTTTCGCCGGAAGCTGCTGGCGTGTTGTGCGTGCACTTTCACGCTCCCGGACGGTTGCAACAAGCGCTTGTGTCTTGCGGCGCAGCCGTTTGAATTCCTAGAGAGCCGTACACAATGAGTTGGTGGCACTACGAAAGGAAGATGTTAAAGTTGCTGCGTACCGTGAAGTAGGGTGTGCGGTGTTCGTAGTCGACCCTGCCTCCTGAAGCCGCATGATCCTGCACTTGGGCTTGGGTAGGCGGCAAGAAGATGGAGGTCACCAGCTCCGCGTGGATTCGTTGCAAGAACGCAGTGCTCTGGCCGACAGTAGCTGCCACCGGGTCTGCATCGTTGTGCACGGTTTTGCTCGTTGCTAGCCGCGAGATGTACTTCTCCAGCAGTTGGCAGCACACTACTGTGTAAAACCGATTGGGGGCCTCGGCCCAGGACGCCATGCGCTTGGCTTCGTTGAGCTTCATCTCGCAGAAGAGCGAGATAGAAGCGAACTGCTCCTCGCCAGAGTGGATCGACCATCGACTCAGCAACAGACGTGCCAAGTCCTCGCCGCGTTCATCTGCGAGTTCATCGATTGCTGGGTGTAAGACGTGAAACTCAGCTTCGTCGTCTCGATGGTTCTTGCTTGCACCAATTGAGTCGGCCTCAGGTGCCGGCCGAGACGATGAACTACTGCTTGGGGTGACCCCCGCCATTGGTCGGAGCTTCATTGGCGGAAGTACGGGCGACTCGAGGAACTCCATCGACGCTGCTGACACTCGTGCGGGCATGACCTTACCCACACGCCCCGCTGTTGACGGCTCTAGCGATCGACGTGTTGGTCGATGCGGAAGACGCTCACTTACTGAGCCACCGTAAGCAGCATTGTTGGAGAATCGGTTGTCGGTGTCCGTGCCGGCATTGAGTAGATGCAGCTTGGGGACTACGCGCCCGCCTGTTGCTGACAAGGGCTCCATGAATGCTGGCGCGCGATAGTATCAAGTAGTAGTGGCTACTACCGTTTCGCCATTCCGCAGCATACCAATTTCGGTCTCCATGAAACGGTGTCCTTTGATCGGCGAGCTGGTGGTCAACGACAATGCTGCGCTGATCACGACGAACGAGGCAAAGTACATGCATGTTCTTGTTGTACATTCTGCACTGCAGAACCTGCAGACGAGCAATCCAAGCAGCCGACTGCAACTTGCGACTGAAGGTACTGAACACGTAGCCCACCAAGCACCCCGTCAATGCAGCGGTCGTTCCCCATAGACCAAGCAAAAGTCCGACACCTTGATGCGTGTATCTTTCGAGAATTGAAGCAACATTGACCACCACATTGCTATTCGACTTGGACTTCAACTCTACTGCTGCGCTTACCTATTCACAAAACCGCACTGTCCAATTAATCTATCTCGACTTGTTATCGCTGCTGTCGCCCATGGCGTTATAGTCACATTCGCCGTTGTGGTCGCTAGCGGTGGGGGAAGGCGCCACTGCTGATTCACTGAGCGTGGAGCTGGTCTCCATCGACGTGCTCGGCTCCGCTTCGTCGACCGAAATGGCGGTCACTGCACCAGTCGGATCCCCCGTCTTCCCCTTGATAATGTAGCAGCACGCACCAAGCTTGTGCAGCTCTGGTTTGTTCATCTCGACAGTGTCGCGCCACCCGACCAAGTTGAGCGCCAGCTGAGGCTGCCGCATGCGTAGCTGCTCGCTTTCGCGGCGGTGCTGCGACTCGAAGGCTCGTTGCCTCAGAAGTTGGAGATATCGTCTTCTGCACTTGACCCCCAAGAAGGCGAAGAACATGATGCCGACCATGCCCACGGCGATCCCAATGTACGCAATCGCGGTTTCTTCGGTACTAGAGCAGTTGCTTGTATCAATTGGCTGGACGACCAAGCACAGCGACTGGCAGACGCACGATCCGTCCTCGCCCGTGCAGATCGGGTCGGCCGCAGTGACGTCGCACGTTGCGCAGGCCGTGTCGTTGGTGCTGCAGTACGTCGTCGCCGTACCATTCGCGATCGCCTCAGTGCTCTTCGCCACGCACGACAAGCTCCCGACGTCGAACTCGCACGCCTAAACGGACAGCATTTGGTGATAGCTTTGACGTCAGACGCTGCAGGATTTCCAACGCATTGTAGCAAGGAACGCACCCCGGTTGTGACGCACAGCGAGCACATGCTCTGGACCTTGCAGGCCGAGTACTCGGAGCTGATGTGGCTGCACGTGCTCGACTCGGGAATTGTCAAGCCCAGCCGCACTGCGGACGCCTGCCGAAGGGCGACAAACACGAAGACTGCAGCGCAGAGGCCTCGTATTCTGCCCATGGCGATCTGCTGCTCTTCTGGCAAATGCCCAACTGCCCGCCGTTGCAGGGAGGTCCAAGCATCATTTTTGAGACAAAGAGAGGAGGACGGTCTCGTGTCTCTTGCATTGGAGGATATCTCTCCTCCCACTTCAACATAAGTGTATAGTCCAGAAAGAGTTGGTCTTTTTGGGACGATGCACCGGCTCAAAGCTGCAGGCAACTTCAAGCAGGATGAGGAGATGCAATGCCAGCGACGCCCTCGCGCTATCTCACTTCTGACAGCGTAACTCTGGGCTAACGGGGCTAAGTCGCTGAGTGTACGGGGATAAGCCTCCCTCTGGACGCACAATTTTGTAAGGTTTGTAAGCATGGTGTGCTCAAAACTTGACTCCAGGCAAGACGGTGACTCATGACATGTACTACGTACGAGTCGTAGCGTGAGGGTCTGTCTCGCTCTACGCTATGAACTCCTTCATAATAAAACATTTCCACCACCGCTATGTGAAGGCTTCACAGTGAAGCTAATGTTTACCGTCCGCGGCAACTTACACCTCAGAATTCGCCGCTACATGTACTGCTGACGATCAATGCAGTCAGTCAGCATCATAGCGTCGAATGACGAGCAACAAACTGAAGCAGCCAAGAGCCGGCTTGATAACTTCAACCGAGTGATGTCTTGATCAGAGATTAACGCTGTTGCACCGATGTACATGTACCAGTAGCGTGCAGCCAGCTGCAACAACACCAGCTCACTCCTAACGATTTAAGACCACAACAATCGAAGCACTTGAAATATTGCAGTGTTCCAGCGTCTTACTTTCATATTAGACTAAGCGAGTGCTCCATACACCTACCGGCACGATCAAAATCTCACCAAGGGAGATACGCCACACCAAAAACGTTTACAATAAGGGAGTTACCTCCTGCCGGCGGGCTGGTCCACGTCAATAGCCACATCAGGCTTCTCTTCATCCTCGTCCCCGCTGTCGGACCCGGCGGTGGTCGTGTTGCTCGGGTACTCCTCCCTCATGGCGAAGTATGGAGCTGTCGCTTGGAAGGGGCTGTGAAGCGACGCGACATCCGACACACCGCTCGCAATCGGTGAGCCCACTGCGCCAACACCGCCTTTCACCCCTCCCTCCGATCCACTGTCCCAGTGATCGCTGCCCTTCTTGCCGCCCTTCTTCTTGTCATCCTGCATCATCAGGTAGTAGCACGTCTCGAGCTCGACCTTGGACATCTGGGGCTTGTGCAGCTCGACGTGGTCTCGCCACGTCTCCAAGTTGAGCGCCAGCTCAGGGCGCCTCGCGCGGAGCATCTCGCGCTCTCGTCGGCGCTGCTCGCGTCTCGCCTCCATCTCCTGGCGCACGAGGCTAATGTGGTGCTCCACGCGGCGTTCCGCGCATCTGCGCTGCATGTAGAGCATCGCCATGATGCACAGCGCCCCGAACGCCACAGCCACGTACATCATGCTGAAGCTCTGGCCGCTATCGCCCGTGGTGGTGGTAGTGGAGGCAGTAGAGCTACTACTACCGCTGCAGTCGCTCGAGGAAGACGTCACGATGTCGCAGAGCGAGGGGCAGATGCACGCGCCGTCATCGCCCGTGCAAGTCGGCTTGGAGGCGCTCACGGTGCACGAAGAGCAGACGCTGTCGCTGTCGCTGCAGTAGGTCGTCACTGATGACGCGTTGGAGGCTGATGCGCACGTGCCGCTCATGAGGTTGTACTCGCAGCCCTGCAAGCGAAATAAAGGGGGAGGTTAGCGGTGAACAATAGCCTTTGGGGCCACACTCATAGAGAGATGAACGCACCGAGGTGGCGACGCAGCGGGAGCACATCGTCGAGAGCATGCATGGCGAGTAGGCGTCACTGATGCGGCTGCACCTGTCGGCGAGCGCAGGGCGCGCCGTGCACAGCAGCAGCAGCAGCAGCGAGACTGCGAGCGGGGCGATCGTCCGGAAGCGGATCATCGAGCAATTACCAAGCGCGGCGTACCAAGTCACCGGTCTCCCCTTCTGTCAAGTTGGAAAGTGGTGGATTTCTTTCCTTTTTGGCCGAGACGCATCCTCCGGCGGCATACAAACGTGACCGCACCCTGAAGGGATGCTGTACCCATCTCCGCGCGGACTTAAACGAATCAGAAGGCAGAACGGGTCGGTGACGCGCCGCATGAAAACGACGGTGGGATGCGCTAGTGTATAGTGGCATCTCGACCTGAACAGCTTTGTGGCGTAGACCTACACTATAGTGTATAAGCAATTTTATTGCGGCTTCCTAACTGTCGTTCTTGAGCGGTGACGCGCCTGTCGGACATAAATCGGACAGATTAATAATCAGAATCGTCCCGTTTGCAACATCACATAATTCAACATCAGCTGAGCAAAATGAGCTTGAAGACAGTAGATGAATGTTCTCATGCACTGCGGACTACACGAGCTCGGTCGCAGCGCACCGCCCGTCCTCGTTCTCCTGATCCGCTGCTGCTGCTGTGCTTCGGTGCGCTGTCGGCGAGAGCGGCAGGTCCGTCGCCGCCACGGCCCGCGCGACGTCGCCGGTGTCGGTGCCAGCTTCAACATGCACGCCGCCGGTCTCTGCGCTGTGCGGCTGGTGCCTGACGGAGTTCATGGGTACGAAGCACGAACGGAGCTCGAGATCGGCAAACTGCTCGTCCACGGGCTCGGCGCGCTCGTTGAGGTGGTTCCGCCAGGCGTCGAGCTTGAGGCCGCCGGGAAGGTTGCGCTTGGTCTTGTCTTTCCTGCGCCGCCACCATCGACTAATGCTGCAGCTCGACGAGCACGGACTGCCCTTGAAGATGAGGTACGTGACCAGCGGCAGGATCACGGCCACCGCGGCGATGAGGCTCGCCGAGCTCAGGCCCCCCATCGAGGAGGGCAGGCACTTGGTGGCCTGCGTCGAGAGCCGCTCACATTGGGACACGCACACACAATCGCTCGAGCCGAAGCACACCGCAGGAGCGTTGCCCCGGCGGCACGAGAAGCAGGCCGGGTCGGTGGCGCGGCAGTACTCGACCTCGCCGCTGAGGAAGTATGAAATGCTGGAGGTATCCGCGTCCAAGATGACCGAACTCGAGCTCGACACGCACTGGCCGGTTGAAACCTCGACGGCACAGCCCGTGCGGGCGAGGCATCCCTTGCACGACACCGGGTACCAGCAGTCGTTGGAGTACTCGTCCTGGCCGCAGGTGTCGGTCATGTTGGTTGTGCTCACTTCGGAGACATCTCCCACCACGGACGCAGAGGAAGCCGAGCTCGACTGCGCATGGACGTCGGGAAGCAGCAGAAGCAGCGCACTAGGCGCCAGCACGTGGAGTGTTGAAGTAGCCATCTCCGTGGTGAGAGCAAACAGCGACACGGTGAAGCGGGCGCGGACTCGACGATGAAGCGGGCAACAAATCGGCGGCAGTGCATCACTCGGAATGCTCTGCAACGTAAATAGCTCGCGTGATCCGCTAAACATGGCTCCGCAGTCGGCGACATGAAAATGACACTGAAGGCCGAAATAGACGGGTATCGCTTATCTTTTGAGGAAGCTACACAAACATGGTACAGTACCCTGCCAACTAACGCTAGGCTACAGGTAGCACGTTCGCTTCATACACCTCGTTGAGCAGCCTCTTACGGGTCATGGAGCTTGGCAAGGCGCTTGATGGCCTCCTCAATCGCCTCATCGGTCTTACAATAGGCAAAGCGGGCCCACTGGCTACCCTCAGCCTTGTTCTCGGGGCAGAAGAACGCAGTGTTCGGGATCGCCGTCACACCCTTGGTGATAGTGAGCCAACGGCAGAACGCCCAGTCGTATGACATGCCGGGCTCGATGAAGCTCTCGGGAACCTTCACGACTGAAATGTCCGAGTACAGGAAGATACCGCCACCCGGCGTGATAGGGATGATGCCCACGTCCACCAGCGCACGGCTAAGACGGTCGCGCTTCTGCTTGTACTGGTCAGCGACGAAGGCGTAGAAGGTCGGGAATCCCTGGTACGGCTTCTCCGCCTGCTCCAGCATGTTGGCGACGGCCTCCTGGAAGGGTGTTGACACGCTGAACTGAATCCAGTTGTTGGCGAGGTAGATGCCCTTGATCAGATTGCTCGGTCCAATGGCCCAACCGACCTTCCAACCCGTGACGGAGAACGTCTTGCCGGCGCTCGATACCGTGAGCGTGCGCTCCCACATGCCCTCGATGTTGGCGACCCGCACGTGCTCGTTGCCATCGAACAAAATGTGCTCGTACACTTCGTCCGAGATGACGATGACACGCGGGTGCTGGCGCACGTACTTGGCAATGAGCTCGAGCTCCTCCTTCGTGAACACCTTGCCCGTCGGGTTGTGCGGGTTGTTCAGCAGCACCGCCCGCGTCTTGGACGAGAAGGCCGCGGCCAGCGTCGGCTCGTCGATGTAGAACTCCTTGGCTCCAGTACGCTCGCATTGGCGCACGTGCAGCGGCACGTAGCGGCACACGCCACCGGCCATCTGCACCTGGGCCGTGTAGATGTCGAAGGCCGGCTCGAACACGACGACCTCGTCCCCGGGCTGCACGAAGGCGTTGACTGCGGCGTAGATGGTCTCGGTGGCGCCCACACCAACGGCGATCTCATTAGTCCAGTTGATCTCGCGGTTCAGCTCCTTGGAGTACTTCTTGGCCAGCACCTCGACGAGCTTCTTGTGGCCCTGCGGGCGCGCGTACTGGTTGAAATCGGCGTCTAGCGCGTCCTTGGCCGCCTGCTTGACGAAGTCCTCGCAGCGCCAGTCCGGGAAGCCCTGCCCCAGGTTCACGGCCTTGTGCTCCAGGGCCAGCGGAGTGAACTCGTGCCAGACCGTGGGCTGGTCGAAGCCGTCCAGGCGCATGGCGAGCTGCTCCGCCATGGTGCTCGCAAGATGAAGATTGATGGCCCAAACGAGCGGCCAGGCTGCAGTGTTAAACGAAGTGACCAATCAGAGACCGCGGCGCAGCTTACGAGCCACAAGCCAAGGTATCCCCGTTGGCGCAGCCCCGCATCATTGAGGTGGATTGGAAGAGTAAAAGAGTAAGTTCTCAATGCAATGCATACAGTATTTGTGCGGTGAAGTCGAGGTCGACGACCCGGAGATCCTGGACCAGGAGAGATTTCAGTCGCGGGTCATGTGACCACTACAGCAGAGCTCCCACCACATGAAACTTCGGCTGGTCGGAACGAGCTTGCTGAAGCGAAAGTGACGAACCAGGCGAATGCTGGCATCGGAACACTGCGCTGTTACTTGGGTGGGCGGCGAAAGAACTGCACGAATACTGCCAAGCTGAGGGTGACGATTTTTCAGCGTGTTTTGAGAATTCCAGTCAAAATGCACATCACAATCATTTGATCGTCATCACCAGCGTCTTGAAGACCTCCTGGGCCTGCATCACTTCTTCGCGCACGCTTTGCTGACGCACAAGTCCATTTGCCACGTTCAAGACACGCACCGACAACCTCCAGCATTGCTTTACCCATGGCCGCTGCTTCCAAGCCTACCAACAACATGAAGTACCGCTTCCTGGGCAACTCCGGACTGCTCGTGTCCAAGTTCGGCTTCGGCAGCTTCGTGACGTTCGACATGCAAATGGACTTTGAAAAGTCCTACGCCGTCTTCGAGCGCGCCTTCAAGAGCGGCGTCAACTTCTTCGACTCCGCCGAGACGTACGCGGACGGCGAGGCTGAAAAGTTCATCGGCAAGATCGTCAAGACGGGAGTCGATCGCGGGGTCTGGAGCCGCGAGGACCTGGTGCTCACCACCAAGCTCTTCTTCGGCACCAAATTGGCGCACGGCGGCGGTGGCCCGAACGATACGGGACTCAGCCGTAAGCACATCATCGAAGGCATGAAGGGCTCGCTCAAGCGATTCGACCTCGACTACGTGGACGTTTTGTTTTGCCATCGTCAGGACCCGTACACGCCCATGGAGGAGATTGTGCGCGGCATGAACTACGTCATCGAGCAAGGTTGGGCGTTCTACTGGGGCGCCAGTGAGTGGACGGGGGCTGAGATTATTGAGGCCTGTGAGGTGGCAGACCGCTTGGGCCTCATTCGCCCGGTACGTTAGACTTCTTGCTTTCCGTGCATGGACTTTGAGCACTCTAACATTTATTGCCACTGCAGATTTGCGACCAGACCCGTTACAACATCCTCGACCGCTCTCGCGTGGACTACGACTTCGTGAATCTGTACAAGGTATGCGTCGCTTGTGAATAATTTCTTCGTTTCTGGCGATTGCATAACTCATTGCTTTTCACTTCTACAGAAATACAAGTACGGCGTGACGGCTGTTTCGGCGCTGTCCGCGGGAGTTCTTACTGGCAAATACAAGAATGGAATTCCCGAGGTACGAGTTGTAGGTTATAACGTTATCTTGTTACTGCTCGAAAATCTAATGCGCGTGTATGGTGGCAACCCTTTTGATTTGTACCGTAAGGCTCCCGTATGTCGGTACCCGGGTTCAACAAGGTCCTTGCGAATGGTCTGGAGGAGAAAACGGCCAAGGCTCTTCAGCTCGAGGAAGTTGCCAAAGAAGTTGGCTGCACGCTGCCACAGCTGGCCATCGCTTGGTGCGTCGCCAACCCCAACGTGTCGACTGTGCTGCTCGGCGCGTCGAGGATCGAGCAGCTCGAGGAGAACCTCAAGGCACTGGAGTTCGAGGACAAGGTCACGCCCGCCATCCGTGCCATGATCGACGCGATCGCTGAATTCAAACCCGAGCTGACCAAGGTCCAAGACAACGTGCACCAGATCCGTGGCAAGTGGCAGTAAGGAACAACAACAAAAAAACGTTAGCAACAGCAACGAAGTAAACCAAAATGGCTACGTTTTTCTAACCATCCGTCGAAATCGTTTCTATTTCTATTTCTAAACGCCACCCGTTTCTTAGAAATCGCTGGTCTCCATTAGCCAGCCAGCCAGTCAACCGAGTCGACTTCAGCCTGTCATGCGGTTCCACGACTTCCAGCCGGCGCTGTGCCCCGAGATCCTGGCGGAGACCGATGCGCTGGGCTTCGAGCACATGACGCCCGTGCAGGCGGCCACGCTGCCGCTGTTCCTGTCCAACAAGGACGTGTGCGTGGACGCGTGCACGGGCAGCGGCAAGACGCTGGCCTTCGTGCTGCCCATTGTGCAGCTGCTCAAGACCAAGCTGGCGGACGGCAGCATCACGGCGCCGCGCCACGCCGACGTCACCAAGCTCGTGGCCATGGTCATCTCGCCCACGCGCGAGCTGGCGCGCCAGATCTTCGAGTGCGCCGAGAAGTTCGTGGCCCACGCGCTGCCCAGCGTGCAGCTGCTGCTGTTCGTGGGCGGCACCAGCGTGGACGAGGACCTGTCGCTGATCCGTGGGGCCGTGGGCAAGTGCTCCGTGGTCATCGGCACGCCTGGCCGAACCGAGGACCTGCTGAACCGCTGCGTCGGCTCCAGCGTCGAGACGCGCGAGTTCGAGATGCTCATCCTGGACGAGGCCGACACGCTGCTGGACATGGGCTTCGAAGTGAGTCTGAACAAGATCCTGGAGCACCTGCCCAAGCAGAGACGCACGGGACTGTTCTCAGCCACGCAGACGCAGGAGGTGAAGGCGCTGGCGCGTGCGGGTCTGCGAAACCCGGCGACGATCTCGGTCCAGGTGGCCAACAACACGCAGGTGACGCCGTCCACGCTGCAGAACTACTACTGCCTTGTGGGCCACGACCAGCGACTGTCGGCGCTGCACAACTTTGTCCACTCTAAGAAGGGCGAGAAGCTCATTGTGTTTTTCTCGACGTGCGGATCCGTGGATTTCTTCGCGCGCGTGTTGGAGGAGCTGTTCAAGGGAACCAAGGACATGCCCGTTGTGGCTCTGCACGGCAAAATGCCGCAGAAGAAGCGCACGACGAACTATGATCTCTTCTCGTCGCTCAAGTCGGGACTGCTCGTGTGCACGGACGTTGTTGCACGCGGTATTGATCTGCCGGACGTCGACTGGATCGTGCAGTATGACCCGCCGCAGGACCCGAACTTCTTCGTGCATCGTGTGGGCCGTACGGCGCGTGCTGGACGCTCTGGGTGCGCGTTGTCGTTCCTGTCTTCGAACGAGGATGCCTACGTGAACTTCCTGAAGATCCGAAAGGTGCCATGCGAAGAGATGACGCTCCCGCTCGACACTATGGAAGACGTGCTGCCCAAGGTGAAGTCGTTCATTTTGGAAGACCGTGACCTGCTAGAGAAGGGCACCAAGGCCTTCATGGCATTCGTGCGGTCTTACAAAGAGCACCAGTGCCAGTTCATTTTCCGATTCAAGGAGCTTGATCTGGGTGCCGTGGCGCGCGGCTTTTGCCTTCTTCAGCTGCCGAAGATTAATGAACTGCGTAACGTCCGCATCAACTTCGAGAAGACTGACATCAAGACGACGGACATCAAGTTCAAGGATAAGGCTCGCGAAAAGGAGCGTCAGAAGAAGCTGGCTGCCATCGCGAAGGAGAATGAAGAACGTGAAAAGAAGAACGCCGAGATGCGTGAGAAGAAGCGCAAGCGTCCGCTGGAAGAGGAGAACCAGAAGCACCCGCGTCGTCGTGAGAAGAAGAAGGGTCTGCACCAGCAGATTGTCGAAGAATGGGACGAGCTGGCCGAGGAGGAGCAGCTATACAAGAAATTGAAGAAGGGCAAGATCACGGAGGAGGAGTACGAGATGGCACTGCTCGGTAAGGCGGACGATTCGGACGATGATGGCGATTCTGACGGCGAAGGCAAGAAGAAGCCGAAGTGGCAGCGTGCGGAAGAAAAGCTCAAGGAGCGGTTCAAGAAGAAGGAGCAGGTGGTGAAGAAAACGGCGGAGCAGAAGCGCGAGGCTGCCAAACGTGAGGAGCGTATTCGCAAGCGCAAGAAAGCACAACACGTCCAACGTGCACAGCAAAGAGCCCAGCGTCGTGCCCGGCGCTAAGTTTTCTGTGCGTTGGCTTCGCTCCATGAGCAGGCTCACACTGATTCCGAGATAGAGAAATATACTATTCATTCGTTTCCACTTCAGTTTCCATGTCTTTGCCTTGAGCTACGCGGCAAATTGTGGGAGTTCCCAGAAAGTGGCTCCTGTGCGCGTGTTGAACACGTACGTCATGCCGCTGGTTGGATCAACCGCTTGGGCATACACAGAGCGTGCGAGCGCCCGTACTCCTTCTCGTGCCTTTCGACAGCGATACATGCCTTGGAGTCGGGTAGCAGCGGCATGCTCACTAAGTACACGTCGTGGTTTCTGGCGCAACGTTATCGCACCAACTCGTAGTTGTTGAAGTGCCCAAGTAGCGCACCGAGTGAGTTCGTTGTTGAAGTCACGTTCGTCTCGACTCGAGATACTTTCAACGATGCTCATTATCGACGGCTTGTCCACCGACAAAAGTGCTGCTCTCCATGTCGCTGGAATAACAAGGAGTTAGCATGTGGCGGACTTCGTCGTTACGTGAGATTCTACGGCGTACCATTAGATCCTGCAAGCCGCCCGAACAAAATGCAGCCTTGTTGCTGGAGGTGCATGTCCTTCTTGAATTTTAGCATCGCGTTTCGAACGGCGATTACAACTGATAGATCGGATGGTACCAGTGGTTGCAATCCCCCATTCGGCCCTCGGGCTGCTGAAGTGCCTAGCAATTGTACGCACAATCAGCGTACTGAAGAAATGAACAGCAATATAAACCTGCAATTTTACCTTTCATTGCCATCGTGGCTAGAATTTCAGCGGCGTATCGCTGCATGGCACCGGTGTTCTTGTGTTTTTCCATGAGTTTTGCAATGCCCTTTGCCCCCTCTCGTAGTGCAGCAAGCCGAATTGTTTCGTGCTGATCCATGGTAGATGTAGCGGATCGTGTACGATAACCTGAAGAAGAGGCGGAAAATGGCCCCCAGCCACCGGCAGTGCGTGCTCGAGCCCGGAAGCAATATGCAGTGTCGGTTGACAGTCCGTAAACTGTGACGGTCGTGGAAGGAATAGCAGCATTCCTCACAACTTCTTCGTAGCTCAATACTTGGAAAGCAGCAGCTCTCTTCCATTCACTTGCTTCGCCCGCTTCATCTGCACACGCTCGCCCATGACCGCGACGCTGAATATGGTATCCGAGCACCGTCGGAAGCTCTGTGCTTGAGCTTGGCACGACGTAGTTCCACTTTAAAGTGATGCTGTTTAGACTGGATGAGACGAATTCAGGAGACGTTGGTGATATAGTTGGTGGCTCTACATATCAACAATAGTGACGGATATCTAAGTCCAGCAATTAGCATGTCCGGGAGTTATCTTATACGCACCTGGTATTTCTCCTAGTCCAAAATCGATTGCGTTCTCGGCGCCCAAAACACCAGGTGTCTGAGTAATATCTTGGAATTCAGCGGCGTGCTCATATCTCGTTCGAACTTGACTCTTGTACTCGGTATAGACCTGCGTATTGTGCTTTGCGGCATCATCGCGTATCGAACTGCAAACATACTCGAGCACTTCTTTCGCAAACAGCGGATGCCGAGGGCCTTGATCAAAACCATTCTCTTCATCCAGCTTTGGCGTTATTGCTGCCCCACGAAACGCGTCACGAAATCGAAGCAAAAAGTTGCTGACGCGTTCCTCGTTGGCTCGGACCGGGACTTCCTTCTTTACATCGCAGGACTCCATCAATATAAGATTGGGTAACTTCGGGTTTGATCGTACCGCGTCCTCATTGAGCTCCTCGTTGGAAGGCAATCGACTGCCTCGCTCCAGCAATGTCTGAAGACGAAGTTGCACAAGTTGCTTGTAGAACTGTGAGAAAAACTGTTCATGTACGCGGTGACGAATCGTCTCAGCGTCGTCGACGATTTTGTCTTTTGGTTCTTGGGTTTGGCACAATTCTAGCGCAATAAATTTGTTCTTGCATGGGATATCTACGAACATTCGTTGTTACGAAGGCGATAATTTGATGATTTCTATTGACAATATGTGCTTACCGTGGATCATTTGAGCAAGTTCGCGTTCGTGTATGGCCGTGAGCACAAGTTCCTCTTCAGAAGATAGCCTCGTCTCACTAAATAACACGTAAGATCCCTCGTTGGTACCACGGGTAACTCGAGCTCCATGGGTCTGGAGAGCATTGAACACACCACGTGAGCTGAAGCAAAATATGAAGAACATCTTTTACGTCGACCTACCGACAGGCACATGAAAAACGACGAGTTCGGTTCCTCGGAGCATATCTTCTTCAGTTCTTTCATGGTATCCTGGAACTCAATCACTGAGGGATTCAACAGAAGTCTTGAGCCCCTGCGTGAAAATCGATTAAAGTGCTGATCAACGAGACTGTCGAACAGTGACATCGCCACATCTTTGGATCTCTCTGATAGCATCGGGAGGTTTTTGAAGCTGTAAGATACAGCCACTAATCCAAACGATTGCTTAGGTAAACGTGCATTTCGTTGGTCATCCGCACGCTTCAACTCGATGGATGGTAAACTTGGAGATTGCTGCGATTCCAATTTCAATACTGAAGCATTTACATTGTACTCGAGAGTTGTCAGAGGAGCTGCACAAGTCATTATTACTTTTTAAGCACGTTCACCTTTGGCCTCGGGAGAAGCTTGTCGAAGCTTCTGCCGTCTTTGGAGAAACAGCGCTAGCTGTTTCTTATACTCTTCACTTTCCTGGCTGGCTTTAGCTTCCAACACTCCCCGAACTTGCTCGTCATTTTGCATCCCCGACGCGCTTCCGGTCGACCAGTCGCTAGGATCGAACGGGCGGCCTCGCATTTGGACGCTTACCGCAACGGGAACGTCCTACTTTTATCAACTCACTTACCGGTGCCAAATGAACATCAAATGGCTCAACCGCAACTACACCTTCGCCTACTGCTCCCGGGTAGCGCAGCAAGGTTTCGACCACTTTACCACATAGAGCGTGCTTCGTCGCCACAGCTTTTATGTAGGTTCGTGCTCGGTTGGGGTGCTCACCTCTAAGTGTTTGAACCAGCTGAGGGAAGAAATCATCCTCTTGATTTCGGAACTTCTCTGTGTATTCCTTTTGAACCTTTTGCAGGAACTCGAGAATTACTTCGGTTCTGACAGACTCCGGAACAAATCTCATCCATACTTCGCGCTTTCTTCGGCTCTTGGGGCTGGGCCCACCTTTTGACCATTTTTTAGGAGCTCCACTTTGCTCTGCCTAACGATAGAAAAAAGCACAACTGAGGTTCCTCGAATACAAAAACATAGCAGGCATAGTAACATACCTCCAGGCGCTGGTTTTCGTACTCTTCAATAGCGGTATCCACGTAAACAGTCTCCAGATCGATCCATGCTTTCTCAACAATGAGAAACTTGAGCATTCGGACGGCTTGCCTTTTCCGCCAAAGGCCTTGCACCCGCTTCACTCGACGCACGAACATCCGTAGCCCTTTAAATACGCGAAAGCTTACACTTCTCACAGCTACACTTTTCTGGAGCCACTCGATTAGCAAATGTGCCGCGCGCGAGTTTGTGCGTTTGATTGTCCGATGCTGCTTCCAGATTCGGACAGTGCGCGAGAGATGACTTTCGAGACGGCAACGACTCCAGTGGAGCACCAGCAAATTCAGCATTTTCTGGGTAAATGCACCCAGCATCACAATCGGCTGCATATTCTGCGCCTCACACATTAGTTGTTCGCGTATGCGCTTCTGCAGACGCTGTTGGGCGCGAAATTCGGAAGATGCTTCTATCACTCTGCGCTCATAGTTTTCATCCTCCTGCACCTTTCTGCTTTTGTTTTCTACCAAGCGGCTTTCGTGAGTGTTAGCCCACAGCTGATGTCTCTCTTCGAGTAACTGTTGGCATGGCGAAAAAATGTTAGCTCACCATTCCGAGTCAATAGTACATCATCACAACTCTTTCACCTCGCACCATTTTCTTAAAAGCGGCTTCCATGTTGAAACCCATCGGAGTGGATGCCCCACCAGCCAGCACTGTTTGGTGGTAGTACGCCCGCATTCGTTCGTAGCCCTTGATTGTCTCCCAAAAGGCAGTGCGATCATCATCGGTAATGGGCAGCAACCGCACCCTTTGCTTCATTTTCTTTAACTGTCCATCCGCCGACGCAGCAGTCGAACTAGTTTCGACCGGCACGGTACCGCGTGGTTGGCCGTCCAAGGATGGGACGTCAAAGACGCTCGAAGTCTGCTGGTTCGGGGACACCGGTTGCTGCCCTACTTTGCGAAGGCGAGCCAAATGTCTCTCTAAGGACACCAGCATTTGCTTTTTTGATCTCTCCACTCCTTCTTGCTCTTCAGTGTTAACCACGACATCTTTGTTCCCCTTCAACAACTCCTTGTGCTTGGCAAAGTAGATCTCCTTTGACGTCGTCATGAGCGGCGCCAAGTACACTGCGCACAAGCGTAATATGTTACTTAGCGACCTCTGTAATTGTGCACGCAGCTTGTTGCGCGCACCTAGGCGAGTCTCCTCCTTATCGACGACTAGCGCTCCAGCCGGTGGTGGATACTGGGGCAAGATCGGGAGCAGCGGGCGTCGCGTCGACGGCGACTGCGTCAGCGGCAGCGACGCTTTCTCAGTGGTATCGTCCTCCTTTGCATCAGCCTCCACGCCCGCCACTCCCACCACTATCGTCGCCGTGTCCATTTTGGCGCCGCGGTGCAGTGAGTTGCCCATCGACCACTTAAGTTGAAGTTCTATTTTCAGCGAATCAGACTGAAAGGTCGCGTCGATCAAGCTGCTACAGTCGCTATTGATAGCGCTTGAAACCAAGACCAAAGATAGCTTGGCGTGGAGCTGGAGCTCTTCCCGTCCCCGCGTCCTCTGACAAGACGGAGAGGCAATCGCGGCCCTAACTGCTACTTGCGACGCGCAGTCCAGCTAAGTTCTGCTAAGGTGCTGTTGCCCCAGTCTCCAGCCAGCAGGACGCGACCAGAGGGAGCTACGACGCCTGCCAGCGCGCTCGAGCCGACGACCGCGCGCTTTATTTCCTAGATCGTCGATACAAGGACTCGAGAGGCGGCCGTCACCTCCTGCTGTTGACCAAGTGGGCCACTTCCAGACACAGAGACACCACCACCACCGCCACCCCATAGAGCTATGCCGTCCGACACACCGCTCCACAAGGCAGCGCACAATGGCGACAAGGGCGCGTGCCTGCAGATTCTGGAAGAAAAGTCCGTAGACGTCAACGCACCCGGCGCAGGAGACCGACGGGCGCTCCACCGCGCGGCAGGAGGCAATCACGCCGAGTTGTGTACACTGCTGTTGGACAGAGGCGCAGAAATCGACGGGGTACGCCCGAGTTTTGGTTGCGTTGAGGCATTGGTTGCAGTACATTGATGTGAAGGTGTGTGTTTGTCCGTCATTTTGTTGCTGTGGCTTGGCAGGCGGATAAAAGCGGTCGAACGGCGCTGCATTGGGCCTCCATCAGCGGCCATAAAGAGGCCACGTTGGTCTTGCTGCAGAAGGGTGCAAACATTAATGCAGAGACGACAACGGGGATGACGGCACTCCACGGCGCAGCCGAGGGCGGCAAAGTGGAAATAGTTAGGCTGCTGATGGAAAACAAGGCGGATTCGTTCAAGAAAGACGCAAACGGGAAGTTGCCCTTCGACTACGCCATGGACGGCAAGCATAAGGCTGTAGTAAAAGTGCTCAAGGATATGGGAGACGCGGCCGCGCAGAGTGCATCCTGTGTTATTCAATAGCCGTTCGACCGCCATACAACGCAACGAGGAGTCTTGCCGCCAACGAATTGTTATTTGACCCCATAATACAAATATGAAGAGCTTCATCCAAGAAATGTATTGCTAAGAAATAAACGCAGGGCAAGTGCACCCGCAGTCTACAATAGATGACAAGCAACAAACGGCTTTACACCATCCTCTCCCTCTCCGACTTACCAGTCGTTCTTGTGGTAGAGCTTGCCCTTAATGCTCAACTTGGCCGAGTTGCGCGACCGCCGCTTACCACCTGCCTTTTGACGTGCCTGTCGGTCGCGCTGCACCCGCTGCTTGATGATCTCGTTCTCAACGGCGAACGCATCCTGCTCCTCTTCACCTTCGTCATCGTTGTCATCACCAGACTCACCACCCTCGCCATCCAGAGTCGTAGCTTCAACTCCCTGGACAAGATCGGGAACCTGCTCGTTTTCGGCGTCTTCCTCCTCGCCCTCGCCTTCCTCTTCGCTGTCATCCTCGTCGCTGTCACTGTCGTCAACAACCTGGTGGGCTGAGAAAATCGAGAGCTGCAAATGCAAGAAGAAACAAAGCCACACTCGTCAGCTCGGTCCGCAGCCCACAATGATGCGTTATCAAGTTTCTTACGTCGTGCACTTGTTCGCCGAACTCCTTTCCGTAGCCACTAGCCTCCACATCTTCATCCAGACGGACGTTCTCGTCCGCCACAATGTCCTTCAGCTTCGGGACACGCTGGAAAAGTCAAATACAAAATTATGGTCAGCATTGCATCATTTCAGCAATAACAACGTCAAGCTTGACTGCTTCGATCACAACTTACATCAGGGGTGTAGGCACCGGCTTGGAGTCGTGAAAAAAACTTCACCAGCCCGTGAACATCACGATCGAACAGCCTATAAAAATGACAAAATGTCAGCAATGCGTCACCAAGAGACATACAAACCGAAAGTGCACTCACTCGGAAGCGTTCGGGTGCGATGTCGAAATCATCTGCGGGAAATCGATCATGGTGATCTTGCCATCTTCTCCGATCATGATGTTGAACTCGTTGAAGTCACAGTGCACCAGTCCATACTCCGCCAGTCGCACAACGATCGACATGGCCGTGTCGTACGCGTCCTTGGAGTTGGCCAGACGACGCACTTGGTTTAGCGTGTAGCCCTCCACGAGGCTCATGCAGATAGCGTGGCGGTTGCAGTCAATGGGCGTCGGCGTCGGGAAGTCGCGGTCGTACAGCGCCTATATAATAAAACAGCAGTGAGCTACAGGACCAACGAACCCCCAACACGTTGAATTCTCCATCGCCTTACCTTCAGGAAGGCGTACTCCTTCATGGCCGAGAGGCGCGACATGTAGAACCAACTGGCTGACTTGCGGTTCTTGAGGTAGTCACGCTTGGACTTAACTGCGCGGAACGACGTACGTCCAAGGCGGTGGAACTTGATGGCGACCTCCGTGCCGTCCTCCTGCGTGGCCAAGTAGATGTCCGACTCCTTGCCGACGCCGATTTGGCGTCCCAGTCCGACGATGTGGCCGCGCTGCAGGAACACGCGCAGCGCCAGGTAGTCGTATCCGTTGTACGTGAGGCGGAAGCCATCGTACGCGTTGCCGTCGTGCGCAATGAGCTTGTTGCGCAGCAGGTGCGACAGGATTTTCTGCACGCCGCCGTGGCGCAGCTTGGCGATGCTGGCGATGAGCTCCACGGGCACCACCTCGTGATTCTTCATGCCCATCTCGATGGCCGTCAGCACGCGGAAGTGCTCCTTAGTCAGGTAGCGCATGGCGGTCACGTCGAGCTTCATGGTGGCCGGCTAAGTCTTCTGCACTCGCTGTCACTGGTGATATTGCCGAGGCCAGTCAAATGTGGAGACCGACCGTCAGCAACGAAAAGTTAAGAACGTGCGATATAGCAGATGACGCGATCAAATTGCAGTTACTGGTAGAAAACGAATCTTGATTTTTGTATGGTCAAAACACACAAAAGTTGCTCCGATGGCGGCGCCGGTGCGGTTCGCGTTGAAGCCGTCGAAGAAGCGACGCTGCCAGGACGCCGCTGAGAGCGTGAAGGTCTTACCAGCGCCAGTATGCGGTGTGTTTTCCAGTGTGGAAGCTCTGCGAGAGGAAGCACCAGACGCCTCTCCTTCCAGCCGAGTGAAGCGCCGAGTGGAGCTGCTCGAGGACGTTCAAGCCAAGGTGAAGCGTCTGAAGGACGAGGGCAACACGCTGGCGGAAGCTGGCAGGTTCCGGGCGGCCATGGACAGGTGGCAAGAAGCTCTGGGCGTGGACCCGAGCAGTGCGGCATTGTACGAGCTCCTGGCGCAGGCCTCCATGGCGGTGTTCGAGGACTTCCACGCCGTCCAGTTCGCGCGCAAAGCGACCGAGTTGGCGCCGACATGGAGCGACGGATTTCTCACATTGGCACGCTGCCAACTAAATTTCGGGGAGCTGAAACTGGCGCTGGAGGCTCTTCAGGAGGTTGGAGCGCTGTTCGTTTATTGACGTACAAACGCAATCCTTATTGTTTATTTGCTCCTATGTTGTGGACCAGGCTGTAAGACTTAACGATGGAGTGGAGACGGAAGAAATGGCGTCGGATCGCCAGGATATTGAGGACCTGCTTGTTAAACAGAAGCAAGTGATGCGCAAACGTGATGAGGAAGCAGCGCGCGAAGTGGAAGCGGATAAGTTGCAGGTGATCTCTTGCATGAAGCACCTGAGCTTTCGTGCTAAGACCGTCAATATCAGTAACGGAGAAATATTTTAGAAGGAAAAATGTGGAGCTATCATCTTTGCCTAGGAGGTGAAGGTCTACTGGACCCAGTGGCAGTCTGCCACCGCCGAGCAGCAAAAGCAGGGATCTATACTATAGCGACTAAACTTACAAATACCACCGGCGTCACCCAACGCCGATCTTCCCTGCCTCCGCATCCGTCTTGACGTCTACCAGGCGGCGATGAAACCCCATATATACATAAGAATATATACACTTGAGCAAGCGTTCACAAGGAGACACGCGATCACTTCCGTTGGTGAGAAGAGGAACTCGCGAAACTATGCTAGGCTTGACTTCGCTCTGTCAGTTTCCGCGCGATACTTTTTGCTCGATCATCTTCGTGGGGGTCTGGAAACTGACGTATGCAAGCTCGCCGTTTACGAGCAGAGCTTGCTGCCTTCAATTGTGTACGACGAAGGCTCGCCGTGGGCGGGGTCGTAGGACGCGTAGTCTTCCTGCTGTTCCGTGATAAAGTGCATGTACGACCGCTTGCGGGACCCACTGCGCTCAGCGTCTGGCTGTGCAGCAGGCTGTGATGCGTAGCAGTCGTAGGGCTCATAGTCCCCGTTGTTGGCGTCCAGCTTGGGCTCGTGTCTTGTGTCGAAAAGCGAGTCGATCTTCTGGCTCATGAGGAAGCACAAGGTTGTTGCTGCGGCAGCGATGTACTCTTGGTCCACCGGGTCGCAGTTGCCGTGCTCCAACCGCCGCACTTTCTTCCTGGGAGTCTTGCGGGGGCTATCATTGTTGGCGCCGTGTTCTGGTGTAGATGGTGCTGTGTTGCTGCCATCCACCGAGCCTGCAGCTGCTGCAGCAGTAGCTGTACTAGGTTGCTCGGCAGCAAGCGTGGTCATTTCTGCAGTCTTGGCGCCTTGCTTCTTTTCAGCTTTGAGCTTGGCCACCTTGAGCAGGTACTTTTGTGCATGAGTGCGCACTTGTGTGACTGACCGTGTGCGAACCACTTGCTGCACGCGCTTCCACTTGTGTCCGTGGATGCGGAATCCCTCGAGGAAGCGTTCGTGCTCGTCAGCCGTCCAGCGGCCGCCGCGGATCGACTGAGTGGCAGCGCCACCGCTTCGGGTGCTGGCTGGTGTGTTTTCTGCTTCTTGTTCCGCCTCTTCCTCATCTGCCGGTGCCGGAGCAATTCGTCTCGAGTTGGGCGAGGGCGATGTCTGTCGAGCTGGAGACGAGTCGGCGCTGCGCTGCTGCTGCTGTTGCTGGAGCTGCTGGCGAGTAGCGACGTACTGGTTTTCCTCCTCGTAGTGCTGAGGGGCCAACGACACCTCGGGCTTGGTGAGCAGCGGCTTGCCGAAGCTGTGGAGCGACGGGAGGCTGAACTGCGGCATGGTGCTGGTGGGGGCGCCGGAGCTGCTGCGGTTGAGGATGTTGGCGAGGCCGAAGCCAGAGGAGCCGCGCCAGGGCTCAGATTCCTGCAAGATTGGCACAACAAGGTTAGCCTCAAATGGATCTTGGTCGTGAGTGTGTGGGGTGTGTGTTGATGAGCACGCACCTTTGTCAGTGGGGCGACGTGTTCTTCCTCGCGCCGGTGGCCGTGGCCGTCCTCGCCGTAGGCCTCTCGCTTGACGCGGTCCATTGTGTCTGAGTTGATGCCGAGCGGCTAAATATATCGCTGTGTCGCTAACGGCGGTCACGTCGGTGGAGACGAAACGCCAGAGGAAGGTCTGTGCTGCAAAGAGCGAGTGGAGTGAGAATGCGGATCTTGGAGGGTCTCGGACTGCGCCGAGCTGAGCTGCTGCTGCTGCGAGCTTCGGGATGGATGGATGGATCCACTCCCTCCCTCCCTCCGCCCGCAACCGCAAACCGAAACACATCCAGCTGGCCTGCATTGCACACATGCCGCGGCAGCAGCGTGGGGGAAGGGCCAGCGCGCGCGCACATGCAGGCAGGCAGGAGGGCAGACAGCAGCCGCAGACAGCGAGTACTAGGCGGGGGCTTACCTGGGCGTCGGGGTCTGGGGCGAAACCTCCTTCTCGCCGGCCTGGCGTCCTGTTCCGCTCTCGGCGCTTTTAGCTTTGTGTGGCAGACAAGATCTACTTGGAGTATTGGCTCCACTTGCCTCGTGCAGCGTTCGTTCGCGCTCGGCCCATACTGAGCGCAAGTCGAGTTCAGTTTTCCTGGTGTGGGGCTAGGGCTGCTGAGAGAAAGCTCTTCCGCCCAGAGCCGGGCCGCGACGTTGGCAACATCATGCGTGTCGCGCGTCGTAAAGCGAAGATCGCAGTTAAGCTGGCGACCAGCGCACTGCTGCGGCTGTCGTCGTCGTCGACGGGGGCCTCGCCATCTTCCGTCACCGCGGGCGCCGCCTCCATCGCCCGGTGTCCAGCGGCGCGGAATTCCTTCCACAATTCCTCCTCAATCCAGGTCGTGTCGTCGGTGCGGTGCAGGTACCACCACACGCGCGGCCCAAGAGTCGGTCGGGCGGAGCTCTGCGTCAAGTCGACAGGATCGGCGCAAAGTGTTTGAAGAAGGGATCTGCGCATAGAAGTCCGGCACGCGGGGGTTTTATATCCCCTCGGTAGATTTTGGCAGGTGGCGCCCGCCGCGGGTAGATAGGGCCCGCTGCTGAGACTCTCGCGTGGAGAGACTTTGGGCCGAGCTCAGCTCGGCGGAGCCCGTCCGGCACCTGATAAACACATATAGAAAGGACGCGTGATGGGCTCGGTTGGCAGTCGAAAAGACGTACAGCTGGGCAAGAGTATCTTTAAGGAGTTCTCATATGTCAGTAGCTCAAAGTACTGAAATTGACAAGCTACTGCAGCACAAAACCTTGACTACTTTCTACGCACTTTCACCCGAGACAACAACTTGCCACGGACGATCGAGACGCGGACTTGTCGGCACCGTCACGAGCAAAACATATCAAACAGTGTCGAGGGAGGTAGGCAATGTAGTGGCCCTGAAGTCCGAAAGCAGCACCCGTTACCGCGCGCAACAACAACATCATCTAAAAGACGCCTCGAACAGGTATGAACCAACAAGCTGCTTCTATCCTTACATATCTATAAAAGTCAAGGTGAAGTGGTCGGTCTTGACGTAGATGCTTTACTTTCTCGATTCTCGGTGGTGAAGAAGTTTGAGCCAATGGTCAGGTCATCGCTCCCGCATATTTAAAATGAAGCATCGCTGATCATTTCTCTAGTACATCGTATTGTACAGAGAAGTGCACTGTACATCGATGCTTGTGAGCCCACTCCTAGATCGCGAGGAAAGGAGGTGGCAGGAGATTGTGAGCTTTTTCTGAGCAAGTTGTAAAATAGCACTGCCAAGAACCTGGTGCATCCAACAGGAACGCAGCACAAAATGGAGCTTCGCATGAAGCAACAGTCGGTAGCATTTTTCTAGGTACTAAGGTGAGGAATCCACAAAAGGAGTCGGTGATTAGCGATTGCCAATTGTTAAGCCCCCCCCGCGCGCGCATTACTGACTTAGTGAAATCCCCTGATCTTGGAGTTCAGTTCACGGCCAGCGCTTGCCGCGCGATTTGCCGCCGACAGCCGCTGCGCGATGCGAACGGGGTTGCAGACGGCGGAGCCGTCTGTGAGCCGGCCTGCGCCTCGTCCTGCCAGGCCGCGCAGCTCGATCTTTTTGGCTGCGTTGGCGTCGTCGTGGTGGTTCGCCGTTCATGGCTCTTCTCGGTGGCTGCAGTCATCGTGGCCCGCGTCGAGTGTAGCGCATGTCGCCATCTAGCGACCCTACAACACCGCAAGTCCACCGTAGCCAAGTGAGCGCCAGGATCTAATCTTAGCGCGGCGAGCGCCGAAAACGCGTGCCACGAGCAGAATTGCCGCATTGGCCCTCGCAATAACCCGTTTGCGGATGGTGGACAAGTCGGAGCTGGTCGCGTTCGAGCGCGAGAAGCGCCTGTACAAGGACGCATACGTGGAGAACTTCCGCTCGGTGCGCTACTTCCCGTCGCTGGCCACCATCGGCGCCGGCAAGACCGACGGCGACAGCATCGTGCTCGTGCAGGAGCCGCAGCTCCCCACCGCGGCTGCCGCCGCCGCCGAGAGCTCGCCGCCCCGAGGCAGGTACGACGACGTCGCGAGCCGCCTCATCCCGCCCGACTCGGTCTGTCTTTCTTGGTTGAAGTGTCTGTCCTTGGGAGGATTCGCGTCGACCTGACGACCGCACGATCCGCTGACGCCTGCTTCGTTCACGCTGCTGCAGCTGGAGGAGATCTTCGACGCAACGCTGCCGCTGACCACGTTCCGCTCCGCCATCATGTGCAAGCACGCCAAGGCCCGCCAGGAGCGGCGCGCAGCGGCGGCGGCGGCCGCGTCGTCCAGAGCTGGTCTGCCGGCGGCGCCCATGCGGCATGCAGCTCACAACACGGTGCGTCTACATGCAGTACAGTATCTACCGCAAAATAGGGCTTCCCGCCCGTCTGTTTGTCTCTCTCTCCACTGAAGTGCCCATGGATCCACGCGCTCGCAGCAGCCAGGCATGTTCAAACCCACCAGCACCGTGGAGGCCAAGGGCGCCATCCAGCGCAAGGTCGCGTACGACGGACAACCATTCGAGGACAAGCCGTACTCCGCCCGATCGGTGCGCACGACCCGACACAAGGATCCCTCGTGTGCTTCACCCTTCTCGGGCTAACAAACCGCTGCGCGATCTTTTCTGCAGGTCACGGCGCGCGTAGACGCGCCGATGTGGGCCAACAACAACCCGGCGAGCGCGCGGCGGGAGATTTGCGGCCGGACTTTCTTCAATGTGCCGGCCGAGGGCCCCGTCAAGGCCGACCGCAGCTACACGCAGGAGTTCATCCGCCTCAGCATGGAGGCCTACCACGCCGGCCGTCGCCCCGCCGGCGGCGCGGACGCCACCTCTGCCAAGCGAGACTCGCGGCGCGACTGCTAAAGAGAGAGAGAAAAAGGTGTAACGTCATTAGATATTTTTTGGCAGTTGAACCGAATACTTTTTTATCGTCCCACGGTTTGGTCCGCCCTCTCTTTTTCGAGCCAGCGCGAGGAGATCAACTCGGCCAGCAGTCTCTGCGAGTCAACGAGCGGCGGGTCAGACCACCAAGCTTCCTCGCGCACGCGCATGCACATACTGACCTGCTCGGCCTGCTCCACGCGGCGCAGCAGCTCGCCGGGGTAGCGAGCCTCCGGCCACCACGTCGGACTCGGTCCGGCCAAGTCGTCGTCGTCCGAGCGCTTGTGCAGCTTCAACTGTACAGTATCCGATGAGAAAAATTAGAACCAAACAAGAAAAAAGAACGACACGGGATGGGGACAGCCCCCACTTACAGCGGCGCGCAATGCGCTCGACCGCCGCCGCTGCTGTTGCTGTGCGGGCTGCAGCCCGCGCTCCTCGGCCAGGTCCAGCAGCGACGACGAGCGCATGAAGGGGTTGCCGTCCAGCGGGAACTCCTCGCCGTACCACTCGGCCAGCTCGCGGTAGCCACCCAGGAAGTCCAGCGACCTGACGAGCTGCGACTCAGTAGGATACATGTGTTAGATACTCTTGTCGCGTCAACTTCAACGTGGGCTGAGCAACACGTACCGTGGCGACGAAGCCGTCTCCTTTCCAGACGAACGTCTTGGGCCTCGCGTCTGGCGGGCCGTCCTGCTTCCACCTCCAGATGGCCTCGAGCGCGTCCACAGTGCTCTCCGCGAGCGCCACGAGCGCATCTGCTAGCTCGTCGAAGGCGTGGAAGCGCTCGCGGTACAGAACCGCCGTCGCGTAGCGCCTGGAGCCGGCCTCGATGGCCGCTTGCACGCGAGCGTAGGCCCGATCGTACCGCATCAAGACGAGTGCGGCAGCTTGAAAGAGCGTGTCCACAGGGCGGCTCGAGTTTCCCCGCGTGCTCTCGCTAGACCCGGGCCGCTGTGTCGACGATCGAGGGCGCCGACTGCTGCTGACCGGTTTGTCAGTAGCCACTTCATCTGTTACTGCATCTTCGTGGTAGCGACTCGCTGCTTCTTGTAGAGCGAGGTGGTGCCTGCAGTCCCATGGCAACGGCGTCAATTTAACCGCACGGGCTTCCTCTAGCCGAGCGATCTCCGCTTCACACACGATAGGCTGGCTCCAGAAACTTTGCAATGCTTCAAACTGCGCTGCTCGAGCCTCTTGGGCGCCTGCAGCAGTAGGACGAACGAATTTCATCGGAACTCTTCTCTCACGCTCGCAGTCGCCATCGAGGAAGTCCAACTGGACCAGGCGACTTGCCTCGTCAACGGCACTGATCCGGCACAGGTGCCAGCGAGGTGATGAGTTTGCAGTCGCGAGGGCCGATCCATTCTTGCGACGACGGCGGCAGCTTTCAACCAGCTGACCAACGCTGAACGAATCGTGGCGACGAGTGTCTTGGTCTTGCATCAACGTTGGGGGTAAGGCGGAGAACACTGTGGCAATTTCACTCCCCAACTCGGCGACGAATAGCTGTTGCGTGGGCATTGGCAGTCTGCGAGCATGAACTAAGCTGAGCTTCCCGATTCGAATAGCCTCCTCGCGCATACGCGCGATCTTTAGCTCTTCGTTCAGCTCAAGCTCGCGCTTTGCGGCAGCTTCACGGGCAAGCTGCTCGCGGACCACTCGTGCCTCATCGCTCTTAAAAGGACGAATCTGAGTTCATCGTGGTGAATGTTAGATAGGAAAAATCAAATCATAGCTTTGGGAGCAGCCACGTACCTTTTCAAAGGCGTCAAACTGAAGCACTGATCGCACAATTCGAAGCACATTTTCATCGGCGTGAAGCATGGCCTTCTCATAGTACGTTTCAAGCAGCTCAAAGTACTCTGGGAACTGCCGCCAGACCGTGATGGCGACTGCCGTGGCCCACATTTTGCCGGATATGCCCTCCACTGGCGGTGGAGCTGCGCCGTTCATGATGAACTCAAAGTTGCTGGAGTAGACCCAGCTACCATCGGGCTCTTGTGCTTCCAGCAGCGCTCTGATGGGCCAGGGTAGACGACGTCGGTCGGCACTATCCAGGAGTCTTCCCTTAGCGTGTTTTCGTATTGAACGTTCACGATTAATTGCTGGGAGAACAGGCTCAGAGTTGCTGGTCCCAATGCGATCTACCGGCGCTGCTACCACCTCCTTTTCGCGCGGCACAATGTGAACTTGCCCGTCGACGAAGATGACACCAGATGGTACAGACTTGCCAAATGCCTCATAAAACTCTTCGAACTTGAACGGGGCCTTGGTAGACATTGACGCAGCGCGAAGCGCAGAGTGGAGGGGGGCAACAGAAAGACTCAAATTGGTATCAATCTATTTTCACCTGCAAGTGTATTTTGCGTACTATTGATGCACTCACTTTTACTTAGCTTTTTCAAGGGTCCATACCCGCATTTACTTCCTGATATCAGTTTAGAAGGAACGCTTAAAGTTAGGGCTGACATTCTGATTGAGTCACCCAGGGCCATTTTTGACCAAAAATCCTGTGTTTACTGACATTTCATGAATTGTGACATAGATAGGATTTGAGATTTCACTGCATCAAGATGTGGAATTTAGTGACCATATGTCATTAAATCAGAGGTACACGATTTAGAGGGAACTTTCCAAACTGAGAAATGCTAATCTGGCTCAGCAACAGGACGACGGGTGCAGCTTTAGCTAAAATGCTACAGTTTATTGGCTCTGATGTTGCCTCGTCGTATACGTTCGTACCCTGATTTAGAGTGGAGGGAACACAGTCAGCAAGCTTATATACGGGAGCGTCAGACTCAGTCTCCTACAGTTTATTTAAGAAAATAAGATTGGACAGACTCTCGCTTCAAGCTCGTGCCCCACCAACCAGAACATCATTGACTGCAGTACTAGAAGCGGTAGTGAGCTCTCCCGATGACCGACGACATTCAAATTCAAGTCAAAACATCCTCTAATCTCCGGATAGTGCTTAGTGATACGAGATTGGGCTTTATCACTATCAAGAGACCGTTAACTATGAGAATGTCCATTTCGTAAAGCCTGTCCGACGTGGGTCGCTTGCGACCTTGAATGGACTTGGATTCTCCGAGTTCGCGGACATATTATTTTAATAAACTTAAAAGTTTTGCATGATGTGCATTATCGTTTTGCGTGGGCGCTAGACTAGATTTCGTGTTGTAGCTGCCTGTGCAGTCCTCCCAGTTCCATCTGAATAGTGCCTAGTGTCTCATCACGTATATGTTATAATGTCCAGCGCAACAACTGCTTTATCTAGCGCTTCGACCACGTATCGAGTGCAATATAAGGTCACCAAGTGCCTGAATGGTGGCAATATCACTGCCCTGGTTCCTTGAACGACAATGTACAGTACCGCCAATATGGTACAGATCTAGATACAGCGTCGGACAGAATGTAACTGCTAGCACTGAGCGATGGTGAAGAGCATGTCGCTGTACACCCAATAAACGGCCGCTCTCGTTTTGATGATATGATTGGTTAAAACATTTATTTGGATGATTTGCTTAGTAAAGTAATATCTTGGATTTTGTATGATATTAGAATATCACAAACTCAAAGTCGATGTTAATTGGCCAGAACTATAATTTACCATGAAATACTTTGTACAGTTGTACCTCGTCTATTTTCCTAGCGAGTTATCCTAAGGTGGCAGTTACATTCTGTCCGACGCTGTAGTCATGCCTCTGCGTAGTGATAAAAAGTGGTCTCCCGAGGCTATCACTACAAAGAGGATCATCTGCATTGGAAACAGTGCTGTTATTGTGAAAACCGATTAGAATGTCTTATTGGATTGTTAATTCGCCGATTTAGTGGCTAATAAGACCGACGGCCTCCGATTTGATAAATCCGACCTCCTAATTAACTAGAATACCGAATAGTTTCCGGTATGGAGTAATATTCACTCTGTTCCAACCGCTACTCTTTTTTGTAATCCCAAACCGCTCGTACTCGACGACTTTCACCCAATGAATGCCTTAAGTTCGATGAATGTTGGCCAATCGGAAGCCCCTCTAAACTAGGACATTTTTCCAACCGTTCCAACCATATTTGGTTGGAATTTTGTCAGAATATTTTTAATGCCATACAAATGTCTATATAAATGCATATCCCAAAAATATCCTTCAGTTTCCAACCCGAATGGTCGGTACATATGTTTTTGTTCAGAGTGAAAAGAGCAGATAGGCTAGCATGTCGATCGCATCGCTTGCTCCTGCCAACAGCAAGAAGGCCAGGACGACGGCGATCAACTCGTTCACGACGTACATGGCCGCGGAGAGCATGACACTCGAAGCCACCCACAGGCTTATCGACGGGGATAAGACAGGTAAGGTATTGCGTATTATACTAGACAAGTATGCATATTCGTTAGCCACGTCAGCCGATAAGGTAAGGGCGACCAATACGTGTCTAGCATACTATGGCAACGTCAAGAATTGGCTAGTAGATAAGTACCCGCTACAAGGAGCTTTGGTTAAATCTCAGCTCCAAAAAATCTATCAGGGCTGGGTAAGTATCGTAGTAACCGAGAGGAGGTCGGCGACGAGAAGAAAGCACCCCCGTGCTCTAAACAAGACTTAGAAGCTATGGTGTCGCTACTGTACTCAACGGCAGCGACGGAGAGTGAATAACTCGACGCGGCACTAGTCGTGATGATATGGTACCTTTACGGTCGAAGCTCGGACGCGGAAACAGTCGAGAAGAGCCAGCTATCCATCTTGCCTGGTAAGTAAATACTTATCATGTTCTTAGCAGAATTATTTTAACACTGAGTGCATTTATGTTAGGTGGAGTCTTATTTCTTCGATTTAAGCGGGCTAAAACAGCTTTACTACAAGGCATCTCCTTATTCAAGGACCCAACGAATTTCTTGACATGTCCTCTGCAAGCTTTGGCTGTGGCGCTGGTTATGTAGAAGGCACCAAGCCAGCGCATGTTCCCTCAGTTCATCGAACCTTGACGACAACGTCGCTGATGTCCTTACGGCTACCCTGTTCATGCATTACCCCGACATGTTAGTGCTCTGCCCAAGCAGCCCGCTCATCACGAAGATGCGTGAGCTCCTAGCACAACGAGCCATCGGTGAGTCGGAGCTGCTCGCGTGGAGCGTGACAATTAGCCAGGCATTCGCGACGCCTCCTGAGTCGAAGGCGTCTGCTAGTGGTGGTGAGGAGCTGTCGCCTGCGTTGATTGATCTCATCAAGCACCAGTCCGAGCAGATCGATGTTTTAATCCTACAGAACAAACGACTCGACGAGCGCATATTAGCTGTTGAAGCACACCTCAAGACACTTACCAGCACAACCGCAACTCAACCAGCAAACGCCGACGCCACGCATCCTGCCTTCGAGCAACCACCGCCAGTAGGAGCTACGACGACACGCCCGAAGAAGAAGGAGCCCAGTCGTTGTCGGCGATCTGGTTCGAGTGGTTTACAGCGGAGCCTCGCGTGTAAAGAAGACAGCGTTGTACGAGTACAGGCACATCGCAGGGTATCTCATGCTCTTCTTACCTGAAGGTTTCGCGCTTGACACTTCGTCGCTGCATACAAAAGCGAAGTGCTCGAGCTTGGCGATATAGCACAACAGAACGCACTCACCTTCTTGAAGTCGCACGGCTCCTTCGCCGTCGCAGCAGGTACAGCGTTGAAGGCGCTTCGTCAGATGCAGAAGCTTGGAAAGCTTGACGAGCTTATCACACAGTTCCATGAACGCGTTGATCGTGGCTCTGTTGCCGATCCAACGCCGCCTTCGGCATTGCCGTCGTTCATTCGACTGAAGCCCAAGCAAGATTAATCATAGCACAGAAGCAGACTCCAGAAAAGCAAAGTTAAAGCGGCCTCGCAGCGCATTGATCAAGCAAGTAAACACCATCAAATAGAGAACGACAACAACATAATATGGGTGAACCTCTTTGTGTATTTACTCGCACTTGACTGACACTATAATACAAACAACACAGCACAAACCTTAAAGTCAGAAGTGGATATTCCCCCAACCAAAAGCGCATCATTATTTACCTTGTCTTGTTGGCTCGAAGACCGAGCCGCAGTCCGCGTCGCCGCCGCTGCTGCCTCGTCGTGCTGCCGCTGGTCTCGGCGACCGTCACCCCGCGCAACGCAATGCCGCAGTGCACGTCGCCGCTACCGCTGACCTGCTCCTGGGGCTGCTGGCCTCGGGGGGTCATCACCCCGCCCGAGGCCGAGCACCGTCCGCGTCTCCGCTGCCGTCGTCGTCCGCGCGTTGTCTGGCTGGAAAGGCTGAATGAGAGGGAAATATTACTGGATAGTGTGTGTGGTCACTAAATATGTAATAGATGTCATTAAAGTGATTTGGTCGAGTACCGGTGCAGGTTGAACTCCTTGGTCGGACAGTTGGAATTTTGACGGTATGGTATTAGAGTTCCCTGCGAATACAAGGACCTATCTGGGGGTACTGTATAAGAATACAGTACCCTCAAATATAGTCCCCCACAAATAAAGTACCGTGTCATCAAAACTACGAGTTGACGCGTTGCTGTGGATAATTCACTCCGTAGCACTGCATTGTGCCACGGGACGCACCTGCAGCAAGGTTGACAATGCTCTGCCGTTCGTTTTGCTGAATGTAACTCATGCGGATTTGGTGGCGTCGAGCGGCATCATTCGCCAAGATACCTGCAAGACGAAAGAGTGTGGAGCTCAGTATCAAACGCCAGGCCATCGACTGGATTGCCACGGAGGGGGGGGGGAGTGCCAAGTCGGGCGGAAGCGCATTTCCGGCAGTGTGGCTGGCGTATCAACGCTGCGGCTTTTCGCAAGTGGTGGCGCCAGCGAGATGAGATTCTTGCCGCCAGTGGTAATCGCCAACGTCTGCAAGGTGGAGGTTGTCGTCCAGTGCTTGGCGTGAGCGAGGACGTGCTGGTGGACATGATCTACGACCACCGGCTCAACAAGGATAAGGTGTCGCGGGATTGGATTGCTGCTCAAGCGCGGTGCTTTTTCGTGAGAGTCGCTCTGAAGAAGAGCACGAAGAGCATCCTGTTCGGTTCGCTGCGTCCGACCAGTGGGTGAGTGCGTTCATGGAGAGAAACAACCTCCGCCTCCGCCGTCGCACCAATCTGACAACGCTGTCGGATGACGTTCTTGTCGATCGCGCCCTCGCCTTCATGCGCTTCCTGCAAGAGAATAAGCCCACCATGAATCGAGACAAGACAATCCTCATGGACGAGACGGCTATTTACTTCGAAGGCCCGCGCAATCGTACCGTCGACGAGGTGGGGCGGCGTCATGTCATCATTCGGTCGGCTGGCTTCGCCTCCATGCGGATCACCGCTGCGCTGGCAGTGACGGCCTCTGGGAAGAAGTTGCCCCCTTGTCTGATCTGGGAGAGAAAGACAAGAGGTCCCCTGGAGCGCCTTGGCGGCTGCTACGTTTCCTTTCACGCGCCTGGGTTGACCAAGAATTACTACTTCAGTGGCTGGACTGGCACTTCCCGTCCGTCACACAGTCCGAGGGCCAGTGGGTTGTGTGGGATTCTATGCGCGCCCACATTGGCAAAATCGTGAATCAGCGCTGACAAGTCTATCAAGATGACTGTGATCCCTGGTGGTCTCACGCCATACTTGCAAGCGGGAGACGTCGGGATTTTTAAATCCTTCAAGGACAACATGTCTGTCCTGATCGACGCCTGGAAACGATCTGACCAGGTTAGCTACACCCGAGGTGGGAACCCGCGACCTCCACCTATTGAAACCATCGTTGCTTGGGTGGCGACGGCGTGGCGTCAGGTCCCTGACAGTGTTGTAGCCAAGAGCATCGTTCTACGACGATCCCAGCGACTGGTTTATCAGTGGGCACGACGTCTACGGAGCCAGGTTCCGTCAAGCATGGACCGGGGCTACTGGAGACGAACAAACCGCTGGAGGGTACGACAGCGGTGAAGGTTCTGTCGACGAACTGCTTGATGCTTTTGACGAAGTATGGATCGAAGACCAGTCTCTGCATTTACTGCAGCTAGCATAATCTGCTAATCCGTCTTGCTGGCGTTGATGGTGAAAATTACTTGCGTGTTCACTTGCTGTATTTCAGTGATCGTCCAAAGAAGCCTCTTCAATCCCGGGAATATAGTACCATCGAGTATAGTACCCTAGGTGCCTCTGTAGGGTACTTTATAATATTAGTAGACCGTACACTATTTGGTATTCTACGTTAGACTGGGTAACTCGATTTATACTCAAGATTACTACGGAGGACGACTTACAGAGTCAGAGCATATGAGTCGGATTTACATTTGCTAATCGGCCGATTAAGCCAGAGCCGGCCGGTTTGCTTGCTATTCAGACGGAATGCAACCGGCATTCGCTCCTTGAAGGCTAAATTAGCCGCCAGACAACAATCGTTGCAGTCGCTCTTGGGTAGGTAGTCAAGGCTACAACACTAACATCAGAACTAAGCAGTAAAAGCTGCACGCTATAATACATGTAACTGAGATATGCAGGTGACGCGTTTAAGCGCGGTGTTGTCGCTGCACTTAGCGAGTCTCGGGCCGTGGGTACATGCATGTTGATCGAAATTGCTAGGCTGCACATAATTACGAGACCAATAAGCGATTTATACTCCGATTATAATTGAGACATCCCCGATTTATTAGTTTTCAAATCCGCTATGAGCGATGTTTAACCGGCTAATTCAGCAGGACAAACTAATCGGTTTTCACAATAACAACCGGACTCTGCCTCCTTAAGTACACCACTCAAGCCTTATGTAAATAAAAGATCCGCTGAACAATAGAATGCATTGCGGACTTTACCAACATGTAGAGCATAGATATGCACTACATATCAAGCGCTAGCATTCCTGTACGACCAAGTAGTCGAGCACAAGAGATCCTCGAGTACAACATCAGGGCCCATTTTCGGGCGAGTGTAATCATGCCTATTTTCGGCAAATTAGATTGTGTTTCTGAAGGACCTTACAAAACATAGGATAAAATACCACAATCGTTTTGATTTATCCTGGTATCGGCACTGTTGATTGGTAGAAACCTAACTGAATGTGAATGCATGCGGAGGTGGGGGTGTCATGGGTGCCAAGTTTGAGAGGAGACTTCTGAAGTAATATGGCGAACTATGAGCCATCCGTGCTGACAAATGCGCTTTGGAGTCTATAACTTTCGCTTGGACCCTTTGCTTTATCCTTTCTATCTGTAGCGGATCTTTTAGATTTGAGTGACCCCCACAAATTATCCTTTTCCGGTGTACTTGACGCATAATCCGGTTGTTAAAAACCTTTTTTTAACAGAGAATCTCGCCACGAGATGCGACGGTACCCCTGAACATCTGAGACCAACTAAATCCGCACTTTACTGAATCGACCCCAAAATGAGTCAAACCACAGCCAAGTACTAGTAAGGACTGCAGCCGTCCGTAGGACCGATAGACAGCTCACCTACGGAGATATGAGCACCTACACGGAGCGCACGGGTAGCCATTTCAAGCGTGCCCATGCAAGTTGTGCTAGCCGTTAATCCAGGGTACTAATATTTAACAACACAATCGACGATACATCGTACGTTTTACGGAGGTACCAATCCGGTACAAATCCGCATTCGTGATTAGCGGTGCGGCTTTTCTTTGCTTCTTGATGATCATTTAGCTAAGTACCGCCATCAAAATAGCGGGAAGTGAGGTACATTTTATCGACGGCGCTGCGCTCATAATTCCTTTGTAGTAGATGGCCACAATGTTAGGTTATGACCCCGTAGAAAGAGAACTACTACACCTTTCTTGCTCAAACTTCGTCACTAGACTTCATGTGCCATGAACTCTAGCTGTGGGCTTTTGCAGCTCCATTAACCGAGGTGCCAATAAAATAGAGCAACTCGTTAAGAGGAAATGGCGTTTTTATACCATCTTGTGGTGATAATCTCTGTTAAAAAAAGTTGGGACGGGTAATACCTTTTTACAGGCGGATGGGTAGACAAGATGGGTACAGTAATGTACTTGCTGGCTTAAGAAGCCTCTAGGCTGGTCCACAGAAAAATACGAGCATGTTGGTAAATGCCTGCATGTTTAACGAAAAGGGACGGGTCTGAATACCTGTCGCTTCAGGTTTTGACCTCAGACCTCAAGTGCACCCACCCACCTGCCCGCCTAGCCTCCTCAGCCAAGATGAATTCTGACTCGACAACCTCTTCAAGCGCAACTACGGCTGTCCGATCTGCCAGAACATCAGACGCAGTGGACACCCTCAAAACCCTGCATGAGACCACATACTCATCGAAGACGACATTGTGTCGTACCTTTACCGAGGTTGGCCACCATACTTAGGATGATGCGCTGCAGCAATTGACACCGTCGGACGGCGTCCCGGCACGCCCGCCGATGACTTCTAAACTCTTCGATACCTGCTACGATGAGACACGCTCAAAGATTATGATGAGAATCGCCAACAAGCCGTGCACGCTGACCATCGACGCCTGGACTAACATTAACCGTAAGGCAGTCATCAACTATGTGTTCAACTTCGACCGCATGCTCGTCATTGCTTACCCAGCCCCTAAAGTCAAAATTGACGAACAACGGCAACTGTAAACGCTTCCATTGTCATACACGATGGTTGGAATCTTGCAGTGCAACGACGGTGTTGTATACTTGAGCGGAACGCCAGCTTCGATCAATAATTTCATCAGCTCAATCGCAAGCCAGTGTCCAGACGAGGTCGAACATCACTATCACTTCCTTGCCTGGAGCTCCGAGTTCCTAACCGGGAAAGGTTGGCCAAACCGCTTGCAAGAGTGCGGGACCCGAAGGTGAAGAAATTGTCTCTGACTTACTACGCCATCACTATTTCCGAGTTTGTTCAAGCTGCGATCAACCAACACAAAACTAGTCATGTAAGATCCAACGTCGGTTGTACCGTGAACAAGAATGATCTCCGCTTGCTCCATGAGCTTATTCAGGAAACCTTGTGCAGACATAATCGGTTGTACAAGATTTTGAATTTGAGCGCGACAGCTTGCCTCAGAGTCAGCTGGTAGTGGTGTAGGTTCGCTGCATTGGTTGTCTGGTGCAGGACCGTTGCGTTCATCGTTTCCATTCTCGACTTCTTCGTCCACGTCTTCTTTATCGGTAGGCTGCTGTCTTGCCATGACTTAAGTCCACAGTCTGCTGGTTAGTCATGAGCGTGTCGTCACCCAAGTCGAAAGTCTGCTGACTCACCATGAGTTCGTCGGTACTCACATCACCCTCAAGCACGGCAAATCCCTGAGGTGGAGCACCCGTGAGATCCGTGTCATCGAGAAAATCTTTGTGCTCCAGTTGCAAAAGTGTCGAGTCTTCGGTGACAAGGCTTGGACATTAAGGTAGAGCTGGGATCGACGCGGACACAGGGAAGTTCGAAGAAGACGTCGTCTCCACCGATGCTGAACTCTGCCCCCTCCTGGCGATCGCTCGAGCGGTAGCGAGTGCCTTCTCTATTTCGTCAGCGGGTATAGGGCGAGGATCAGCGGTTACGGACTGCATGCCCTCGAGCGCAGTGTTGAGCGCCTCAGTTACCTCGCGCCGGCTTGGTCGGACGAAAAGTGAGAATGGCTGAAGTGATAGGTCAGGCAGGATTTACGGCCTCGACGATCGTGATGACCCCAGACTTCTAGTCGAACTTCAACCTCCAGTCATCAGTACTACTGTCAACTTGGCTACATCAGATTGTTAATTTTTCGCTAGCGAGTTATAATAGGCTACAACATCAGTAGTGAGACCTTACGTCTAGTTAACGAAACCAAGAACAGAGAACGTAGGATGAATCTTGCATAAGCGTGTGTGCAGTCGATGATAGGAGTAAGTAACTTGTACATACCAAATTCCCTATGTTAACCCCCCATTCACCAATACATGCTCAGCATACATACGGGCTTTGGCGCATGTATGCTGAGCCCTATGTCAAGGCATACAGCACGACACAACTGCGATCATCCAGCGATTTCATTCTGCCACAAGATGACTACCGGTCAGAAGAGACGTCCTAAACGGCGGCCACGGCTGCCGGGCGACACAGGGCGGAAGGAAAAACAGTACATCATTTCGCATATCGACCAGCCCCTAAAGAGCCGATACTTTTGCTACTCCAAAACTTCATTGGGCATTGGCCCAATGAAGTCGTCGAGTACGCCAAAGTTGCCGACGTCACCGTGCTGAAGGTCCCCCCGAATGCCACCTGGGCGGCCAGGCTTCCGCGCACACTGCGGTCCGTCGGTCTCTCTTGCAGTTGTGAGCTTTTGCGTTTGTTTGCTCGGTTTCCAAAACCCCTCCCTCAGTGGCACAACCTGCGGATGCAACATGGAATGCCCCTTTAACACCCTGTCTCTGTAACAACCCGCACCTTTTCGCCCTTTTTGGATGGCAAGTGTAATTTCCCAACATTTTTAAATCAGCCTAAATTGGTCTAGCTTAGAGTTCAAAGGAAATACCCGATCAAGAAATGGTAGATGTAGCCTTTGTAGACTCGCAGCACCGAAAATGGAGGAGATACGATGGATCAAAGAGACGAGACCTGATATGTATCTCGTCAGTGATGCCCTTCGTCGACGGGTATCGCAATCAATGTATGACATTTTGACCATAACCCATCCATTTTTGGTCATAAAACAGACTATAATGTAGCCATAATGAACAGAAAAGGCACATTCCATTTACACATTTTGGCAGATTTCATAGTTCCTTGCGGATTCATACCTTCTACTCGCGCTCCGAACGCGAAACTTCACAGTACATATTTCTATGGTCTCAGCACACTGTGTGCCAAATTTCAGCTCGATCTGAGCTCTTGATCATAGGGCTTGTCATCTAGGGGGTGCGGGCAGGCCCGGATACCGCGTGTTAAAAGACAGACTGCGAAATTTATGGATTCGAGATTTACGCGAGCAACTTCGTGCCCGGACGCCAGACAAAGCGTTCAAGTTAGACCCCCTGGTCGATACCGAATGTGCGGCTGGATTCACAGCGCATGGTCCGATATTGCATTGGCCACAATCATGGGGGGGGGTTAAAAAGTATGGTTTTGTATCCGTCAACAATGCCGAAGAAGAAGAGCAAGTAGAGGTTGAAGATGCTCACGACATTATCGAGGAAGCGACTCGTGCGGGTTTATTAGATACGGCAGTTGGTGAGTTTAGTTTGAACGACCACTTCGATGATATTTTGCGTGCCGTAGCATCCGTTAAGTAAAATACGTTTTCTTAATATCCATGCAGTTCCTAAAAATTATTGCTATTTTAAGTATTGTGCCTTTCACTTATTCTGCCATGATAATTCTGGCATAACTCTAATCCCTTATCGACCTTAATTATGCTCCGAGTTAGCTAATTCCCATGTTAATTCCAGGTCGCCCATTCGTTGCCGAATTAGGAGCGGCGATGGTGAGGCCGAGTTAAGGCGGAATGAGCTAATCCAGCCTGCGTTAGGCGGAAACAGAGCGATTGGCGGTTTCCTACCCGCCAATCCATGTCATTCTGGTCGTATCTCCGTCGATTGGCTCTTAAATGCTGATCGCGGATGTTAGGGGAAGCGTTCACAATCTTAGGCAGAATTAGCACTAAATAAGCGTTGATCGCCCTTTTATGACTCTAATTCCGCCTGAATTAACAGCTCACCCGCCAAAATACGTGAAAGGCACAAAAAATCGTATTTTCTTTGAATTGGTACATCCATTTAGCCGGGACAGGGATTCGCACGTCTCTATTCCCCCATTGGTTGTATGTCTTAACATAGGGAATTCAGTATGATATTTTAGTTATTTGCCCTTTTTCTGTTGATGATGGAAGTAGACGAAAGACTTCTACAATTTAACTAGAGTTCGAGTGGTAACAAACTACATCTATCTTTTTCAACTGGACTAAGGACGCGTTGTTACATGTACACTCGCAGTAAAAAAATATTTACATACATCCCGTTTGAGTATTATAGTAAATAGTTCGAGGTAAACAAAAGCACATAGTGAAGAGCAATACCAAAACCCCGCTAAAATCACAATATTCACAACCAACCAATACATTGCAGGGCTTTACGTAGGTGGTAGGTATCGACCATTCGTCTATTTTGCCTAACATGGCGCATATTCTTTGCGTTGACCACCGGAGGGTGTTCCGCCATATGTGTTGCCGACACCTTTGCCGCAGCGGGAAGTACATCTTCTCGGAGGCGTACCGCCACGCCCGAGGAGCTGTACTTCGTGCGGTGATGGAGGAGGAGCGTGACATCGACGAAATTGCGACCGCACCCTCGACCGCATCCCTGTCAGACGCATCACATGGAGCGTTCTGCACGAGTTCCTAGGTGAACTTTTGGCGCAAGTTGTCGAGGGCTCCCTTTTAGCGAGAGAACGTGTGCAACTTCCAAGAGATGGAAACTGAGTGCGGCGCGAAGGCACTTTACCCGCCTGACCGATGTGGACTACGATTCCCGCCGTCTGCTTGAACAGCGACACAATAACGAAGAAGGTCTGCAGGTGCTAGTCGTCTGGGTTCCCACCTGGGAGCCGGTGACGAACATTCCACCCGACGAAATGACTGTGTTTCAAGCACTGCTGCGAGAGCAGCGACTGAACCAGTGCAGCCAGTAGAACCGTCGAGTAGGACTAGTAACCAAGGCGAATGAAACGTGACTGTCATTGATTACACAAAATATTGAACGGTTAGCTGGCCAAGTCATAAAGGTTTCGGTACACTGTACAACTCAGCGATGCGTTCATTCTAAACGAAGTAGAAATTCCAAACGCACAACGATACCACAAAAAACTCCATTTCAATCGTTAATTCTGGTTAGAATGATATGTACGTAAACAGGGCGGCTCAGGACAATGCGTCTTGTCCGTTCTATCGGTGCGCTTTGAGCCGAAAGGGGAGTGGTGTCGACAACTTCGGGTGCGAAGGAAGAGAAGCAAAACGCAGGAATGTGTGTGCCGGGGTTGTGGTCGGTGTTCGTGTTGATTGAGCTTAGCAACAGCGTCTCTGGGAGTAGTAAACACAACTGACTTTGAAACGTACATGACAATGTATTCATGGAGGTGTTTTAACCCTTTCGCGAGTATCCTCAATAAATTATAGTATACAACTCATTGATATTTCCTTCTAAAAGGGCGCTCTAGGCGTCCTTTTACAAAGTTACGGAGCCTTTTCGGTGTGTCTCATGGGACATGCCATCTACGGTAATTTGCAGAATACATAGAATGTATGCGTATGACTTAGAATTGTATAGACAATGATTACATGATGATTACTCTGCGTACCGATTATGATTTGTTTTAAAAGAAGGTTGATTACTAGCTTGAACTTGTGCAAAAGGGCACAGGATGCGCCCTTTAAGAGGGGGTACACTCTACCGTGTTTTGGAAAATCATCTAAAGGGCGCTTTCTGTATCCTTTTACGGCGAAAGGGTTAAACGTCAAATTCTAAAAGACTAGATGAGCTAGTCGTGAGAGTGACCCGGCGCTGAACAAACGCTAGATGGTGTACTTCCTACACCATCACTCGTCCGAATTTTGCCAAGCTGCAATCGACCAACACAACGCGGGCAAAGAAGCCATTATCATAGTTGACCGCGCATGAACGTTTTCGGAAGGCATCTCGATTGGGCAGATGGAGGGGTTGATTAAAACCCGAGTTCTCCTAAATCATTCAAACTTCTTCATGCTCGTCAAGATTACGCGCATCAGTGTACAGAGATGGGAGTGCTTACTGGGCTGAGAACGTAATCTGAACTACTACGTCGGAACAGCCCACTTTTATTGGCTTATGTGAAAGTCTACGAAATTAAGGTAGCTAAACAAAATAACGTCCTGGCGTTCTTAACCTCTGATGTAACGGAAGATAGTAGACGAACAGCCTCAACGATAAACATTTGTTTAACTCGTGTGATAACAATGCCCGCATTTATTTGTGTAGTTGAATAGGGACCCGCGCTTACGTACGCTAATACATACATGCTCAAACACCACACATGAGAATTATAGTAAATATTTTGAAGCCCATTATCAAAATATTTACTATAATACCCAAGTGCGTTGTCTGGAATGTATGTACTCACATGAAACCTACAAGAACATTGGGCGGTGATTATGGTATATGTATGGACCTGCTGCTTGAACCTTCACAAGGGTGACAACGTTTCGAGTATTCCCCCAGCATTGATGACGTATTTACAGCGTGGTAGAAGCACTGAGAGTTGAAGGCTTCGTCTACGGACAACCGGTGTGCTTTCACGCACAATCGGACATTGATGTATTCCATAAACTATAGCGGAGATGGCTTCAGAGGCGGCAATATCTCGCGCGCCATGGTAAGGTGCGGAGAAATATTCCCTTTGAGATGTTTGTATGACGAAGCTCATTGCGGCAGGTCAAGTCGCTGCTAGTAGCAGTTGGGAAAGGACAATTCCAGGCTGAGCATGCTGGCGTTGGAGCTTGACCCAGCTGGGAAAGGAGTTAAAGGCCGTCGCCGTGGTTTCGCGTGTCGTCGAGGCGCTCTCCCATATTGGTTTTGCGGCCATGGAGTCTAGAGGAAGCAAGCCGGCGAGTCTTCCTGGAGAAGAAGACCTCTACACGAACTTCATCCCGATGCTGCCCTTGGAATCGGTGACCGCGGCCGACCTGCAGAAGCTGTTGGGAAGAGCAACAAGGGCTGACGGAGCTATCACATGTGATAATGAAGCAATTATCTGTCACGAATTGACCTGGTTTGGTTTGCAGATTGAAATATTTTTGGTTTGATGAACTTGTATTTGGTGGCATCAAAGACGGGGCGGAGCCGGATTGACGAGAAGAAAGCTCCAACCCAAGCCCCACTACTTCGCGGCGTGCTGACCGAAGATGCGGAGAAGATCTGCCCTAGGGAGGAAGCGCGAGATGTGGGTGCTGTTTGAGACCGAGAATACCAAGCGCAATGCCTCCAACTCGACCTTTATACGCAAGAAGATTTAAGCGTACAGCTACACGCCCAGCACGGACTAGTGCCTTGCCAAAATGTAAGCGAGGATGCGCAAGCTGTGCAACAAAAACAAAGGTATCCTGGGCGCTGATATGGTGAATATCATTCTTTAAGGCGTGTCCTATGAGTAACGGTGTGTCGTGCGTATGTTCGACCAGGATATGCGTGACAAAAACATGCTTTAACTGTCTGAGTAGGTGAACACGGTCCCAAGTGAAGTCAAGCTCGAGCAGCAGCGCGGCAGTTCGAAGAATATAAGTCCTGCTCCTGTGGAAGCCGGCAAGACCCCCCCCCCCCCCCAAGCGCCGCAACGGCGACATTAAAGAGGAAGCAGAAGACCAGTAACAAGAAGCAAATTCAAGGGCGAGGATGAAAAAGACATGGCCGTGCCATTTCGGCAACAATTCGGGCCTTCTGAAGCGGTACGCTACTCGAAAGCCTTAGAGGCATTGTGTTTTACGTGTATGCTTCTATACTATATCATGCCACTTTCTTGAAAACCACGCTCGCATATTAGCACTACGTGTTGGAAACATCCACGCACCAAATTAAACCTATTGTTGCGCCTCTTGTGCGAACTGAACCCGTAATGATCGCACTGAAGCTCGCATTTGTCCCGTCTCATCTTTCTGTAGAGTGAAGGCGCTGAAGAATATATTCGTCGAACCTCTGAAAAACGTTGGCGCCACACAACTCGACACTATCCAGGACATCGGATTGGAACTGGAGCTGAGGAACATCACAGAACGGTTGCATATGACTGTATATCTTCGTGATACTCGCATCGCTACTGAACAATTGTACCAGAAACAATCGTCGTACCTACCGTCGTAGAAGAGGGCGCAAGATGAGCCCATTCTGGGGTAACATTGTTCTTCGTGTTTCTCCATATTTTGTGATTCCTGAGTGCTCTTGTTACCCTAATGAGACCTAGGGACTTCTGGGGATCGAGGCAATTCCGCCTCGATTCTTGACCGCTGCGGTGTGATCTATAGAACACTGCAGAAACGCCCAAGCTAGTGCATACGAAAGAACAGATAGGAATTGTTACTACATCTAAAACACTACTGCAGCTTGGTCAGACCATGTACGAATTAGCACAGGTCTTCATAGCCTGCACGGACAGCGTCGCCGCAAACCACACTATACTACTCACAAACCTTCAGCGTGGACTATTCCGCAGGAAACAGTAGGCGATGAGATACAACACAATTGGGATTGTAAACTCCGGTCTGGGTAGAACTCGTCAAAGCTACTCCATTCTTGAGAGCGGCGAGAGGGTGCCACACTCCCCTTGTACTTACTGCTTTGTGGGTGTTCTCATGTTACTCATTTCGCCAAACAAAAACAGCGAACCTCTACGACGTAGTGGTGCTTGAGGTAATGATTAAGAGCCAGTTGACTTTGAAGTTCGTTTGGACCAACCTCTTGCTCTTGAGCCGGTCATCGCAGTGAAGCCTGGTCCCCATTGCGTGCATGATTCGGCCAGGTATAGTTGATGTGCTGCAGCCGATCCTCGTTAGTTTTCGCTTGGTTCGGAGAGCTACAAACTTCCCGGTTTGGTAGTCATCATTCGAGGGCGGCGTAGGCGATGGATGTGGGTATGGGGAAAGGTCGGTTTATCTACACGGGGATGTCATCGGCGAGCTACTGGAAGCAAGGAATCTATTCCATTTTTTCGTCTCCAGCCTTGCTGCGACCTCGGCAAGTTGTTGTCAGTGTTGCATACGCAACATTGAGCAACTCTTCCTCCTATTTTTCATATGTCCTAGTATATCGCAGAAACGTGCGCGTATCCAGAAGCATCGCGTTAAGTTCACCAATAGCTAATACGTTATTGTAGATGTCAGCAAATGGAGAAAGGGGCAGCTCTTGGGCATGTGAGCAAAATCGACACCTCGCTCTTCTTTGAGACCATCCCGGATAGATTTTGTCGTTAGCTTTTTCTGGTGGTCGGATATGCGGCATTTCTGCAAGTTAATTTTCGTTTCTTTTCGTGCCGCCCTCTCTTGTTTCTCGTGAACGTTTCGTATAGTGCTTCACTCACCATTTCCATCTTCTCGCATCTGAGCCCGACCGTAGCTGTGACCAGAGGAGGCCGTGGAGCCCAAGCGTCGTATCGTATTTTGATCCGTTGCAGGAGGGGGCATCAGTGATGGGCTATACTGCAACGTAAACTGCCAGACTTCATGTGGCAGGCATAGGTACTTGGTCAATGCGACAACGTAAGCGGCCGGGTGTCATGTGACGTTTTTGGGATTTGACGGCTCCGTTAACCTGCACGTAACTACCACGCGGCTTACCAAAACGAGCGGACATTGCGGCCAAAACAAACCCCAGCTAAGACCAATTCATGGGTTAGTTCAACCTTTATGTCCCTTGAGCACGCAACCAAGATACTGAAATGTACGCATTTAAAGCAACCGATGTAGAAACTCCAGCGACAGCGAACGTGTACGATTTGCTGTGCGTAAAAAGCAAGCAGCTTTAATTATCACGAGCGATTCGACTGTGCCTAACATAAATAGCATTGACAAATTGGACATGTTAACACACACCGCACCTTTCGGTGATTTGGCTCGCTATAGAGTGGGGTTTGAAGATAGGTGTAATTACGCCGGTTGCATGAATTTCGTGGTTACACAAAATGCAAATATGCCAGTTGTTTCCAGGACGGAAAGTCATGCTTTGCCGCGACGGGTATGAATAAACAGTTGCAGGCAAAATATTGGGACTCCAGATCATGCACAAGGGATGCTTGTGCGTGATTCTGGACATGGACGCTACGCTACTCAAATCCAAGTTGATAGAGATGACGTTGAAGCAGATGAGCTAAACACGTGCCATTTATTGGCAGAACGCAGAATTCGGCATGGGTAAACGTAAAAAAAATGTGTGGATGGAGTTCGCTTACTCTTATTTGGCAAAAACACGTTCGGTGACATTCTCGCAGCGGATAAACTACATTTTACGGATGATACGAACCTATGATTCTGAAAGCCGAGAGTGGGTTCTCGGGTGCTACACCAAATTCAGCAAGGGCGCGGTGGTATATTGACGTGTATGATTTTAGAGTAAGCCGTAAGGGTGCACTAAGGATGGCGGCTTTTTTATTGTCGACAATACCACACGATGGTGAAAGAGTCTCAGGCAACGATGTGTACCCGGGACTGGGGGCGGACGTTAAGGACTTATGTTCTTCAGCGACTGGCTACCACGCAGCCGGTGGGCGGTGGAGACTGGCCGAAGGAGTTCCCCGCCCTTGCTCTCAATGGGAAGCTGGATGGCAAAGCGTATTCTTAAGACTGCCTTACCGCATAATTGGCGGGTGCACCTGGTACACGTTGGTGTACTGCATTCTTTTACAGTAGTACCTGTCAACGAGCCCTGATTTTCAGCCGTTCGAGCTCGTATTCTGTCGCAAAACCTTCAATGTCGTCGCCGGTGAGTATATCATCGATCGGGAACACCTACCCGTTCAGATAGGGTTCGTAAATGCGCAAAACGCGCATTGCAGAAAGCCATTCAAGGTAGACAGTGAAAACTCGTTCCCTTAATCGTTTCTGCCCTTCCGGCTTGAGTTCCTTTTGGGAATACCGTTCGGCTTGGTATCCTCTTGATCCACGAAGTACCAGTCCTTCTGGAATTGACATGTTCGTAATGTGGACAAAGACTACAATCGGTTGTCGAAAAATGTCTGCCGAAAGAACAGTACTGCGTCAGTCCTAAAGGTCTCAAACCTGCAAGTGGTATCAAACCCTCGAATTGGCTACTCACATTGCGCACACGGGAAGGCGCGCCCGCGGAAGAGCATGCATCGGTAGACACCTATTTATTGTTTTTTTTTTATGTTTTGTTGTTTTGTCATTTGATTTATTGAGTGTGTTGTATTGTACTTTACGTTAGGTTTCGAAGCGTTCCTCACTCTCACAACCAACTGCGTTTGTGTTTGCGGCATGTTTTACACACAGATTAGTGTTCCAAATACCTACATTTTACATAACTACCAGAATTTGATTATCGTATTTACCTGTACGAATTCATTATGTTCCAATGAGAACTCCGTGGCCCTTAACCGGTGGGGTCACGACTCCTGAGCCATCCGAGTTACTGGTCGGTGGTGGTACTTCTTGAACAACACCGCCTTACACAGTGTCACGAGCTTGAGCAACAACATCAAACATGTCAAGAACATCCAAAACCACGTGTCCAACAATTGGTCCAAGAGCGTTGCGTCTACCAGGAGCACTGAGGTCACCAACATCACCCAGTTCCCCAACCGCGCCGAGCCAACCAGTACTGTCGAGCCTCTTATCTGTGTCGGCTACTCGTGTACGTTGCTCTGAGTTGGAATGCTCAGCGCCACGATCTCGAGCAGCAATCCCATCAAGCGTGTTCAGTCTCCCAATTTCACTTTGTACTAGTGCACAGTGTTCTGCCTTGTTTACCATCGATGAACTAGTCCACCGAGGAGGGCAAGCGCCCCGACCACTAGTGCAAGACATCGGATTGGCTTCAGATGTATAATTACAGCCTCTCCTCCGGAATGCTTAACTTTGGGGCACCGTTCCTGCTTTTATAGTGGCCTGGACGCTTTGTTCTCAGGATTTTAATCCAGAGTTGTTGGGTGAATCCCAAAACCCCCACCAATTTTGAAATGATAGCACCATAATAGATTTATGTTTGCGTTAAACCGACGCAATCATTTCACGACAAAAGTGAATGTTGCTTGTGCCTCAATACACATCGAACATAATGATGGTCATGAAACTCACTCATAAGAGCAACATCCAAAAATAAATTGGATCTTGTATAAAACAATATAAAATATTGTTAGCATGATTGTCGCGTTTACGAGTTGCTCGGCACGTCAAGTAGTTAAAGGATCAAAGTGTAGTCTGCTATCCATCCTTTAGACGGATCTCGAGTGCAATTGATCAAAATTGACCAGAACATTCAGCAGAAAAGCAGGAACATCCGGAAAGCTAAAACGAACGCTGCTCATGAAGCTCATAGTGGCGCCATGGGTTACCGTATAACATGTAATACTTCAAGCAGGATACACTAATCATACTATGGCAGGGGTTCTGCAGAGGTTTTTTTTGCGCGGCACGTATCGTGTAGACACAAGTTGAAGGTTGTAAGTCTACTTTTGCTACAACTAACGCACTTCTAGTAAAGGCTACAAGCGCTTACTATGTTTTCTAAATCACAGTTGTAATCAGGTATTGAAGTTACTTTGGTGCAACGATAGCACGCGGAGCTAACGGGACGGGATCATGCTTCTCTCCGATCCAACGGGAACTTGCTCACTTTCGATTTAGCGGCAGGACAAGGCCTACTCTTACCGCTGTGATGATGCTTCAACGCATCCGAGAGCTCCGCGCGCAGGAGGACCTAGCACGTGACTGCACGACTGCACGTCAAGTAGTTAAAGGATCAAAGTGTAGTCTGCTATCCATCCTTAAGACGGATCTCGAGTGCAATTGATCAAAATTGACCAGAACATTCAGCAGAAAAGCAGGAACATCCGGAAAGCTAAAACGAACGCTGCTCATGAAGCTCATAGTGGCGCCATGGGTTACCGTATAACATGTAATACTTCAAGCAGGATACACTAATCATACTATGGCAGGGGTTCTGCAGAGGTTTTTTTGCGCGGCGCGTATCGTGTAGACACAAGTTGAAGTTTGTAAGTCTACTTTTGCTACAACTAACGCACTTCTAGTAAAGGCTACAAGCGCTTACTATGTTTTCTAAATCACAGTTGTAATCAGGTATTGAAGTTAGTTTGGTGCAACGATAGCACGCGGAGCTAACGGGACGGGATCATGCTTCTCTCCGATCCAACGGGAACTTGCTCACTTTCGATTTAGCGGCAGGACAAGGCCTAATCTTACCGCTGTGATGATGCTTCAACGCATCCGAGAGCTCCGCGCGCAGGAGGACCTAGCACGTGACTGCACGACTGCACGTCAAGTAGTTAAAGGATCAAAGTGTAGTCTGCTATCCATCCTTTAGACGGATCTCGAGTGCAATTGATCAAAATTGACCAGAACATTCAGCAGAAAAGCAGGAACATCCGGAAAGCTAAAACGAACGCTGCTCATGAAGCTCATAGTGGCGCCATGGGTTACCGTATAACATGTAATACTTCAAGCAGGATACACTAATCATACTATGGCAGGGGTTCTGCAGAGGTTTTTTTGCGCGGCGCGTATCGTGTAGACACAAGTTGAAGTTTGTAAGTCTACTTTTGCTACAACTAACGCACTTCTAGTAAAGGCTACAAGCGCTTACTATGTTTTCTAAATCACAGTTGTAATCAGGTATTGAAGTTAGTTTGGTGCAACGATAGCACGCGGAGCTAACGGGACGGGATCATGCTTCTCTCCGATCCAACGGGAACTTGCTCACTTTCGATTTAGCGGCAGGACAAGGCCTACTCTTACCGCTGTGATGATGCTTCAACGCATCCGAGAGCTCCGCGCGCAGGAGGACCTAGCACGTGACTGCACGACTGCACGTCAAGTAGTTAAAGGATCAAAGTGTAGTCTGCTATCCATCCTTTAGACGGATCTCGAGTGCAATTGATCAAAATTGACCAGAACATTCAGCAGAAAAGCAGGAACATCCGGAAAGCTAAAACGAACGCTGCTCATGAAGCTCATAGTGGCGCCATGGGTTACCGTATAACATGTAATACTTCAAGCAGGATACACTAATCATACTATGGCAGGGGTTCTGCAGAGGTTTTTTGCGCGGCACGTATCGTGTAGACACAAGTTGAAGTTTGTAAGTCTACTTTTGCTACAACTAACGCACTTCTAGTAAAGGCTACAAGCGCTTACTATGTTTTCTAAATCACAGTTGTAATCAGGTATTGAAGTTAGTTTGGTGCAACGATAGCACGCGGAGCTAACGGGACGGGATCATGCTTCTCTCCGATCCAACGGGAACTTGCTCACTTTCGATTTAGCGGCAGGACAAGGCCTAATCTTACCGCTGTGATGATGCTTCAACGCATCCGAGAGCTCCGCGCGCAGGAGGACCTAGCACGTGACTGCACGACTGCACGTCAAGTAGTTAAAGGATCAAAGTGTAGTCTGCTATCCATCCTTAAGACGGATCTCGAGTGCAATTGATCAAAATTGACCAGAACATTCAGCAGAAAAGCAGGAACATCCGGAAAGCTAAAACGAACGCTGCTCATGAAGCTCATAGTGGCGCCATGGGTTACCGTATAACATGTAATACTTCAAGCAGGATACACGAATCATACTATGGCAGGGGTTCTGCAGAGGTTTTTTGCGCGGCACGTATCGTGTAGACACAAGTTGAAGTTTGTAAGTCTACTTTTGCTACAACTAACGCACTTCTAGTAAAGGCTACAAGCGCTTACTATGTTTTCTAAATCACAGTTGTAATCAGGTATTGAAGTTAGTTTGGTGCAACGATAGCACGCGGAGCTAACGGGACGGGATCATGCTTCTCTCCGATCCAACGGGAACTTGCTCACTTTCGATTTAGCGGCAGGACAAGGCCTAATCTTACCGCTGTTACGATGCTTCAACGCATCCGAGAGCTCCGCGCGCAGGAGGACCAAGCACGTGACTGCACGACTGCACGTCAAGTAGTTAAAGGATCAAAGTGTAGTCTGCTATCCATCCTTAAGACGGATCTCGAGTGCAATTGATCAAAATTGACCAGAACATTCAGCAGAAAAGCAGGAACATCCGGAAAGCTAAAACGAACGCTGCTCATGAAGCTCATAGTGGCGCCATGGGTTACCGTATAACATGTAATACTTCAAGCAGGATACACTAATCATACTATGGCAGGGTTCTGCAGAGGTTTTTTGCGCGGCACGTATCGTGTAGACACAAGTTGAAGGTTGTAAGTCTACTTTTGCTACAACTAACGCACTTCTAGTAAAGGCTACAAGCGCTTACTATGTTTTCTAAATCACAGTTGTAATCAGGTATTGAAGTTAGTTTGGTGCAACGATAGCACGCGGAGCTAACGGGACGGGATCATGCTTCTCTCCGATCCAACGGGAACTTGCTCACTTTCGATTTAGCGGCAGGACAAGGCCTAATCTTACCGCTGTGATGATGCTTCAACGCATCCGAGAGCTCCGCGCGCAGGAGGACCTAGCACGTGACTGCACGACTAGTTAAAGGATCAAAGTGTAGTCTGCTATCCATCCTTAAGACGGATCTCGAGTGCAATTGATCAAAATTGACCAGAACATTCAGCAGAAAAGCAGGAACATCCGGAAAGCTAAAACGAACGCTGCTCATGAAGCTCATAGTGGCGCCATGGGTTACCGTATAACATGTAATACTTCAAGCAGGATACACTAATCATACTATGGCAGGGGTTCTGCAGAGGGTTTTTTTGCGCGGCACGTATCGTGTAGACACAAGTTGAAGTTTGTAAGTCTACTTTTGCTACAACTAACGCACTTCTAGTAAAGGCTACAAGCGCTTACTATGTTTTCTAAATCACAGTTGTAATCAGGTATTGAAGTTAGTTTGGTGCAACGATAGCACGCGGAGCTAACGGGACGGGATCATGCTTCTCTCCGATCCAACGGGAACTTGCTCACTTTCGATTTAGCGGCAGGACAAGGCCTACTCTTACCGCTGTGATGATGCTTCAACGCATCCGAGAGCTCCGCGCGCAGGAGGACCTAGCACGTGACTGCACGACTGCACGTCAAGTAGTTAAAGGATCAAAGTGTAGTCTGCTATCCATCCTTAAGACGGATCTCGAGTGCAATTGATCAAAATTGACCAGAACATTCAGCAGAAAAGCAGGAACATCCGGAAAGCTAAAACGAACGCTGCTCATGAAGCTCATAGTGGCGCCATGGGTTACCGTATAACATGTAATACTTCAAGCAGGATACACGAATCATACTATGGCAGGGGTTCTGCAGAGGTTTTTTTGCGCGGCGCGTATCGTGTAGACACAAGTTGAAGTTTGTAAGTCTACTTTTGCTACAACTAACGCACTTCTAGTAAAGGCTACAAGCGCTTACTATGTTTTCTAAATCACAGTTGTAATCAGGTATTGAAGTTAGTTTGGTGCAACGATAGCACGCGGAGCTAACGGGACGGGATCATGCTTCTCTCCGATCCAACGGGAACTTGCTCACTTTCGATTTAGCGGCAGGACAAGGTCTACTCTTACCGCTGTGATGATGCTTCAACGCATCCGAGAGCTCCGCGCGCAGGAGGACCTAGCACGTGACTGCACGACTGCACGTCAAGTAGTTAAAGGATCAAAGTGTAGTCTGCTATCCATCCTTTAGACGGATCTCGAGTGCAATTGATCAAAATTGACCAGAACATTCAGCAGAAAAGCAGGAACATCCGGAAAGCTAAAACGAACGCTGCTCATGAAGCTCATAGTGGCGCCATGGGTTACCGTATAACATGTAATACTTCAAGCAGGATACACGAATCATACTATGGCAGGGGTTCTGCAGAGGTTTTTTTTGCGCGGCACGTATCGTGTAGACACAAGTTGAAGTTTGTAAGTCTACTTTTGCTACAACTAACGCACTTCTAGTAAAGGCTACAAGCGCTTACTATGTTTTCTAAATCACAGTTGTAATCAGGTATTGAAGTTAGTTTGGTGCAACGATAGCACGCGGAGCTAACGGGACGGGATCATGCTTCTCTCCGATCCAACGGGAACTTGCTCACTTTCGATTTAGCGGCAGGACAAGGTCTACTCTTACCGCTGTGATGATGCTTCAACGCATCCGAGAGCTCCGCGCGCAGGAGGACCTAGCACGTGACTGCACGACTGCACGTCAAGTAGTTAAAGGATCAAAGTATAGTCTGCTATCCATCCTTTAGACGGATCTCGAGTGCAATTGATCAAAATTGACCAGAACATTCAGCAGAAAAGCAGGAACATCCCGAAAGCTAAAACGAACGCTGCTCATGAAGCTCATAGTGGCGCCATGGGTTACCGTATAACATGTAATACTTCAAGCAGGATACACTAATCATACTATGGCAGGGGTTCTGCAGAGGTTTTTTTTGCGCGGCACGTATCGTGTAGACACAAGTTGAAGTTTGTAAGTCTACTTTTGCTACAACTAACGCACTTCTAGTAAAGGCTACAAGCGCTTACTATGTTTTCTAAATCACAGTTGTAATCAGGTATTGAAGTTAGTTTGGTGCAACGATAGCACGCGGAGCTAACGGGACGGGATCATGCTTCTCTCCGATCCAACGGGAACTTGCTCACTTTCGATTTAGCGGCAGGACAAGGTCTACTCTTACCGCTGTGATGATGCTTCAACGCATCCGAGAGCTCCGCGCGCAGGAGGACCTAGCACGTGACTGCACGACTGCACGTCAAGTAGTTAAAGGATCAAAGTGTAGTCTGCTATCCATCCTTTAGACGGATCTCGAGTGCAATTGATCAAAATTGACCAGAACATTCAGCAGAAAAGCAGGAACATCCCGAAAGCTAAAACGAACGCTGCTCATGAAGCTCATAGTGGCGCCATGGGTTACCGTATAACATGTAATACTTCAAGCAGGATACACGAATCATACTATGGCAGGGGTTCTGCAGAGGTTTTTTTTGCGCGGCACGTATCGTGTAGACACAAGTTGAAGTTTGTAAGTCTACTTTTGCTACAACTAACGCACTTCTAGTAAAGGCTACAAGCGCTTACTATGTTTTCTAAATCACAGTTGTAATCAGGTATTGAAGTTAGTTTGGTGCAACGATAGCACGCGGAGCTAACGGGACGGGATCATGCTTCTCTCCGATCCAACGGGAACTTGCTCACTTTCGATTTAGCGGCAGGACAAGGTCTACTCTTACCGCTGTGATGATGCTTCAACGCATCCGAGAGCTCCGCGCGCAGGAGGACCTAGCACGTGACTGCACGACTGCACGTCAAGTAGTTAAAGGATCAAAGTGTAGTCTGCTATCCATCCTTTAGACGGATCTCGAGTGCAATTGATCAAAATTGACCAGAACATTCAGCAGAAAAGCAGGAACATCCCGAAAGCTAAAACGAACGCTGCTCATGAAGCTCATAGTGGCGCCATGGGTTACCGTATAACATGTAATACTTCAAGCAGGATACACTAATCATACTATGGCAGGGGTTCTGCAGAGGTTTTTTTTGCGCGGCACGTATCGTGTAGACACAAGTTGAAGTTTGTAAGTCTACTTTTGCTACAACTAACGCACTTCTAGTAAAGGCTACAAGCGCTTACTATGTTTTCTAAATCACAGTTGTAATCAGGTATTGAAGTTAGTTTGGTGCAACGATAGCACGCGGAGCTAACGGGACGGGATCATGCTTCTCTCCGATCCAACGGGAACTTGCTCACTTTCGATTTAGCGGCAGGACAAGGCCTAATCTTACCGCTGTGATGATGCTTCAACGCATCCGAGAGCTCCGCGCGCAGGAGGACCTAGCACGTGACTGCACGACTGCACGTCAAGTAGTTAAAGGATCAAAGTGTAGTCTGCTATCCATCCTTAAGACGGATCTCGAGTGCAATTGATCAAAATTGACCAGAACATTCAGCAGAAAAGCAGGAACATCCGGAAAGCTAAAACGAACGCTGCTCATGAAGCTCATAGTGGCGCCATGGGTTACCGTATAACATGTAATACTTCAAGCAGGATACACTAATCATACTATGGCAGGGGTTCTGCAGAGGTTTTTTTTGCGCGGCACGTATCGTGTAGACACAAGTTGAAGTTTGTAAGTCTACTTTTGCTACAACTAACGCACTTCTAGTAAAGGCTACAAGCGCTTACTATGTTTTCTAAATCACAGTTGTAATCAGGTATTGAAGTTAGTTTGGTGCAACGATAGCACGCGGAGCTAACGGGACGGGATCATGCTTCTCTCCGATCCAACGGGAACTTGCTCACTTTCGATTTAGCGGCAGGACAAGGCCTAATCTTACCGCTGTGATGATGCTTCAACGCATCCGAGAGCTCCGCGCGCAGGAGGACCTAGCACGTGACTGCACGACTGCACGTCAAGTAGTTAAAGGATCAAAGTGTAGTCTGCTATCCATCCTTAAGACGGATCTCGAGTGCAATTGATCAAAATTGACCAGAACATTCAGCAGAAAAGCAGGAACATCCGGAAAGCTAAAACGAACGCTGCTCATGAAGCTCATAGTGGCGCCATGGGTTACCGTATAACATGTAATACTTCAAGCAGGATACACGAATCATACTATGGCAGGGGTTCTGCAGAGGTTTTTTTTGCGCGGCACGTATCGTGTAGACACAAGTTGAAGTTTGTAAGTCTACTTTTGCTACAACTAACGCACTTCTAGTAAAGGCTACAAGCGCTTACTATGTTTTCTAAATCACAGTTGTAATCAGGTATTGAAGTTAGTCTGGTGCAACGATAGCACGCGGAGCTAACGGGACGGGATCATGCTTCTCTCCGATCCAACGGGAACTTGCTCACTTTCGATTTAGCGGCAGGACAAGGCCTAATCTTACCGCTGTGATGATGCTTCAACGCATCCGAGAGCTCCGCGCGCAGGAGGACCTAGCACGTGACTGCACGACTGCACGTCAAGTAGTTAAAGGATCAAAGTGTAGTCTGCTATCCATCCTTAAGACGGATCTCGAGTGCAATTGATCAAAATTGACCAGAACATTCAGCAGAAAAGCAGGAACATCCGGAAAGCTAAAACGAACGCTGCTCATGAAGCTCATAGTGGCGCCATGGGTTACCGTATAACATGTAATACTTCAAGCAGGATACACGAATCATACTATGGCAGGGGTTCTGCAGAGGTTTTTTTGCGCGGCACGTATCGTGTAGACACAAGTTGAAGTTTGTAAGTCTACTTTTGCTACAACTAACGCACTTCTAGTAAAGGCTACAAGCGCTTACTATGTTTTCTAAATCACAGTTGTAATCAGGTATTGAAGTTACTTTGGTGCAACGATAGCACGCGGAGCTAACGGGACGGGATCATGCTTCTCTCCGATCCAACGGGAACTTGCTCACTTTCGATTTAGCGGCAGGACAAGGCCTACTCTTACCGCTGTGATGATGCTTCAACGCATCCGAGAGCTCCGCGCGCAGGAGGACCAAGCACGTGACTGCACGACTGCACGTCAAGTAGTTAAAGGATCAAAGTGTAGTCTGCTATCCATCCTTAAGACGGATCTCGAGTGCAATTGATCAAAATTGACCAGAACATTCAGCAGAAAAGCAGGAACATCCGGAAAGCTAAAACGAACGCTGCTCATGAAGCTCATAGTGGCGCCATGGGTTACCGTATAACATGTAATACTTCAAGCAGGATACACGAATCATACTATGGCAGGGTTCTGCAGAGGTTTTTTGCGCGGCACGTATCGTGTAGACACAAGTTGAAGTTTGTAAGTCTACTTTTGCTACAACTAACGCACTTCTAGTAAAGGCTACAAGCGCTTACTATGTTTTCTAAATCACAGTTGTAATCAGGTATTGAAGTTAGTTTGGTGCAACGATAGCACGCGGAGCTAACGGGACGGGATCATGCTTCTCTCCGATCCAACGGGAACTTGCTCACTTTCGATTTAGCGGCAGGACAAGGCCTACTCTTACCGCTGTGATGATGCTTCAACGCATCCGAGAGCTCCGCGCGCAGGAGGACCAAGCACGTGACTGCACGACTGCACGTCAAGTAGTTAAAGGATCAAAGTGTAGTCTGCTATCCATCCTTAAGACGGATCTCGAGTGCAATTGATCAAAATTGACCAGAACATTCAGCAGAAAAGCAGGAACATCCGGAAAGCTAAAACGAACGCTGCTCATGAAGCTCATAGTGGCGCCATGGGTTACCGTATAACATGTAATACTTCAAGCAGGATACACTAATCATACTATGGCAGGGTTCTGCAGAGGTTTTTTTGCGCGGCACGTATCGTGTAGACACAAGTTGAAGTTTGTAAGTCTACTTTTGCTACAACTAACGCACTTCTAGTAAAGGCTACAAGCGCTTACTATGTTTTCTAAATCACAGTTGTAATCAGGTATTGAAGTTAGTTTGGTGCAACGATAGCACGCGGAGCTAACGGGACGGGATCATGCTTCTCTCCGATCCAACGGGAACTTGCTCACTTTCGATTTAGCGGCAGGACAAGGCCTACTCTTACCGCTGTGATGATGCTTCAACGCATCCGAGAGCTCCGCGCGCAGGAGGACCAAGCACGTGACTGCACGACTGCACGTCAAGTAGTTAAAGGATCAAAGTGTAGTCTGCTATCCATCCTTAAGACGGATCTCGAGTGCAATTGATCAAAATTGACCAGAACATTCAGCAGAAAAGCAGGAACATCCGGAAAGCTAAAACGAACGCTGCTCATGAAGCTCATAGTGGCGCCATGGGTTACCGTATAACATTTAATACTTCAAGCAGGATACACGACTCATACTATGGCAGGGGTTCTGCAGAGGTTTTTTTGCGCGGCACGTATCGTGTAGACACAAGTTGAAGTTTGTAAGTCTACTTTTGCTACAACTAACGCACTTCTAGTAAAGGCTACAAGCGCTTACTATGTTTTCTAAATCACAGTTGTAATCAGGTATTGAAGTTAGTCTGGTGCAACGATAGCACGCGGAGCTAACGGGACGGGATCATGCTTCTCTCCGATCCAACGGGAACTTGCTCACTTTCGATTTAGCGGCAGGACAAGGCCTACTCTTACCGCTGTGATGATGCTTCAACGCATCCGAGAGCTCCGCGCGCAGGAGGACCAAGCACGTGACTGCACGACTGTACGTCAAGTAGTTAAAGGATCAAAGTGTAGTCTGCTATCCATCCTTAAGACGGATCTCGAGTGCAATTGATCAAAATTGACCAGAACATTCAGCAGAAAAGCAGGAACATCCGGAAAGCTAAAACGAACGCTGCTCATGAAGCTCATAGTGGCGCCATGGGTTACCGTATAACATGTAATACTTCAAGCAGGATACACGAATCATACTATGGCAGGGTTCTGCAGAGGTTTTTTGCGCGGCACGTATCGTGTAGACACAAGTTGAAGTTTGTAAGTCTACTTTTGCTACAACTAACGCACTTCTAGTAAAGGCTACAAGCGCTTACTATGTTTTCTAAATCACAGTTGTAATCAGGTATTGAAGTTAGTCTGGTGCAACGATAGCACGCGGAGCTAACGGGACGGGATCATGCTTCTCTCCGATCCAACGGGAACTTGCTCACTTTCGATTTAGCGGCAGGACAAGGCCTACTCTTACCGCTGTGATGATGCTTCAACGCATCCGAGAGCTCCGCGCGCAGGAGGACCAAGCACGTGACTGCACGACTGCACGTCAAGTAGTTAAAGGATCAAAGTGTAGTCTGCTATCCATCCTTAAGACGGATCTCGAGTGCAATTGATCAAAATTGACCAGAACATTCAGCAGAAAAGCAGGAACATCCGGAAAGCTAAAACGAACGCTGCTCATGAAGCTCATAGTGGCGCCATGGGTTACCGTATAACATGTAATACTTCAAGCAGGATACACGAATCATACTATGGCAGGGGTTCTGCAGAGGTTTTTTTGCGCGGCACGTATCGTGTAGACACAAGTTGAAGTTTGTAAGTCTACTTTTGCTACAACTAACGCACTTCTAGTAAAGGCTACAAGCGCTTACTATGTTTTCTAAATCACAGTTGTAATCAGGTATTGAAGTTAGTCTGGTGCAACGATAGCACGCGGAGCTAACGGGACGGGATCATGCTTCTCTCCGATCCAACGGGAACTTGCTCACTTTCGATTTAGCGGCAGGACAAGGCCTACTCTTACCGCTGTGATGATGCTTCAACGCATCCGAGAGCTCCGCGCGCAGGAGGACCAAGCACGTGACTGCACGACTGCACGTCAAGTAGTTAAAGGATCAAAGTGTAGTCTGCTATCCATCCTTAAGACGGATCTCGAGTGCAATTGATCAAAATTGACCAGAACATTCAGCAGAAAAGCAGGAACATCCGGAAAGCTAAAACGAACGCTGCTCATGAAGCTCATAGTGGCGCCATGGGTTACCGTATAACATGTAATACTTCAAGCAGGATACACGAATCATACTATGGCAGGGGTTCTGCAGAGGTTTTTTTGCGCGGCACGTATCGTGTAGACACAAGTTGAAGTTTGTAAGTCTACTTTTGCTACAACTAACGCACTTCTAGTAAAGGCTACAAGCGCTTACTATGTTTTCTAAATCACAGTTGTAATCAGGTATTGAAGTTAGTCTGGTGCAACGATAGCACGCGGAGCTAACGGGACGGGATCATGCTTCTCTCCGATCCAACGGGAACTTGCTCACTTTCGATTTAGCGGCAGGACAAGGTCTACTCTTACCGCTGTGATGATGCTTCAACGCATCCGAGAGCTCCGCGCGCAGGAGGACCTAGCACGTGACTGCACGACTGCACGTCAAGTAGTTAAAGGATCAAAGTGTAGTCTGCTATCCATCCTTTAGACGGATCTCGAGTGCAATTGATCAAAATTGACCAGAACATTCAGCAGAAAAGCAGGAACATCCGGAAAGCTAAAACGAACGCTGCTCATGAAGCTCATAGTGGCGCCATGGGTTACCGTATAACATGTAATACTTCAAGCAGGATACACGAATCATACTATGGCAGGGGTTCTGCAGAGGTTTTTTTGCGCGGCGCGTATCGTGTAGACACAAGTTGAAGTTTGTAAGTCTACTTTTGCTACAACTAACGCACTTCTAGTAAAGGCTACAAGCGCTTACTATGTTTTCTAAATCACAGTTGTAATCAGGTATTGAAGTTAGTTTGGTGCAACGATAGCACGCGGAGCTAACGGGACGGGATCATGCTTCTCTCCGATCCAACGGGAACTTGCTCACTTTCGATTTAGCGGCAGGACAAGGTCTACTCTTACCGCTGTGATGATGCTTCAACGCATCCGAGAGCTCCGCGCGCAGGAGGACCTAGCACGTGACTGCACGACTGCACGTCAAGTAGTTAAAGGATCAAAGTGTAGTCTGCTATCCATCCTTAAGACGGATCTCGAGTGCAATTGATCAAAATTGACCAGAACATTCAGCAGAAAAGCAGGAACATCCGGAAAGCTAAAACGAACGCTGCTCATGAAGCTCATAGTGGCGCCATGGGTTACCGTATAACATGTAATACTTCAAGCAGGATACACGACTCATACTATGGCAGGGGTTCTGCAGAGGTTTTTTTGCGCGGCACGTATCGTGTAGACACAAGTTGAAGTTTGTAAGTCTACTTTTGCTACAACTAACGCACTTCTAGTAAAGGCTACAAGCGCTTACTATGTTTTCTAAATCACAGTTGTAATCAGGTATTGAAGTTAGTCTGGTGCAACGATAGCACGCGGAGCTAACGGGACGGGATCATGCTTCTCTCCGATCCAACGGGAACTTGCTCACTTTCGATTTAGCGGCAGGACAAGGTCTACTCTTACCGCTGTGATGATGCTTCAACGCATCCGAGAGCTCCGCGCGCAGGAGGACCTAGCACGTGACTGCACGACTGCACGTCAAGTAGTTAAAGGATCAAAGTGTAGTCTGCTATCCATCCTTTAGACGGATCTCGAGTGCAATTGATCAAAATTGACCAGAACATTCAGCAGAAAAGCAGGAACATCCGGAAAGCTAAAACGAACGCTGCTCATGAAGCTCATAGTGGCGCCATGGGTTACCGTATAACATGTAATACTTCAAGCAGGATACACGAATCATACTATGGCAGGGGTTCTGCAGAGGTTTTTTTTGCGCGGCACGTATCGTGTAGACACAAGTTGAAGTTTGTAAGTCTACTTTTGCTACAACTAACGCACTTCTAGTAAAGGCTACAAGCGCTTACTATGTTTTCTAAATCACAGTTGTAATCAGGTATTGAAGTTAGTTTGGTGCAACGATAGCACGCGGAGCTAACGGGACGGGATCATGCTTCTCTCCGATCCAACGGGAACTTGCTCACTTTCGATTTAGCGGCAGGACAAGGCCTACTCTTACCGCTGTGATGATGCTTCAACGCATCCGAGAGCTCCGCGCGCAGGAGGACCTAGCACGTGACTGCACGACTGCACGTCAAGTAGTTAAAGGATCAAAGTGTAGTCTGCTATCCATCCTTTAGACGGATCTCGAGTGCAATTGATCAAAATTGACCAGAACATTCAGCAGAAAAGCAGGAACATCCCGAAAGCTAAAACGAACGCTGCTCATGAAGCTCATAGTGGCGCCATGGGTTACCGTATAACATGTAATACTTCAAGCAGGATACACGAATCATACTATGGCAGGGGTTCTGCAGAGGTTTTTTTTGCGCGGCACGTATCGTGTAGACACAAGTTGAAGTTTGTAAGTCTACTTTTGCTACAACTAACGCACTTCTAGTAAAGGCTACAAGCGCTTACTATGTTTTCTAAATCACAGTTGTAATCAGGTATTGAAGTTAGTTTGGTGCAACGATAGCACGCGGAGCTAACGGGACGGGATCATGCTTCTCTCCGATCCAACGGGAACTTGCTCACTTTCGATTTAGCGGCAGGACAAGGTCTACTCTTACCGCTGTGATGATGCTTCAACGCATCCGAGAGCTCCGCGCGCAGGAGGACCTAGCACGTGACTGCACGACTGCACGTCAAGTAGTTAAAGGATCAAAGTGTAGTCTGCTATCCATCCTTTAGACGGATCTCGAGTGCAATTGATCAAAATTGACCAGAACATTCAGCAGAAAAGCAGGAACATCCGGAAAGCTAAAACGAACGCTGCTCATGAAGCTCATAGTGGCGCCATGGGTTACCGTATAACATGTAATACTTCAAGCAGGATACACGAATCATACTATGGCAGGGGTTCTGCAGAGGTTTTTTTTGCGCGGCACGTATCGTGTAGACACAAGTTGAAGTTTGTAAGTCTACTTTTGCTACAACTAACGCACTTCTAGTAAAGGCTACAAGCGCTTACTATGTTTTCTAAATCACAGTTGTAATCAGGTATTGAAGTTAGTTTGGTGCAACGATAGCACGCGGAGCTAACGGGACGGGATCATGCTTCTCTCCGATCCAACGGGAACTTGCTCACTTTCGATTTAGCGGCAGGACAAGGTCTACTCTTACCGCTGTGATGATGCTTCAACGCATCCGAGAGCTCCGCGCGCAGGAGGACCTAGCACGTGACTGCACGACTGCACGTCAAGTAGTTAAAGGATCAAAGTATAGTCTGCTATCCATCCTTTAGACGGATCTCGAGTGCAATTGATCAAAATTGACCAGAACATTCAGCAGAAAAGCAGGAACATCCCGAAAGCTAAAACGAACGCTGCTCATGAAGCTCATAGTGGCGCCATGGGTTACCGTATAACATGT